>NC_087513.1:151239694-151541588 GCF_963921805.1 Phalacrocorax carbo | reverse complement strand
TTACAGAGAATGTCCTGAACAGCTGAGCAGATAAAGGCATGTTGAACCTATTAATCCCAAATAGGATTAAATTAAAGCATGCAGTGAAGATGTCTGCATCGTGGTTATAGAGCACTTCTCTTTCAGCCAAGGCTGATGCTGCTACACAAAACACCTCCTTCATGCCTATCAAAGTATCTTCTTTCTCTCTGATGATGTGAGGCAATTCATCCTTCCCAAGGAAGAATAAGGTAGATAGATGATAGTTAGTTTTTGACTACTAGGTTAAACGACAGAAGTCTTGTCAATATCTAAGCAGGTCCACAGAACCACCACCTCCTTCCCACATGTGGGGGCTGTACACCTCCCAGTCCCCACAATACCCAGACAGGTAACAAAACCCCCAAAACAACCCATAGCCTTTAGACTGGGTCCAGTCACAAACTGGAAATGTAAATTTCTGACTGTCAGCTATGTGGGGGTGCTGCAGGCCAGCTCTCACTTCTAGGGGCTGAACTAATCCTGAAGTGATGAGTTTTTCCTCTCTTTTCTCTGAGCCAAGGAAATCCTACTTTTCACAGACTATTTCCAAAAGGAAGTTAGTGACAGGTTACCCCCAGGCAGCATCTTTTCCTACCTTAATTTATCTGCAAGGCAGGTGTTGAAATTAGACCTACATCTCCTACACTGCCGGTCACTGCACTAAACTGTTAATTTTGGATTTAAGAAAAACAGAGCACGCTATGACTGCTACTCTACACCTGTTTGACAGGGTGAGCGTTTTCATTACCCACGTGCAGGCTGAATAACAAGCATCTCAGGTCTACAAACAAGTAGCTCTGGAGATACTTAAGGGAAGAAGAGGATTATTTTAGTTCATAAGAGTTCAGATGGCCCAGCAAGGAAGAGGAGTTACAGAGATGCTTAAGGAATTAATATTTTGGGTTTAGATGTTGACAGAAACGTTAAATGGACTCAATGGTACCAGCTCTGGGAAGCAATCATTGATGGTTCAACTAGTGCTTTGCTGACAAAAATCTATGTTATTAACATTATTTGCTGAACAAAATAACTCATAACACAAGCACCTATGTGTTTCTTTCCTTCACTGACTCTGGAAAGCTGCAATTCACGTTTCCTCTAACTTAGCTGGTTTCTGGCAAGGTTCCTAGAAACACAGCGTAGACTGATGGTTCACATGAAGGTGAAGGAATCAGAAAGAGTAAACTCCGTTTGTTTGAAATAGTTTTAATAAAACCTCCCCCTGCCACAAAGAAGTTTAAGATGTCCAAAGTACGCAGTACACTTAGAACCACTTTAATTTCCTCTAATGAAATTACAAGAGCAGTTTAATATTCAACTCTTTTTCTGTGTCAATGTTTTTCTTGAATGGACTTCCCACTGCAGGAGCTATTTGCTCTCCATTTGTCCTGTTCTGCAGAACACCTACAGGAGGGTTTATGGTTCTAAGAAGCATCACAGTCAGCCTTTAGGAATCTAGCTTTTTGTCTGTGATCCTAATTTTCTTTGTTCCCATTGAAGAATGATAGGTGAAACTCTTCTACAGCTATTTCTTTAACCCTTTGCCTTTTGCCTGCTTGTAGGGAAAGCTCTGAGAGCTAACACACAAGTAAGCCCATGAAAAAGCATACTAAAGCCAAATGGAATCACACCATGACCTCAAAGCCAAAACAAAAACCTCGCTCCATATTTTACATTAGCGTTGTGCTCCTTTGTGAATTGGAATGGAGGTAAAGTAACATTAACTGGCTGAGTAATCCTTTCTTAAAATTCTGCTTTAATGTAAGTGAAAAACAAAGAATCACATTTCACATAACAGAACAAGGCACCTTTTCCCTTTCCTACCCTTCCTCCTCCTCTCATACATCCACAAACCAGTTGTTTTTTCTTTTTTTTTTGTGCTCCTGAGACATGTGGGTACTTAAAACTTCTTCACATTACTACCAGTAAGTGTCCTCAGGAGGAAGGACAGCAGCCCACACGCTCTCTGCTCTGCACTGCTGCAATCATTCGATATGCTGAAATCAACAGCAGCTGCTATTTTTAATTTGTACAGCAAAGTAAATGTCAGGATCTCAGTGAGAATGCAAACAGACACCCACCCAGCTTTTTGAGAGCTGGCGAGTAAAAAGTTAACAGCCAGGCAACTCAGATACGTCACTCCCTGAATTACTGAAGCAGCGAGCTGCCGGGAAGCCTCAGCGTAAATTAAAATTTCATTCAAGTTTGTTAGATTGTACTGCTGGACGAAAGGAAAAAGGAACTATTCATTTATCTGGGGCAGCCTCCTGCTGTTCCTCGTGGAGCAGGAGCAGCTCCCATGTGCCCTGGTACACAGCACCGCAACGTTCAGCCCAACACTGCTGTAAAACAAGCGGGAGGAGTGATTAATGGTTTTATGCAAATGCCAATAACTGAGTAGCAGGTTTTTTCCAGGATATTAGCATCCAGTTCACAGAAGTTACATTAAAAGGATCAACTATAGTTAGTGTGCCTATTTATTATAATTGTTACACATAATTAATATGTAATTCTAATTTAATATATATAATTTTAGTCTCTCTCTGTATATACACACTTTTATAATTAAATGTATATATATAAAATTAGCTCCTCAAATTAGGAGAGCCACATTTCCAATCCTCCAGAAACATTCCTGCAGGTCCCTGTATTTGTGCAAAACTTACCCACAGATCATTTACAAGGAACACAACAGCACTGGAAAAGCCAAGAGGATAGCACAGGTCTAACCTTACAGCTCTAACATCCATCTGCTGAGGGCAGCATCACCCCGGAGGGGTGGCAGGCCTCCAGGCACAGCTGCCCCAAGCACAGCCAGCAGCACCCATGCCCCCACTCTGCCCAAGGGACCCGCACAGAGTCATCAGGGCTACGCAGGGTTAGCCAGAACCACACAGGCGAGGCAGAAGAGGATCCAGTGTCACGCTTGAGCCACTTTCCATGGTCCATTCTGGTCTCACTAGTGAAAATGATTTTGTAACTTGGTTCGGTGCCTAGTGGTCTCAGTAATATTTAACCTACATGGCTCTTCTGTTCTTAATTGCTAGGGATGCCAGTCCCTAAGCTTTCTGGTAAAGTCCCCTCAGCAAAAATCCTGCACCTCTCCCTTGCTGCAAATGTTTCACTGTGTGTGCCTTATTTTCCTAATCTTTTATAATTGGCTGCTCTGCCCAGAATCTCTCCCTGAAGTCAAGACATCCTTGTTTATAAACAAGGCTACACAAACCTAACCCTCCCCCACACCACAAAGCTGTTTTTCACAAGATATTGGGCAGCAAATTATTTTTACTTACCTACCATCAAAATACATTAGTTGTATGATAAGATACGTAAGGAACATAAAAATTATTTGAAATTTCTAGTTTTGTATAATCCACATTTAATTAGCATATTAATAATCTCAATAATCTGGCAAAATACTGAGCAGTTGATGACCCAGAACAGACTCAGGAACTGCTCCCAATCTGCCACTTATTAATTTAAAAAAAAAAAAAGGTGGGGGGGGGAATCTAATGTAGGCTGTTGAACTAGGTTGGTTCATAGGAATGTCCTCTGACAATATACCATCCCCCTGAAAAAAAACACATAGCCAGAGTGCTTCCTTTTATTCCTTAAATTGTCAAACAGAAGTGATAATATTAACATTTAGGTGATCACACACCATGTTATTTTTTCATTGCAATTCCTTCTGGAAGGCAACAAATTAAATACTGTATCATCATTATATTCTGTTATTAAATTATTATTAAATTGCTGAAAAATGTCTAGATGAAAACTAAGTTTCCCAGTACGGAACTTCATGTTTCCAAGGTCTTTTGTAAACTGGCCCTAGGCTTTCCTCACTTTCCTCTCAGCTTGCCTTTGTCTGTTGCTTGCCCACACACACCCGCTTTGCCTAGTCTGTTGTTCCTAGTGCCTGCCTATAGACTTCAGATGCCTTACTGAGTTCCAGAGTGCCTGAGAGCACAGCAGAGAGCAATACAGGCAGCACCCCACGTGGAATTCACCTCCCCCGAGTGCCCCTTCCTCAAAGTCCTGATCCCAAACAGCAGCTCTGCCAGGCTTCTCTTCCTCTTGGAGTTGAGCAGCAAAAAAGAAAAGCCAACTTCACCAACTGCCAGGTATTTTATTGCTACTGTACAGAGGTGACTAGATGAAGGGACTTATTTACTTGTTTAAAAGGCTGTTTGTTACTAACACTGCGCTGACTGTGGCATGCTGTCACTTAGCTTGAAACCTGTTCTTGCTCAGCATCTGGCAGAGATGTTCCTTAAACTACATTCTGCTGTCTCCCTATCACAATAATTAGCGCCTCTCTGAATCCTACCAGGATGTCCAGGACTAAGACGTAACTGTCTGCTTCTGCTCCAGAGCAGTAATGAGATTTGCAGGACATAAGGATAAAACTTGTAGGGACTGTATGACCTTGTTCTCCATTACAAATAGATTAAGAGGTTCCAAAAATAAAAGTTTAAGAAGCACTATGCTTATAGCCTTAAGTTACCTCTACAAGTCAGAGCTGCAGAAGTTAAAAAAGAATCCTTTAAGTCTGTTGTGCATATGTCAAGTTAAATATAAATACTCCTACTGGAACTAACATGATATGAATTCTTAGTGTTATAGAAATACCCAAGACAAGACCTCAGCTCTGCTGCTTATCTTCCAGCATTTCTAACTATCATTTCAGAAGCCCAGACAACCCAGCCTGGGACAAGCTGAGTGATTTGTCTTGGCAATCCAGTTTATTTAACCAAACTGAAAAATTAAAAATTAGTTGGTTTAACTCTTCTCACAGTCATAAGCAATGTGAAGTATTTTATTCACAAGAATATGTTTATAATGTCCTTGAGACCCACAGTGGGGGGGGACAGGATGGGGAGGAATTGGGGTTCTCTCTCCTCCCCCAAACAAACAAAGATTGTTCATTTTTATGCCAATATGCAACATTCAGAAATGTCTTGCTGTAGACGCACATCACCATTTGCTTCCAGACTTCATTGGAATCCAGAAGAGACAAATACAGCTGGCAGGCAAAAGCAGAGGTTGCCATGAACAGAATTGGCCAACTTCATGAAAAGCACTTAGTTCTACATTTCAAGTCAAAATGGAAACTGATTCTACCATGTGCCTTTGTGGGAAAAAATCCTTTCCAGTAATCCTTCACTATAAAAATTTAGCTGTTTGCACGTTGCTGAACACGGGTTATTTTAAACAACCTTGGCAGTGCAACGTTTTCCTTTCCAAAAAGATACGCTATCATAGCTGAGTTTATGAACTTCATGCAACACATGTAGAATGAATTTCATCACTTCAGTTACAGAGAGGTCAAACTACATTATGACAGCAGTCCCTTCTCAGAGCATCTAAATACCATTTATGCTATTCCTACACAATTTATGGACTTGCTCATTCTCCCTGTTGGCAACTCTCAGCCCACTTAGTCCAAGAAGGCAGGGCAACGTTCTGCTATTTTCTTTCTACCTTGAGATGGTCCAAAAAGGTACAATAGGTCTTCTAAGAATATACATCATGACCCTGGCATAAAAAGTTGGAGAACCTATGTTTGGGAGGAAATCAGAAAGTCACAACAGGAAAAGGAGGAAAACCATGAGTACTGCCAATTCTTTTTGCAGTATCAGGCCAAAGTGACCCCCTGCAGATGTCCTGGCCAAAGCGATATCCTGCAGATATGTGGTTAAACGGCAAGCTGAACTCTTTACTATGTTATTTTTAAAACATAAGTTCCTAATTCTCCAGGGAACTGAAGAAGAAAATCCAACAAACAAACCAATCAACCAACCCAGAACAGGCTCAAGCCATATTTTATTTTTCCTTCATCAAACCAAACTGAACCAGAACTTCTGTCCTGAGGTACTGAATTCACACCAGAACCAGCAGTAGCTCTATTGTTCACAGCTAAAACACTAGCTTTAAGAAAAGCCATAAGCAAGCCCAATTCATTTTGGATGGCAGAAATACCTTAAACAAACAAACAAACAAAAACAAACAAAAAAACCAGACTATAAGCATTTTATGGAGGCTTACTGATTGTGATACTGAGATGACACAAAGTTTATAATAGTGTTTTGAGAAATGATTTAACACCTTTTCAGCAAACACAAAAAGGCAGTGTTTGATTGTTTCTACCTAATCCCATCTGCCTGTATCCATCTCTTGCTTCTGATCCCAAACTTGGAAAATGGATCCTGTGGAGCAGAAAGAGCCCTTTCGTTTCCTATTTGCATTTCACACAGCACAGTGGGATTCTGAGCAGATGTAGTAGCTACCATATGGAAATGGAAGAAGGATGCTTGCTAATTATAAAGACAATGGAAAGAAAGGCAAAAATTATATCCTTCCAGACACGACAGAAGGCAGAGATGAAATACAAAGAAACAAAGACTCCACGTGTAACCTATTGGAGAAACAAATTGAAGTTGGCGGCATGTTAGAAAGCACAAATGCAACTTTCAGACATTCTAGTTATGGAGAATGAAACTGGCTAATGTTCAGGGTTTTTCGTTGGCTGGGGTTTTTTTTATACTAACTCTCTGTTATGTGCTGCTCAGTAGAGACATTTGCATCAGTAAAAACTAGTCTAGATTAAAGTTACAGCTACCAAAGCACTCTTGTACAAATTACATATAACGCTGAGCAAAATGCTATTGGCCAATATTCTCCTTTCTTCCCTCTCCTCCTTCCTCCTGTCCACTACCGTTGGAATTACTCCTTTTGTGAACAGTGGGTTTTTTTCATAGTATCAGTGAGCTGCTAGACACCCACAGACACGGGTTATTCATCACTTGGCTGTTTCCAAATGGCCTGGCCTCACTCCAGCCATTGCATGCTATAATTCCCACCAGTCTGAAGAGTTGCAGGCTTTGGAGAAGGCTGCAGCTTACTGGGTTAATGGTGCTAGAAGCCAAGGCTTTTAATTCACAACACACGTTGACAGACTTTTAACACCAATTTCCTCAACTGGAGAAGAAATTAATGAACAAGCACTGAAGATTTTCACAACTGCTTATAATGCCTATAAAGGAAACAAACTTTTTTTTTTTTTAAACGAATTTACCATTGTACAGTGAGTCTTAATGACCAAGGACTTCAGCTGAGTAAGGATTCCTGGATCTATGTCTTTTTAAACTCCTCTATGGGATTAGGAAGAATAGCTATTTTATCAATTCACTGCTCTGACAAGATTATTCTTAACACCACAGCACAAAACACAACTTTTATATTCTCTCACACTTAAGAGCAGCTCCAGCATTCCATTTTCTCCTGCTCTTTACAAGAATGCTGCAGTCACACCATGGGAACTACCAAGCACATTACTTAAAAGACTGGGACAGAAACAGGAGGCTTAAAATAGAAAGCTGGGCAGACACACACGGTTCTAGCCTGATATTTGCAGAGGGAAACCAATCCAACCCTTCAGTCTGAAGGGAAGGGGAATGAAAGCCACAATCCTCTTACTTCAAGCTTGAAGAAGCTAACAAGAGAATTAACTTTAATCTTGAAGCAACAGGTTTTAAAACTGTAGAGGAACAAATGGGACTTCTCTACTAGCCATAAATTGAAAACTTAGTAATGCATTCATATCTTCTGAACATAAAACACATGAAACAACCAAGGTCGTAGTTTTTAGAAACTAAACAGATTTACTTCTTGTACATTTATGTAAACAAAAGTTACTCCTGTGCACTGCACATGATTTTCTTAATATAATTTCCTTTACTCCCAAAGCACACCTCCTTCCACAAACACATTCTTTATGTAGCCACCTATGCTGCGTACTCATTATACTATATTTTGAAACAATATCAAAGCCTGCTATTAGTGCTTCTTCATACTACACCATATTAAAAAAAAGAAAACTTGGCAATACAGTTGAGCAATTGAAAAGAAACAATTCTGTAGTATCTTAAGTTGCAAATATGACAAATCCAGAGTAAGCACGTCTTAGCTGAGGAAAAGCCAAAGTAATCCTTGGATATATTCACTACTGAAGGAGAGAGCAAGTCATCTCTGTATATGACATTAGCAAAACTGAGGTTCGAAAATTGCATCCAACTCTAATATTCACATTTAAGGCATGAAGTTGAAGAACTGAAAGGACATGAAAGAAAGGGTTATAAAACACTACTTAGCTCTGTAAGGAACTTCTCTATTTCTAGAATTTATGCAAGGAAAAGGAAAAGCAAACCTGACCACCTCAAAAGAGAAAACACCCTAGGCGTTATGGGCTTTTCAATACAGTAAGAGAAAGTCTTAAAGCAATAGCTACAAGCGAGGACAAGGCAAATTTCAATAAAAAGTATAGCAAACATTTTTAATGAGAATGATTTATAGTTTGAGTACACTACTAGCAGTGGTGGTAGGGTTTCTCTCTCAGACCAAGTCTGGGACCTTTTACAAAGATGAGCTCCAGCCAAACAAGTCTACTGCAGAGTAGACCAGAGCAGAATGGGAAGAAATACTACCATTTCCTCAGATGGCTCCGTGTGCAGCAAGTCCAGTTACATTTCCAGTTTTGAGTCTTGGTATTTAACACAGGTATTACTTCAGGCATATGAATATATCTTACAGGGATATACAAGTTAAAATACAAAACTGTATATTAGGACCTGCATTGAGCACCTATAACCCCATTATACATTTGTCAGCAATTATATTACTATTCTTGCTGTCAAAGTGACATATTCAAGAAGGCTGCATAATTAAAACTGTAACTGAACATGTAGAGCGCTGGCTGACAATTAGAAGGTAAAAAAAAAATATGCTAGAAAAAAATGAAATAAGTACTCGCTTTGGCTTTGCACCCCTACTGCTTTAATTCTGCAGTTAAAACAGCACAATCCTTTTAACATGGAGACAGGCCTATCAAAACTAGAGTTTCAATACCACATGTACACATTGGTGCTTTAACAGCTAGAGCCACTAGCTTAAAAAAAAAAAAAAAAAAAAAGACAACCCACCAAAAAACAAACCCATCCCTCCAACATGGTTGTTCTGACAAAATATAAAACACAAACTAAGTAATCCTTGTGCTGGATGCTAAGGCTTGGCCACCAATTGGTTTTTACACATCCAGAAAAAGGGGACCTCTTCTCCCAAACCCACACTTCTGGGTTTCTACCACTCCACCTACCTTCGTCCTTTGTACGCAGCCAGGGAATTCTACCTTTGATCAGTCCTAACTGAACTAAGATTTAATTTGAAAAGTTTATTTTGCTGGTGGCTTTTGAAAGGGGTGAAACGTTGATTCACTGGGGAGATAAAGGGTCAAATACCACTGCCTGCACAGATAGCCAAGGGTTGCAGTCCCATCAAGAGTAGTACCACAGGCGGCCTACTGAAAATACTTTTGAGGTCAACGTAATGAAATTATATTAATACAATGCTTGCTTGCCAGAAGGCAAGCAGCATACTTTACTTTTTTTGGGTGGAATAAGTCATTTAGGTCCCTCTTCCAGTGTAAATACAGCCGTATCAAGGAACACAATATTCTTCAGCATTTTCAAACACTTATGGGTCCTTTTGCTGCACAGCTGAAACTCAGCATGTTTCCTCACAAAAGCAAGGCTGACAACATGCATATTCTTGACATGTACAGGAAACCTCTGTTTTAGACAAAACTAAGATTTCTACCCGCTACCTAAAGCACACCTACAGATATTGAAATTGCTCTTTTATTGATGAGGCTTGTGATTTGGGGGTGGGGGGAGGTGGAGAGTATACAATACATATGGGAAATAAGTTATTCCAGAAGTATAAATATATGTATCATTTTAAAGAAGAAAAACATCAGTTACTCATTTCCTGCTTGCTCAAGTCTCCCAGATTCCCCAGCAGTTCAGATTTGTAAGTAATAAGCATGTCAGGCTTATCATGGTTTCTAAATACAGACACATGGTGATTCCTGTGTTCCACCTTCAGCTTAAAAGGACACTGCATGGTTAATTCCTGGGTAGATAAAACTGACCTCTAATGTTCAAAGATTAATGGTTTCACCATGGCTGCTGGTTAACAGTAAAGCATGTTGGAGTCCCATATTTCAAATCTCCTAATTATACAGCCCACCAGCTGAGCATTCCTCTCTCCTAGTGGCAAACGTGACTCTGTACTCCAGAGGTGTGCACTGCTACAGCTCCACACACTATCACAGAGGAACTCTCTAAGGATGAGAGAACACTCTGCCAGCTCACGGCCCTGTAGCTTGGTGCTGCCAGAGGAGGAGGATAAGCAAACAGGCCAGAACAGACCAATCTGCTGAAATGTTCTGGGTTGATGGTGCTATTAAAAAAAAAAAGCTTGTTATCAAAAACTACTTTGCAAACATGAAGTCGTTCGTGTTATGCACAGCCTTGCAAGAAGCTTTCCACACCAAAGGCACATGCCTGCGGTGCTCAAGCCTCCTCTGTGAAAGGACAAGCTTTTAATCACAACAGTCTCCTTCACAGGCTGCAAATTCAGCTCAACATTACTACTATTTAGGTCTAGCAGTCTTTTACCTGCACAGCTGAATAAAATGTTTCATGTGAAACAAAGTTCCACTCTCCTTTGGAGAAGCAGGTCTTAAGAGATACAGCTGCCCTGGCAATACCCAATCAGGCTATTAAAATAAATTCAGCCACAGGAATGAAATAAATATATGCTTAACTGCAATTAAAAGCAAGCAGTCTAAACAGAAATATTGTAAAGGTAGTACAGCATTCTACGTTTCTCAAGTGGCCCCCCCCTTCAAACCTGCAAGTCTGTATGATGGGACTTCAAAGAGTGTTATAACATGAATCACTCAAGAGAGGGATATGCAAGAGTTTGGTATGTAACTGTGTTATTATTCAGTTCAAATATTCATGTCTTTTACTGTGCCTAATCTCTTATGCAACAGTACCTGCAAGTCTACAGCTGATACAACAGAGAACCTTAGAGAGCTCAAAACAGAAAAGCGTTACATATCTATTATCTCAACATGCAGACATTTGCCTTAGCTGGCAGTTGCTACACTACCCACCGAAGTGGTATCTTGCATTGCACCTTGTGTCCTTGCAGATAATGCCAGTTAGTTCAGTGCAGTCTACTACTTTTGTGACTATTTCATAATTCAAAAGTCTGTTCTTATTGTTAATTATTGATAAACAATCGGGCAGTACATGTGGGTAAAAAAAAAAAATTAAAAAAAAAAAAAGGCTAAAAAGTACCAGGCTGAACGAAGGTTGTTAGACTGATCCTTGAAGAATGCTTGTATGCTACTCCTAATGTAAAATTTATTAACAATGTTGGAGAAAAAGCTGGTATTTGTTAACAATCCTAAACTAGAGAGACATTGTCCCATGTCAATACACAAGGCACAATGGAGTAACATAGTAAAAAGATTGGAGTAAGAGAGAGATGATGATATTTAAAATAACAAGGACAAGAATGTGCAAATAAAGTTCAGCAAGAAGATGTTATGAATTCCTATAAGATGTGGAAAAAACATCTGTTGACAATGAGAGAGGAGCAATAGCACATGCATTATTACTGAGATCACAAATCAAAACCAGAGTGCCACAAGGGAAAAAAAAAGGCAAGGGAGATCCTACAGTTTTTCTCTCTCAAATAAAACACCTTCAGCTGTTAAGAGAGAGAAATAATGCCACTGCACTGGCAGATTTCCCCCGGAAAAAAAAGAGTGCTATTGTGATCAAGTTAAAAAAAAAAAACAAAACACAAAAAACCACCAATTCAAACTGGAACAGGCACACAAAATAATCATTAGGCTAAAATGGGAACAGAGAAGAATATAATGCAACAGTTCCACTGAAGCAGCTTAGTAATACAAAAGAACTGTAAAATGCATTGACTGTATCCTACAAATATATGAAAGATAAGCACAAGAGAGAGGATGATTTTTTTTACCCGCAAAAGTCAGCATTGGCACAAGAATAAAAGGATATAAAATTGGCCATGAACACGCTAGTGTAGAAATAAGTCGTCTCTTAACCACTGGAGGAGTTATTCTACAACCGGTTTTCAGTAAGAGTAACTCACTCTAGTATGGCAGTCTAGTAGACTAATTAGAGTATATCTTGATAAACACTGCTGCTTTCAAACTGAGTACCACTGAAGCGGAGGGAAATTGTTCTGCTATATGTAAGCATAACTGTCATGCTAAGGCGAGTCCAAATTGTCAAGTTTTTCTTCTCTTAAACTCACCATTTAATCACAAATATGTAAAACACGACAAATATGCTCCTTAAATTACACACCAAAGTACCACAGTTAAAAGTTCCTACCTTCCTGATGCTTTCTAAAGCATCCTCCCCAATATTTCCTCAACAGAACAAAAAAAAGTCTCAACAAGAACCAGAGCTACGAACAGAACAGAAACACTAGAGCTACACTGAATACAAATTGCAGACACGTGCACTCTGAGCTTGAACTGAATCCATACTGCTTCTTGTGGGCAATACTACCTACTCAGCCATCTGTTTTGAATGGACCTGGGAATAAAAGATCTTGGTAACACCCAAAACTTCAGTTAAACAAACAATTCTCTTCCCCTTTGCTGTGTTTAAATGAGATATGCTCCTAATCCCTCCAAATCCCTGGTTGAGCAGCTGACAGACACAACAGGCAGGAGACTATGGGCTTGGCTTTAGCAGAAGCAGGATCTTTCTGGCCTCACCCAGCTGTACCCAGCAGTGTTATGTTCAGCCAGACGAACGGCACGCACACGACTCCACAGACCAACAAACCCAATGGTAGCTTTTGCTGGCTCACTCTTCCAGCTGTGCCACCTCCACTTGAGTGTAAAAGAACAATTCATCCAGAAAACCTCTACTGATGGAGTCCCACTCCCAAATTGTCCCACTCCTGTCAGTGGGTGGAACAGTTACACCTTCATCATATCCTATGGTACGTACCTCCACCCAGACCTAAAAAGCAGTAGAAGAGGGAAGGTGAGCCATAGCTTAGGGAGCCCTTCTCTGTCTCTTCCCCAGAAAGCTGCCACTAGTGCTCCCGTCTGTCACATTCAACATTTTTTTTTAATCAATGACATTGATCTGTGGCTGGCTTGGTTCATCTGCTGACCAAAAAACAACACTGTCAGCATCAAGGTACTGAGCAGCTGTTTAATGTAATTAAATGCCTGTAGGCCAGGGGAAGGGAGCATTCACCGGGACACAGCAGAGGGCAGAGGAGGTATTGCTAAATTGTCCTAAATCATCACTGATTTAACTGGCTGTGACAGGACACACTCAAAAAAATGAGGACATGACCTGGAGGGGCATCCGTTGCCATGAAAGGGGAAAATGCATTACAATCTGCACGAACATATCAAGGAAAAGAGCATCAGCAACGAAACTAAAGGAAAAAATGTTGGCTAATCAGACTGTTAACATCCAACAAAAAATGATTGCTATTTTTCCCTCTGAAGATCTGGAGAATATACAATATTTCTCTGCCTCCCCAACAAATAATAATAAGGCTTTAAACTGAAATGCGCTTTCCCTTGCACTGTTAACAGAAGGGCAGTACTTACTTACCAGAGTTAGTTTCTTTATGCAGACAGCCTGCCTGTCTGATTCTCTCCCCCACATACACACGCACTACTTTACTGAAATTACGCCAATTATTTTATCCGTCATGCTCTGACTTTTGTAAATGCACAGTTCAAGCATGATATAGGAGGGTAGTGGGAATAAAAGGGAGGGAAAATTCGGGGTGGGGTAGAGCATCAGCCAACAAGTTTTCTGACAATAAAGCTTTTTATTACTCAATACAAATATTTTTACTACATGAGAGATTAATAGTACCTAACTTGGTCACTTGTTGAGGTGCCCAAGCTGGAAGAAACACATCAAGCTCTCTTAAAACTGACTGTGGAGGAGATAGAGGCACACTCAGATCAGCAATTCTGATCAGATATCCCCTTCCCCACTGACTATCAAAGAAACATAAGCACGCGTGTTTCTAACTTCAGCACCTCAGACGGACGCCTCATTGGATGTGCTGAACCCAGGCCAAAGTCTGTAACAAGACTCTTGTCACAGGGTAGTAAAAATATATCTATAAACAGGGTAGTAAAAATATATCTATAAATATAACTTCAGTAAATGTATGTCTTTACACACAGTAATTGCCTTTCACAATATGAGTTTCTTCTCATCACCAATGCTACTGGTGTAAGATAAATTCAACAACTAAGAGGGGAAAAAAAATAAAAGCAACTTTTGTCATTTAGGTATTAGCAACGCATAGAAGAAGGATATACAAGAAAAACTAAAGGTCTTATGACAGAATAAAGTAAGATCCCTACCAAAAAACAATTAATAAAAAAATTCTGAATCTACTCCCTTGCCCCAAATAAAGACATGCAGGACTATCAAAAAGATTAAAAGCCAAAGTTGCCATCACTTTGCCATCACAGTGAAATGTGCCTTTTATTGAGGGCCTTATCCCTCACACACTGATGTCAATGGAAAGACATCCGCTGATGTCAGCCAGTGGCAGGTCACGTGGCAGACAGCAACCCTCAAGTCTCTGACCTGTTTGCGCAGCTTATAGGTCTCAAGGCTGAGCAAAAGCAACAGAGAGTTTTCTTTAGACCTTTTTTATAGCTTGAAAGTAAACTTCAAGGCTGCAGACCCTCAAATATTTGCAGATTGATTCAACAAGTCATAGCACTCCCTGCTTGTCTCTACTCCTTCAATATGCAAACGAAGTCCAGCCGCTCTGCTTATATGCAAGGAAAACCTGAGTTTCTATAGGGTGTATTCAGTGTAAAAGAATTTCTTACATTCATTCAAAAGCATTAAGAGATTCCCTCAGCTCTTTCTCCTTCTTTCTCAAAGTCTTTCCCTTCTGTTCAATAAGGAATCAAGAATTATACACATTTTTTTGTTGTTTAATCTTAAACAAGAACAGAAAGAAGCAAAAATGAAAGTAAGTATCAACCCTGATGTCCTTGGCCAGCACTTAGTTGACACTGTCATACTAAATTCAGTCTCTAGCCATTTGGAATAAACATCTGTTCAAAAGCAAAACCAGGCCAATAGGGAATTTCAAAATCTCCTTGTAGAAAAATTAGTCTTCCATTTTGAGTACGGCTTTGCATTAAGGGTGTTGCTGTAGTAAGTCCTCTGCAATGCTAATGGGAATTCACGATGAAACCATTCTTCCTCTGTAATTAAATCCCAGGAAAGAACATTCACAAATGTATTTCACAGGAGTATAAAATATAGCTGTGTCTGACGACTGCTTGGTTTTAAACTCCTCCAAGCATGTGGTGAGATTCAGCTTATACACAGGGCAAAATTCAGTGCATAAATACCTCCTGCAAACCCAGAGATCCAGGCAAGGGAACCCAGAGGGCTACTGAACTGATGAGATGTAGATATTACCTATAGCTTAGGGTGTGCAGAATTTCCATCTGGACTCTATTGACCAACCCAGCTAGATCACCATTGATTATAACACAGCTTTGACAAGAACTTCACATAGACACCGACAGGGATTCTGACATACGTTTGCTTTGTTTCGAAATCACCATGTGTAAAGTGCCCAAGATATCCCCGCTCAGAAGTGTGGGACACAGCAGAAACTACCACCACCTCGCCAAATACCTCTAAAGAAAGCTCACGCTGCCTCCAGCCAAGCCACTGGCAATTCCTACTTCAAGCCACCGGCAATTCCTACTTCAGGCTCTGCGCTCAAACTGTGCACACCTCCCATCTTTGTTCTGCAGCCACTGCTTCATCTGTGTCTCTTATCGTATCTCAGAAACCTTCGCAAGTCCTGTTCCCCAGCATCATACTGATAGAAGAAGATATCTACCTAACAGGTATAAGTAAGACTGCAAATTAACATATACATAAACCACTGCATCAAGACTAAAATCTGACTACAAACCAGACAAGTTTTGCCTGTGTGCTGTGTCTTTGCCCTGTATTTCCAGGACCCTAGAGAATCTTCAGTCCATGCAAGTCCATTTTAAAATCTAAAACCTCTAAAAATGGAGAGGAACGCAAAGATAAAATAAAAGCCAAGCTCCAATATATGAATACAACTATACACATTTTTGCATACCAGGCAGTATTCTTCCAATAAGAGCATCTAGCAACCAAAAGGACTCCTCTTCATTCTTTGTAATAAGAATAAGGTATCCAGCTATGAAGTTCATGCCCTGAAATAGAAAGAATGGTTTTAAGATGCATATGCTTATGAGTTTCTAGTTTATTTCTTTTGATTAAGGGCTAACTACTACAATTCTGCAAAGTGGGCGTATTAAGTGAAATCTAGTAATAAAGGCCAACAGTTGAGTAAGTTGTTAAACCTGCATGGTGACAGCTAACAAGAATTATTAACAAAGATCAAGGAGAGGAAAAAAATGAAAAGAAAGAGCTTAGCAGTCTATAATTTACCTTCAATTTTCTTTTTTTTTTTTTTTTTGTTAAATCCAAAAGACTGCTTTGACCAGAACCAAAACACAGCTGTATTAGACATGTAGTACAAACACAATACACCTGCAGGTAGACAGTGCAGCTGCAGGAGAATGCCTGACCCAAACACTCTAGTAAAAAGCTGCAGCTCCAGCAGCTTTTACAAGCTGTTGCTGCTTAACTCAAATGACCGTATACAAGTCATTTGGTTCCATAATACCTCCAGTACTTCACATGCTAGTCAATGAGTGGCCACTACATCTCCTGCCTTTCAACATGCAAACAGAAGGTAAACACTAGGAGGTGGGGGGGATTGGAAGAGCTACCAGAAAATTTGTCAAAAGTAGTCAAGTCATGACTGGCCAAATTGCAACTGTGCAACTGGAGAAGTAGCATACAGAACATGCAGGTCACGAAGTAGTATTCCCTGTAAATGTATTGCTTCTGTCTCAGGCACTTTTTTTTCCTCTTGTATCCACCATAACACTGCCAAATTATGGCAACGTAACTGATTTAGGTGCACAGTAGTCCACTTCCTTAAGCATTTTTTTAAGTATGTCTTTTCATTGTAAACAAGCCAACAACCATAATAACAGACACCACATCAGTACGACAATATACAAAAGCTGCCTCTGAGATGCAAACCTCCCCAAAGTCTTCCTAAGCTAACAGAAGATTATCTTTAAACATTTACAGGCTATGAAGGCTGCTGTTAGTTACATTGCCTTCTTCTGTTTCGTCCCTTTCTTTGGCCTTTTCCCTATTCTCTCTCCCCCCGAGATGGACTTCTCCAGCATGCCTAACGCCACAGGCACCACTGTCTCTGGGGTCCCTGGTGTGCTGCCAATTACGGCTGTGAGCCAGATGACAGCTACCAAAAAGAACACCCCTTGCAGCCTCTGGAAGCTACGACTTTCTCTCTGAACTGAGATCTCTTTTCTTGCATTCAACAGATTTGACTCACCTGTCCCACCTCAGAAGGCCTCACAACACTCTCAGAACATGGAAATATTAGGACACTGCATCTTCTCCGATGTTTCATTTTCAAGCTTTGAGTCACTACAGCAGTTGTTACACAAATGGCTTGAATAGACCTTGCATGGCCTTACACAGTGCTTGGCCTTCTAGTTAAGAAGGCAACTATTTGTTTCCACATGGACAGTTATCTTAGTAATTGCATCTACGATGGCAAGAGGCTGACATTTAACACGGCATGGACCAAAACCCACTCTGGGACGTATGTTCACAGGACACCAAATTTTGCAGGTTATATATACCAGGGCAGGCAACACTGTACCACTGTCACAGCATCACAATGTAGAGCCTAATACACACCCGGATGGGAGACTTAAATGCCAGTAAGTACCAGATATTCACTAGCATTATGGAAATCACCCTTGAAAGGCCTTCAGTGAGTAAGAGCTCTGCAAAACACTTGAGAAAAAAAAAGCCATTTTTCACTCTGAGTTTTCTAGGATTTACAGGATCTCTTATGCAGTGGGTATCACTATATCTATCTTGATGAAGGCTGCTGCTTCACTAACAGAAAAGGTGGTTTCCTGAAACTTCTCTTGATTTACAACATGCCTTCGAAAGCAGATGTTGACCTTTGGTTTATGTTCTAATTATTTATCCAGAAAAGATAACATTCATCTTGTGAGGAGACCAGAGCTGAAAAGAAATCACATAAGGCTTTTCAAGTCTTTTTCTTTCATCTCTGGTATTCATAATGTCAAGGTAAAATGCAAAGATTAGTCCATTAGTTAATATACCAAGACTTTTTAGTAACAGTTGGACATATATTTTGGGTAGAAACTAGCATGGTTTAGAAGTTATGTATGTTTGTGGGTATGACAACCTCTATATAGGAGTCTGACGCAAAAGAGAATATTTATAATTGTTATATAATTCCATATAACCCCTTCTGTTAGTCTCAAAATATAAAAATTTTAATAGATACATAATACTGGAAATAATAAAAATCATTCATCTTTTACTCCCATTCCTCAAATAATTTCTGTACTAAAACAGTTGGGATACAAAAAATTATTTTTGTGACTTCAGAATTTTTAGTGACTTCAGTCTAGGTTTAAGTCCTTCTAAGTCTTCTCCTCTCCAGATTTCAACAAATACAATTCGTGTTCCTTTAACTTTGGAACAGTTGTATTTACTGTACTAACTTTCTCAACTAACACGAGGTATATGTTAGCATATGTACCCTTGGTGAGGAAGGGGAGGAGAGAGGAGAGGACTTAAGTGAACTGAAAACACCTTTTGCTCATGACAGTTTCTGCTTCTTTATGATCCTTGAAGATGGCCACTTCTTTTTTTTTTTTACTGTCACAAATCAACTTTGTGCCCCACAGAAAACTTCACAGTACTTGGCAATGAGGACTGGAGCTTTTCTGAGCTGCCTTCTAAGCAGTATCAGGTTGAATTTCAAACAAGTTTCTTCCTACTTGCCTGACTACACTGGAAGATGGCACCAAATAAATGCTACCACTTTCCCCCACAACTACATGATGTCGGATGAATGCTGTTCTTCCTGTATTTTGAAAAATGTGACAGTGAAAACAAAGGAAATAGTGATCTCAGGATGTCTCGTCACATGTACCAAGGACTCTTGGGAAAGATGGCAGGCGGGAAGAAGATGAAAAGGCAAGCTTGCTTTCTCTTCCTCTCTGAAGCAACTAATCTTGATACAACCACGTGTGACAAAACATTTATTTTGCAGCTAACAAGTGGAACCAAACGTGATCAAGCTAGCTTCGAAGAAGGCCACAGAGAAACTCACAAGGACATTTGAACTTGCCTGAAGCAATTAATTTCCCTCCCCATCGCCATTTTAAAAACAGAAATAGTTTGTGGATCTGCTTCTAGAAATGCACAAGAACAATTATCACTGGTGAAATGCAGCATTGTTTAAAAAACAGTGATTACATACCTGACAATATCCTACTGCTTTATTATGATGCCCATATGCTACCAGCACGTTGTAGAGCGTATGCTGCAAACAGGGATCAGCAGTTTTGCGGAATTTTACATTATCTGGAAATGTTCTGTTCATGTCTAGACAAAAGGGAGAAAGAATAAAGTTAAGAGCCATTCCCTCCTTCACTTTCCAAACAAACTTTTACAGCTCTTCTGAAGTACAACTGAAACTTCACTCTGGTTCACTGAACTGTAGTATTGGTGGATCAACTTTAAGAGACAGCTTTACCTCCATTTTGGCCAGAAGGCCATCCGCATTCAAGGATAATCCATTCCTAGAAAGATGAATCCTGTTAGTGTACAGAAATAAATTTCAAGCAGTACTAAAGAAATTCTCCTGCAGATTGGGCTCTCTCAACGTCTGACTGCAAAGGCTTAAATGAAAGCAAACCAGACGTTTAGACTGACAGAAACAACACATACCAAATTTATCTATCCAAGTGGCATGAAATGAGCTGCGCCTCTAGGGAAGCGTATTTCTCATAACAAAACAGGTGAACTTTCAATTGACTTATTAAGTGAACTTCTACCAAACAGTCCCAAAGAGCTAAAAAGAAAAAAAAGTCCTGTTTCTTCAGCTGGTGACTTAAATCAGCTTTTTAAAGGTTTTTAAGTTTCTCCATGATGTGACCATGAGAAAAGTTGCTTCTCTGTTGATGAAGGAGGGCGATTTTTTTGATATCCAAGCAGCAAAGCTTCAAGCTCAATCCTAAAACAAGTAAGGACTATGCAATTACTGACATTTCAAAACATTCATTTCTTCCAGACCAAACGTGAATAGTAGGACTCATCTGTCCTTACAAAGGTCTAAAAATTAGACATGCAAGTTCAATCTAGTCACCCAAAACTCCCTTTAGTTGTTGGAAAGAAACAGGCAGAGTTAATTTTTGGCCTGTTTCACTCTATAAAGAGGGAAACCAAGGTCACTAGTCCAGACTTGTGTATCTGATTTTTAGATGTTTAAGTTGGGAGAAGAGTCCTATTCAAAAGCAACTTTAAAGATTTTCAAAACCAAACACATTGATAAAATATGAATAGTTGATTTGGTTATATTTAGCAAGAAAAATATTGGGTTTAAAAAAAAAAAATAATCAGTAACAGCACTACTGTACAGAGATCTATACCCTAAGAGTTATGACTTCTTATCTGCCTTTTCCTGCATAAAGGAAGAAGTCTGTTACAGTTCTGATACAAAGTTGAGCTGTAAGCAACCAGAGGAAGACAGCTCCCCAAAAATCACAAGTAATGTCATGGAAGTCACAAGCATTAAAAAGTTATCACCCTAATCACTATTTCTTCCTTTTAAAGTTAACAAATCACTTAGAGAAATGGGAGAGCACGGAAATATTTCACCTCATCTCTCACATGACTGAAAAAAAAAAAACCTCAAGGAAAAAAAGACTATTTTTAAAAGGACTTGAGCAACTGCCAGTATAGGATAAATAAATTTGTTTTGTTTCTTCTTCATAGGAAGAGCAGCATAATATTTGCATAATCAAAATTTGTTGTTTATTAAAGTATATGCTGGATGTTACAGAAAAGATTAATGCTGACATTTCAGTTATGGCTCTTCCTCTTAGCAATGCAGAACAAGGGTGAGGGGGGAATATGAAAAGCCCATCACGTACAGAGCAGAGACTACTCAAACCAAACTCATCTTCAACTTCACAGCCTGAGGAAGGCCTGCAGTTGAGAAAATAAGATCCAATTTGATTTGATTGCAGAGCATGTTTTTCCCACAAGGACTGGGGGAAGTCTTCCCTAACTTTATGAAGGATTTAAAACTTTTCTTTATATTTATTAACAGTATTTTGATTTGGGGGAAGGGATGGGGACAAAAACAAGATACAAGAGCTAAAAGTCTTTACCTTTAATCGAAGATATAGGGCATGGTCTCACAGGACTTGGTGCCCTCAAGGTAATAATCTGGCACAAGAGCAGGGTGCCCTGCTTCCTCTCCATCCTCCCCTTTCTGCTCCAGTTGCATGCTCTCCCTCTTCCTCCAGCTCTGAGGCTCCTCTGACTGCAAGGTGAGGGAAGTCAACCCGCTCCCCAAGCACACACAAACGGATACATTTTACCGTACTACAAGATGGCTGCCAGAGATGACTCAAGGCAAATGGCAGGATCAGGTGAGAGCTGTTCATCTGACTTGAGCAGTTACCTCCACTTCTCTACACCTGTCCCAGAGCAGACATCCAAACACGTTCTCCAACTCCATGCAGCCCACTCTCTGACCTGCTATCCATTAACCTACTTCATTCTTGACAGACATTAGCATCCAAAGGAACACAGCCTCAAACTAGTCCAGTTTGGGGAAAAAAAAAAATCAGAGTTTTTTTCAAGCAGGGAAATGAACATTAAGACTTTATACTGCTAGATAAACCCCAAAACCATGACCATCTTGTGGTTGTGTGCAGATCTGCTGGCTATAACCAAACTAGGTATAGGAGCATGGGACCAGGAAGAAGGCCACAAAGAAAAGACTAGCTACTCCTTTGCAGTAAATTCAGATTAAATCCCAAAAGCATTTTTTTAAATGATCTTTCAGTGCTGTGAGGTGGCAGTATTATGCTGCTGTGAAACAAAACCAACACCTTTCCTTTTCTGTTGATTTATCTCTGTGCAGCAACCATGAGAAGACTACTAGCTTGTTTCTTCCCTTTCACAAGTCTGCAATATTTCTACCTCGCATTCAGTTATACAAATATAGGTAGAAAGCCACATTAGCCTCAGTTTATAAAACAGACATCTATTTCGATACCTGGTATCACAATTGTTGATGTTTTCTGGAGCAAAGAAATGTAAATGTGTAGTCCAGAAAATTAATGCTTTTGTACCAGTCTTGTGCTTTTCATATTTAGAGTACTTCAGAAGTCAGGCACGAACAAGTCAACCTTCTTCATTTTGCTACCCCATCCTTTCTGTTCTTACCTTCGTATCCAGGTGCTTCCCACTCCCAGACACAGTGCCCTGGAAATTACACAAGTACTAACATCCTCTACTACACTTACAGTCACTTCTTTACTGCTGCTACGTCTGTAACTTGCATCTGCTCTGAACAGCTTCCAGGCAGGTAATTTCTTTTTCTTTCTTTCTTAGTAGAGAGCAGAACAAAAATTCACCTCAACCACCAACTACAAGCATTCAAAAACTCCACTGCAAACCTCCAGAATAATAAGGTTAGGTCATCAATTTCGACTTGTACAAGTAATAAAGGGTATTTTAAATTTGTTACAACTAGATATTTAGGTCTCATCTTCAAGCTTTTCCCTGCATCACCTGGAACTAGAAATTGTTTTGGAGGTTTGGCTGGTTTTTTTTTGTTTGTTTAAGTTAAGGTCAAGCTTACTATGAACTAAAATCAGAGAAACTGAGCCTGACACCCCTCACCACCAGTACCAAATAACAGTTCAATAGCTTGCAGCAATCAAGAAAGCAAACACAGTTAGGATTTCCTACGAAAGAACAGTAATGCCACTGTATGAATCTAAGAAGCACCTGCATAACTTCCAGTCCCCTTCATCTCCAAAAGGTGATATCAGAATTGGAGAAGTTACAGAAGAGAATGGCAACAAGGAAGATCACAGGTATGAAATGGCTACCATACATAGCATAAAACAAGGTAGATTAGAGCTTATGAGCAAGACAGCACAAATCTGCAAAATCACGAGCAAGGTAGATGATATGAAAAAGGAGCAAACAGGGTTTTTTGTGAAATTTTTCCTCATCTGGTGCTATTAACTACAAACATGTAGCATATGACTCAGGAACTCCAAGCCACAGATAACTGGGGATGAGGAAGAACATTCTGAGGAAACATCACTACACATTTTACTCCTCCAGATCTTCCTTTAGCTGTTCAGACCAGACTGAGGTTGCTGCTTGGATATAACCTGATATGGGTTCTCTTACAGAGAGCCAAAAGAGCTGACACTGCTGTTCTCCTTGCTCTTGCATGGTTAAATGCCCTAAACCCATGTAAAAATTCCCAACCTTCACTAATAGTTTAACCCCAGAGAACCTTATTAGTGCTTGGTAGTAAAATATTCAGTGTCTCCCGTGAAGTGGCAATGGGTATTGTTTGAATTACTTTTCTGAAGCCATCACAAACTAAACTAAGATCTTGTAACTACTGTCCAACCCACGCAGTCAGATAGTGCAGTGCAGTGCAGGCTCAGGGCGCTGACTGGTAAATATCAGAACCTGGGTTTCACAGCACCTACAACTGTTCCTCATGAAATGCAAGAGTGGAAACGTGGATATTAGCTGCACGTGATTGTGAGAGGCCTTGCAGACACAGACATGCTTACTCTGGAATTCAGTAGCCCGGCCTAAGGGGGACTTACTGCAAGGACGCTAAGTCAACTTACACCCCAGCCTTTTTGTAACCAGCAGGTAGCCCTTGCATTAGGAGAGCAGCCACATTTTATCCTGCCAGCGTCATTTGTCCTACTAAACTTTACTATATTAGGGCATGAAGAGCAAAGCATATGTAAATTAAGCCCAGAAAATTTCCATCAAAATTTAGAGACCTGCATTCTTTAAGGTCTTATTTTTATGTTTATGCTCTTTTTTTTTTTTAGAGAAATGTAGGAGAAAGTACGTTCAAACAGCAAATATCATATACACAAAATCAGCAATAAAGCCCATCAGTTAAGAATCAGCAAGTTAAAGGGCAAAAAAATGGCAAAAGGACAGTTTAGATTTATTTAGCTGAAAGACTTCTATCAGATTTTTTCTTTGAAGATTAGGCCATTCCCCTACACATTCTACCTGCACTTTTAAACCTGATTATATCCCATTAAAGACATTCCCATATTGAAAATCAGTTTCAAACATACATGAAAATTGTTTGGAGCTTCTGGGTACGTAAAAGAAACATGACACACTGGCTCTTATACATGTTTTAAATTGAATTTTAAATAAAGTCTTTGGTTGGCCTTGTCCTCCTGTCCCTAACCCTAAGAAAAAAAAAAGGCCCCAAAAAAAAGCAGCATGGTTGCTGTTCTCTTGTTTTTAAACCGCAGCATTGTCCTGGGCTATAACTTTACAGCTAGACTGCAGGACAAAATACAGCACGATTGCCTGAAAATTTTGGCAACTGCAGACATGAAAAGTGAACAGCAGCAAGATTCCACATCTTAGTTTACTGTTAAAATTAACTACAGTGATAGGAAAACAACACAGACAGAAACAAACTGAATGTCAAACAATTCACACTGAAACAGTCCTCAGCTAAAGCCCACTATAGAATTTGCAGTCAACAGGAGGACTAGGTTTATTAAACTCCAAGTTTCCATTCACCTTAAATGCTTTGGTCCTTCCCTCCCTCATACATTCACATAGTTTCTTCCTTTCTAGAAGGGAAATCTATCACTCTGGAGTCCAAGGTCCTCTTTTTATTCCCCCCCTCCCTCCAATAAACCATCCAACCCATTTTTCTTTTTCCCTTCCCTCACTTGCTCCTTGTTAGTTTTCTCTTCTGCAGTTTTCCACTCAATGCACTAGCTCTTCCAAAACTTTATTTCCTCTATAATTCACAAACAGATCTTTATCTTCTTCCATCATGTTTCCTCTGCCACAGAAATATTTTTATTTCATGGTATAACCTGTGTGAAAAGCCACCTACTGCCATGATATGACCCTTCATGTCATTGTCTAGTACTGGAAAAGAAATTGTTTGCAACTCCCTCTTGCAGCAGCTGCATCCCAACTGAATAGTTTGATCCTTCGCCAGGTCCTTACCATATTTGTAGGAACATGAAAGTTTATGCTACAAAATGCCTCACTGAGGCGTGTAGTCCCAAAAGCCCACAGTGCTGCTGCCATTGCAGGGAGAGGCAGAGGAGAAACTCAGCATAAACTGAAGTGTTCAGATGGTTATTTAACTCGAATAAAAAGCCATAAACCCCCAACTTTAACTACCTGGCTTTTTCAAGAGGAAAAAGATGACAACTGCACCTGCCATTCTAACAAAACAACCGTGGCATTGTTCTTGTCCAGATCACAGCCCAACCTCTTGACTCATTAATTGGGCAATTCAGTCAATATCAGCTTCTCTACAAAAACTCTGCTGCAGCAGGCTGAAGAGTTTCAGGACAAATATCAGTTACATCAAACTTCTATTTGCTTGTCCTCCCCTGCTGCCTCTTTTAAATACGCAGTGGGCCAGTCTAACATCTGGTTGCCCTAATACCCCATCACCAATATTGGCCACTGATCAACGTTCACTGACAACGCATACGAAATTGGATTAGTAGAGGAGGGGTATTTCTCCGCCAACACTTCCCTTCTGTCAGGGGTTTACATTTAGTGTTTAGGATTTCATGTACCAGGTGGATTTCCCTGCCCCTCAGTTTGTCAAATTCCTACTTAGACCAGTTCATACTTCTGGCCCCAGCAGCACCCTCCAGTAACAACTGCCACAAGTCAGTGATATGCTCTTCTAATCCTGCAGCATGGTAAATTTCATTCAGTGTCCTTGGTTCTTACCTTACAAGAAACAAATAACAATTGCTCCCCGTTCACCCTCTCTACACCATTTATAATTCATATAGGTCTATCAGCAGCTCTTTCTCAGCAGTCTTCTTCCTCAAGCTGAAATCCTAGGATACTTCACCTGCCTCATACAGCCACTGTAACATATCTTCAACCATCCCTGCTGCTCTTCCAGTGTCCTACTGGGACAGAAATAAGGAGAAACAGGCCCAAAGGCAGGTCTCATGGTATGAAGTTATAACTCTTCCATCGCTTAGGAGATGACATAATAATGTTTCTAGTTTGTTCTCAGTTCCTTCCCCAATGATTTCTAACCTTCCTTAAAGCTTTTGACCACTTGAATAGCCTGGAAAGATCTGTGCTGTTAAAGAGCTTAAGGCTAATCTAATTTGCATGTTAATTCAGCACTTAAACCACTACTACAGAAAGTTTCCATTACATAACTTGATCTCTAACATTTACGGACACAGGACAGAAACAGTGTTATCAAGACAATAACCTGTTTTGATTGCTTCAACCAGCTTGTCATTCTTCTCTCCTTCAAGCAGTTTGTGGTAATACCCAGGGTTTTGTTCCATGTTGGTTTGGGCCCCACTCACAATCATCCAGATCAATGCACGGTGTTCATTGGGGATGCCTTTCCTGATATATCTCTTCACTGCAAAACAAGAAGTTTGGTGGGGTTTGGTTTTTTTATTTTTTAAATTGTTTTTAAATAAATAAGTAAATCCAGCTGTATTTTTCTTTCGGAAATGAGCAACAGAAAGTCATAGGAAAACTCTTGACTAGAGATTATTATGCTTTCTCTCCTATGCTGCCATTTAGGATAAGCATTTCCTTCTCAGCTACACAGTATACTTTAAATGCACCCTTAAATTCTTGCCACTCAGACTCCCCACACAGATCTCCAGACCCAGGCTTTCCTCCCTCCTCTATTCCACCATTAGGATTTTTAATCCTTTCCTCTCATTCCCCTCCTTCCGGCTGGAGATATGAACAGCAATGTTTCCCCTTGATCTTTTTCACTCCAAAGAACAGACTTTCTGTCCCTATATTACCAATGGCCTCTGACATGACAGCTCTTTCCCTTTGCTTGGTTATACTTTAGCATAAACGGCCATGTTAACATAACCCTAGGATTTCAGCTTAGCACCAGACCACTGAAATCATAGCAGAAACTGAGAAACGTGAAATATGTGGCTACTGCCGAATGAGCCTCTGGAGATATGAGTGAGCAGCAGATGATTTTTCCTAGAATAACTGGGGAAGTCTCTTCAAATCTAAATTAGCTTTTATCTCCTGCATCATATTCATCATCAGGGTGTGCACTGGGTTGTTTTTTTTTTAAGCAGATGATTCAGTGTAAATAACTAGGATGCAAGATTGCAGGAAGAAGCATCAGGCTAATGACAGCCAAAGCAGCTTCCTCCTGGGAATGGTATGAAAAATATTAATAGGGAGTCAATGCTGGTTGCTGCTCATTCGTACAATAATCCTAAATCAGCATTACCCCTTCTGACCCAAAAAAACAGATCACAGATGTTTAAGATCTTTCTGCTTTTTCAGGGAGAAGAAACTGACAAAGGAACCAGACATTTCTTACTAAATTAATGACCTACATCAATTAAACTATTAACTTCTCCTCCCTAAATTCTATGGGACTCAAATGAAAATGGAGATTTTTATCCTGCCCACACACACAGACACACACATACACAAGATATCATTGCCTAATCTGGTTTTATCCAATCACAAAGATCAGTAACTCAAAATAAATGCTGCCTGAATTAAAGGCCTTAAAAACAGCAGAGTAAAACAAGGTTTTACAACAACTCAGCCAGCCACCTTCTAAATACATTCCACCTAATCATAGTTGCCTATCCTTTAGGAGTCAAAGCTGCTTTCCCAGTGTCAAGAGAGATCCATGCATCTCTAATGGACATTTAACCCATCTAAAATCTGGTACTTTCTCTAAGAGACATAAACTCCTACCCTTAACATTTGCAATAAACACCTAGTTTGCAGGGTAGAGTTTTTGTTTAACTTTTCAATGAGGATTTATACTGTGGGCTACAGTCTCTACTGTTCTAGCTGTAAAGTAACTTTAACTACAATCTTCTTTTAGACAGACTGAAAATAATTTACTTGTTTCCATGGTTGTTTAATAATCCCTGCTTCATCTTGGGGTTTTTTTCTTTAAAAACAACAATCCACAACCACCAAGATTTGAACTCTTCATGCTCAAGAAATCCTATCGATGGACATAGCAAACATAGGAATGAGTATGAGGAACCAGTCCCATTTAGGTCAACAAGAAGAGACGTTTGGATGAGCCTGCAAATGTCTCCTGAAGCAGGTTTACTGGCTAAACTACTGGATTATCATATTCTGACATACAATTCCAATGTGGGTTTTTTTCCTGAACAACTGTCAATTCTGAAAGCATAGCCAACATCCACATCCAGCAACACACATTAAATTCAAGAAAAGCAGGAACAAGCCTTTGACACTGGCACAAGGGGAAAGCAGCCCTGCAGCACAGCATACACTCATTATTCCTCAGCATCATCGTTCTCATGGCAATAGACAGCCATAGGTTTGTATTGCCCCAAATGACTACCTACCCCAGCTCCCCCACTCGCTGAGGAATGGAAAGCCCTTTACATGGCACTTTTCTTCCTCGCACCACTACCACACTTGCCAGGATCTGCAACCTGGCATACAGAAGCAGCAAAGTAGTTCTGAAAATAAGGACAGTTGCAATGTTTTTATATATTATTTATACATGTTATATTGTATACAGAAAATCATATTGTTTTTAATAAATAGCTATTTATTTTGTTTTCTATAGGCCCTCTTCCACATTATCCTTAGGAACTAAAAAGCCCACAACAGTCCACGCTGCAGAATAGCCTCCCACTATAAGATTTAAGAAGCTTTCACAGATTAAGTCAGACTGTGCAATGCCTCCAGTCAGCCATCCAACTCCCATTGTAAACCAAGGCCTTGATCTCAAAAGTAGCACTGCTGAATACCACCAAGCCCTGAGTATCCACATGCAGAATCACTCCCAGGACAACCAGTGTACACAACGCAGTCTAAGCTTTAAAACATCGCAGTAAAGAAACATCTTCATGTGATATTTCTGCCTCTGTTCATTAACAATATGAAACACCATCTTTTAAGCAAACAAAAGCAGTCTTAATTCCATTACCTCTGACACTCAGTGCCAGTTTCTGCAGGTTTAGAGTCATGCTTTATTAATGCTTTTCTTGTTATAAGAAAAAACAGCTACATCACAGGGTAGTAGTCCAGAAGTGCTGATAAATACCCAAAGTAACTTCAAGAGAAAAATATGCAGAAATTAACATTTTCCAATACTGTGCATTACTTACAGTAACAAGATCTAAAAATAGGTGATTCACTTTAAACCTGCCTGTCCTTGTTAAATGGTAGAATATGAAAATTTTGGAGGCTTTTGCTTCTAGATAAAGTTGTTTTTACCTTTTTACCCCCATTACCATTGTTTCACTGCACACCATAGACTAAGTTTATTTAAAAATAAAATTTATCTTGTCTAAAATATTAGAAGAGTGTGACTGAGAAGCATCTGCACTTTTTGGTTACTAACAACTACTGCTGAATGCTGAGGAAACTAACATGGGCCCTAGAGGAAAAATTCAGGAAAGAGCTGAAAACAGCTGAATACAGCAAGGAATTGAAAGTTTTATTTTGTGAATACATCACAGAAGAATCAAAGCAGATCTGTGCTGTAGATGTTCAGTTGCAGTCAAACACAAAACCTGAACTTCTAGGATGCTCCTTGCACTAACTCACCAGGCTAGGGACCTAACCAGGTCCTGTTATAACCACTGGTTAGTACCACTACTTTCACTTTTCACTGTATTTTATCAGCCTCAAAGACTAGAAAGCACCATCTGCTCTTGGTCAGTTTTGACTAATCCACTTACAGCCAAATTTTTTATACATCGCATGCTTTTGGTCAGAATTAAGCTACTTTGGGCAATTACGTCAGACAGTTTGTTGCCTGCCTGTAAACACGACAGAGCAGAACACTGTCTTTTGGTTCCATAAAGATAGCGGCCAAATGGAGAACAGCAAAAATTACGAGGATCTTAATAGTGGCAGAGAGTGAGTGACTAAACGCTGACTGAAAATTCACATGTGCAGGGGAGACAGCAAAGATAACAAGGGTAGAGGAGGAAACAAAATATCAGAAAACAGCAAAAAGGAAGAGACTGGAGAACAAGCAAAAGGAACTGTCAGCCGAAATTCCTATGACCTGCCCTGCCGGAAGGCTGTAATCCAGAGTAACAGGATACACTGCTTAATTACTGTTGTTAAAATGTAATCTAATTATTTTTCTTGACAGTAGAACAGAATTACATACATACATACCACCCTGGATGTGAGGCAAACACAGTAGCATGTGAACACACCACATTTCCAAACTGGAAAATTTAACACAAGTCATCACTTCTTCCTGTTCACCTGGACAGGAATTATGAGATTCTCTATGTGTAAAGACAAATGGATGGGGAGCTGCTGAGATACCACATGTACAATGCCTCTCTCATGTCTATTCAGCGCAGGATGCATTTAGAAAAGGCCCCAGTAGAACTCAAAATGAGGATATGGGTATTCGGGGGGGGGGGTGTGGAGAAGCGGCAAATGAAACATCCCTCTCAGTTCTAGCTTATGGCCGACTTGCAGCACAGGAGAATTTAATCAGAACCAGCAGCTCCTGAGCAAAGCTTCACAGCAATGAAGTCAGGTCCTGGAGGAGGGAAATTTAGTGCATCACCAGGCAGACCTTCTGCTCTCTGCCTGCCTGCAAGGAAATCACTGCAGGACCATCTTGCAGGATAAAGCACACACCTAAACAACTGCTTACATAATTCTAAGAGCATATGCCACAGACTTCAATCTTAATACTGATATAAGGAGGGAAGTATTTAAAAATCAGTAATTGTACAGGTTAACTTGTTGCTCTCCTCTTCTGATGTATCAGCTGAGGATAATGAGGGAGGCTTATTGTAACAACTTTCAATTTACGCCCAGAATGCATTTCCTCAACATTACTTACTCCAGTCACTCTCCTTAGAATTACATATATACATGAGAATGCAGTCTACAAATCCAAATATCTTTAGCAAATGTTAGTAATGTCAAAGGTGATGCACCAGCCTGCAAGGGCTTGCTAGAGTCAAGAGCCGCTGCCTGTGTCCACTCAGTGGATTTACAGTATCCCATTTTTCACAAACAGTAGCCTGTTAGAGATGATTAATACCACATTAACCGTTACTGCTGTTACGTGACTAGTGAGGCAGCAGAACCATCAGTACTAAAGCCTGGTGGACAAGTTGAGAGATTTGGTCAAAGTTTTGACTCTGAAATAAGACCGAAGGCTTTCACACTGTATCACAGTAGCGTTCTGTGTCTACAGGGAACACAAGGGAAGAAAAATGTAACAAACTCGCAGAAATTGCTAAAAGCTGCCACGGTCACAGTTCACACATTTTAAGAGAAGGCGGCGATTAATCAAAACCTGAGATTATTTTACCACAACAAGACGACTAAGTTCTGCAAAATCTCAAAATCCTCACTAATTCAAAAACACCGCACACTTATCACTATATTCAAACTTGACGCCCTAAACAAAAGCTTCTTTACGTTTGGAAGAAAATGAAGAGTGTAGAAGTAGCTGCTTTCTGGTTAGTGGCATATGATCGAGCAGCAATAGCTCAAACCTACATTTTCTGGGATTCCTCAGCCTTAAAATGGACATCCATACACTAAATACACTCTTATACTTAAAATGTCTCACTAGTTATCATCCCATTCTTGGTGCCAAGAAAAAAAAAGACCCCAAACCAACAAAACCACTAGAATCAGCAGTCAAAGTCTGCACCTGAAGCACACCTCTAAATATTCAGCTACGTTACAGTCAGTGCCTGATTAACTTTTGCTTAGTTTTACTCACTTTTTCTTTAACATACTTCTAGAGAACCTTGCCCAACTCCAAAAGACTCCCAAGAGAAAGTAAGCTGAATAGCATCATTAAGAGCAAAGAGGAAAATTTAGATGCTTATATGAAAAAATAACCCAGAGAAAGAGTGGGAGGAAAACCCCCCTTCCTTTAGTTTCACAGGATTCCCTGCCACCTTCTGACTCCCTCCATTTATTTTTCCCTGTCTCTCTTGCAAGATAAAATATTACTACAGGTTTTCTTGCTTTTTGAAGCAGCCATTAAGAGTTCTGTCGTGGTTCAGCCTCAGCTGGCACCTGAACACCACGCAGCCGCTCGCTCACCCCCCCCCCCACCCCTGTGGGATGGGGAAGAGAATCGGACGAGCAAAAGAACTTGTGGGTTGAGATAAGCACAGTTTAATAACTACAATAGAATAATGATGATAAATGATTATGATAATAATGACAGTAAGGTTAATATAATAAAAGGGAAAAGGGAGGAAAGGGAAAACAGGGAACAAAAACGCAGAAACACGAACGATACAACCGCTCACCACCCGCCGACCGACGCTGCCCGTCCCCGAGCCGCGATTGCTCCCTCCCTCCCCCGGCCAGCCCCTCCCAGGTAGCATACTGGGCATGACGTTACATGATATGGAATATCCCTTTGGTCAGTTTGAATCCACTCTCTTAGCTGTGCCCCCTCCCCTCCCGGCTTCTTGTGCACCCAGCAGAGCATGGGAAGCTAGACATGTCCTTGACTAGTATCAGCGCTGCCCAGCAACAGCCTAAACATCTGTGTGTTATCTCAACAGGTTTTTTTCCATGCTAATTTCAAAGCACAGCACTATACCAGCTAGAGTGAAGAAAATTAACTCTATTGCAGCTGAAACCATGACAAGTTCCATCAGCATTTTTCCTATGTTGCATTAGCTCCTGCATTAATTTTACTTTCTTCACACAGTAAGGCATCAGCTTTTAGTACACATCTTTTTAGTTGCGAGGTGAATGTCATTTTACAAAAGGAAGATAAGGAGAGCTAAAAAATCTCAGCAATCTAAAAAACTGTCCGAGAGCCAGCAACTGAGAGCCCTAACACCCTGATCCCTGGGGTTCAAGACAGTGTCTTCTACATAATTTCATGTCTTTTTAAAGAGACCACAGAGCAATACAACAAACAGCTGTAAAATGGCATCTTGAAGTGCCAGCGGCCATAACCTCTGGCTTACAGATGTAATAACATATTATAGTGTATGCCAAAGAAGGATTACTCCTTTGCAAGCTTTAAATCAAATCAACAATTCCCCTAACAACAGCATACTTGCTTATGTGTTATTACTGTTTATACTAGTGTTTTTCATTTGAAGACAAAAATAGTATTTAACATTCAAAAATGCAAACCCATTTAATACAATTTATATTAGTTCCAACATAATGTGCTTTTACCTATAAATAGGCATACGACTCACCTTTTAAACTCTTCTGTATCCTGTTATTCCCCTTTAGGAGCTTGGACCATTTTATTGCTCTTCTAGTGAGTACCACTAGATATCTGGAAAAGAATGCTTCATAGGATGCATAATCAAAGTCTTCTGGCCTTTCAAACCCATATGGATCAACCCTACAAAATAGAGAAGAATTCGTGTACAAACGTTTCTACATACCTACAGCTGAAAAAAATGTATGCAAGTATGCTTTAAATAACTTCCAGTTGCTATTTCCAAAAGCAGCTCAAAACTACCTCCTCCTAACAGAAACCTACTTTACACAAACTGTTACACTCCATTTAGCATATCAAAGCTCTTTAAGTAAATTAATTTAAACATGCACTGTTCAGTCAATTTTACAGATTTCACTACTTTTAGAAGTACAGAGTTTTTAGAGCAAAGGATCTGTTGTGTACAAAATTGATCCAAATTACGACCACGCAGAAGTCTGGGAGGTGTTTTTCTCCATAATACAAATGGTTGAAAAGTACAAAGGTATAGCACAACAACTCAAATATGGCCTGAACTCACTTTCCACGCAGTTCTGCACAGGAAAACAATAACAAAAAGAACAAGTTACAAAGATTATTTTCGGAACGGCTTATTTCTGAAATTATCTTCATGAAAGTATAGGGTTTGGAAAAACACACAAATCCTTGTGTCAACCTTCTTCATAGGTAGCATCAAAAGTGCTTATTTTATTAACGATTTTTCAATGGTATATCACATTATCTCAGGCAGCATGGCACTGATAGTGTTTCAGAACTGCAAGTCTGGTTCTGTTCTAGCTTGATATATCAAGTCACCTTGCTAAACTCAGTTTATGGCAACTTCCCAGGACGCTTTATACCTGCCGATTGTCACTGGAGTACAGAGCACTCACAGGGTTTGTAGAACTTAAACAGGCAGAGGGGTCTGTCCACGCAGAAAAGTTGGCAAGACAGACATCGAGGCTTAACTTCCAAGAACCACTGCCTATTTCATTCACAGAGGAGGAGTTTGCCCATGGAGCAGCACCGGCACAGCCTTGGGTAAACTCCAGCTCACGAGATCATCACGGGTAATACAGCATGAATCAGAAGAGGAACATTTTAATATTCAGTCCTCAAATTGGCATTACCTAATCGGCAGTTAGAAGTCACCTTTGTATTCACGTACTCCTCAAATTTAACACAAAAAGCACAGGTGTAAAAAACACCGAAACCCCTGAAACAGGTTTCTCTGAAGACACAGAACGCAAGAACACTCAAAAAATCCTAACACCTCTGTGAAAAAAAAACCCACATCTTATATTTGCGACTGTGACTGTCCAGGCTGCAAGTACAGATTAATTCCATGCTCAACTCCATTCCTGAGGTGGAAAGGGAAAATAAAAAGAGTCAGGAAGTACGGTTTTAAGGAAGTTACCTTCCCTCGCCCGCCTCCAGGCAGCGAAGGTTGTCCTTACTTCCAGGTGCCCTTAGGTGGACAGCCGCATCCCTCCGCGGCGGGGCTTCCCCTCGGAGCCCCCTCGGCCATTTCCCTCAGCCATTTCCCGCCGCCCTTTCACATCCCCGAGCACACCGGGAGGAACGTTTCACTCTCCCCGGGTTAACCGGCTCCGAATCACCGCTCCTGCCCCTCGCAGATTCCCAGGAAAGTTGTAAAAGCGGTATTTTTAAAGGGGACCGGACCTCCCCCTTCCCCGGCCCCAGGAGAGCCCAGGTGGAAGCGGGCAGGCGGCCGCGGTCGGGCACGACAGGGGGTGGGGGGGGACGGGTACGGCGGACTCGCCTCAGAGCCGGCGCCCGCGGAGGGGCCCGGGGCGGGGGAAGCGGAGCGAAGCGCCGCCGGCGGCAGCAGCCTTACCTGTACGGCCACTCCCGCCCGTCCTCTCGCCTCTCCATCGGCCGTCCGCGCTTGGCCTTTCCCCCCGGCCCGAGTGGGGATCGCAGCGCTTCGGCCGCGGGGTAGGCGCTCCTCAGACCGAGCAGCGCCGCGGCCCCATGCAAAGCGGCTCCCGGGTTCAACTCTCCTGCCGGCCTCAGAGGGGCGGGGGCGGCCGCCGGGTCCCGCCTCCCCTGCCAGGGGCCGGGCCGGGCAGGGCAGCTCCGGGGCCGGGCGGCGCCCAGGCGGGGGCCCGCCTAACCTGTGCGGCCCCCGCCGCTCCCCTCCGACGGGTGGAGGGGTCCGGGGGCCCCGGCACCTCGGCAGCGAACAGGTGTTGGATGTGTCATGATATTGCTTTACCTTTGCGTGTTTCACACGTATTTCTGTCACACCTTGGAAGAAAATTCAGATATTTTAGCGCGAGGGAAATGTCTCGATAACAGAGGGGGAGAGCAGCTGCAGGTAGGGCCCTTCAAACCAAAGGTGTTTCCCTGTAACTGGCGAGAAGAGGTGGTCGTATTGCTGTTTAAGTTCACTTGGTTTGTTTGGGCTTTTTTTCCCCCAAATCCTCGCACTCTTCCATTTAGTTTCTCCAAATAATTCATTAAAGTCAATGCTTTGTTACATTTATCTTCTGCTGACTTAGTTTCCACCATAAACCAACAATCATCTAAATATGCTTTAAATAATAAATGGCAGGTTGTCAAAAATGTGGAGTAATAATACCCAAAATAACACCCAAAAAGGCTTCCCTTTTCCAGAATCCTCCTCTAATATTAGCACAAGGCTCTTTGTCTTCAGAAGTGTTGAACAAACCCTGAAACCCACCCAGACTCTGCCCTACCTGACTGCCAGCAGCCTAATTCACAACACACTGCATAACAGAAGGGAGAGAGCGAAATTAAATCCCTGCTTGTCCTTTTTGAATCAAGTTCTGACTTTGCACCGAGCAAAGTGCTTGGAAAATTACTGCTACTGCCGGAGAAACATTATCTCATTCAGCCAGCGAGTAAGAGTTGCTGAAGAGAACAGATGGGATTTCACACGGGAGATCAACAGTTGCTCCCTCCCAACACACTCCTCGAGAAAGCTACCTCCTCTCTGTGGGATCAGAGGCAATCACCCACACAGAAATGTGGAAGTAGTTCAGCTCCTATGGCAGGGGAAAAATAGAGAGTTTTGTACTTGGTTTAACTGCCATCACAGTGTTGTAAAAGTTCGTGATTGTTCAACAAAACATAATAATTTTTGGGGGGTGGGGGTGGGAATTCTGTGCTTCAGCAGGCATAGGGCTTCTCTTGCAGGAGGGTGGTCCCGCTCAAATTACTGTGCGGCGCCACAAACACACTCGGGTACTGGCAGGACTGGAACCTGATTACAAACCAGCCAGGGGAGAGCCAGCCAGTGCCTGTGCCAAGCCTGTGCTTTGACATCCCGCCAGCGTTGCCTTGGCATAGTGTAGGCAGAGGCACGCTCTGCAAACAGCTCTGCCCCAGTGACTTGGTCAAAGTTGCATAGAAAATCCTTGGCAGAGCTGTGAATAGGAGGCGATGCTGTCCCACAGAAGAGAAGGAAGCCTCAGTTAGGCAGAATACCCCTTTCTCCCCGAAATCCTGAAGCCACGGGCTTGTTTGGTAAGAGGGTTATAACTTCACCTGACAATGTCAGGCTCTTTGGTGCATGTTCCTTTTAAAATGGATCTGCCAAAAGTTCCCTGCAAACAGGAGATTGTTTCTGTGATTAATTAAGAATACATCTGCAGAGCATCAAGGCTAGCTTTGTGTATACCACGGGTGCATTTTTACTGTCAGCAAGCCTTAAATGTTATATACAGTTTCTGTTGCATTAATACAAGCATAATGACTTTGTGGTTCTCTCAGATTTATGCCTGTTTGACACAAAGGCTCCTATTAAGAGACCTGACATAACTCCTCTTAAGGAAGCTACTTAGAATGTTAATCAATTAATAGAAATAATTCCTAAATTTCAGTGCCAATTGTAACAATAACTGCGTCCCCATGTTGTGGCTGATAATATGAACCAGCCAACCGTCTGGCAATAGGTAATACCTTGGTTGTCCTTCACAGGGTGTCAATGCTGCTCTCTTCTGGGCAGATTATATCATGCTGCTTTTAAAGGCATTCAAAGAAACTAATGCATAAACCCTTGAATCTGTAAAATGCATGTGCTTGGTGTTGTGATCAGCAGATTTTTTTTTTACTTTTTTTATCTTATATCTGAACTTATTTTTGACCCTTTACTTTTGAAGGAGTTGGTGGCAGCGGCAGCATGCAGGAGGGCAGACTTCAGTCAGTGACGTTCAGAGCAGTGAAGCTCACAGCCTTCCTACCTACCACCTGGCACAAAGGAAATATACCTTATGTAACTTTTTTTTCCCCCTTTTGGATCTGAACCTTGTCCCTGAAGTTTTTACAATATGGTGAATGTGTTTGGTAGAAATTCCCATCCCGCTGCTGCCAGAGTAAGTCCTTAAAATAGTGACTTCCCTTTAAGGGTAGGCATTTAGATGTGTTCCCTGCAAAGGCAGATGAAGACAGCAGACAAGTGTTTCACATGCTGAGGCCTTCAAAGCTCCGCTTGTCTTATACCCTGTATTTCATCCCTACTTGTGTCTGCAGAGCAGTTGTTAAATCACAATACCAGCAAAATTTTCAGCCTTGTCAGGAATTAGTCTGGGATGGCTTTACGCTTCCCAGAGCTGTGAAATGTGCACTACACCACGTGTGCCTGGCATATCAGCAGTGGTGAAACATCGCCTAGCTCCTCACATACCACCCCCAAGCCCGTTGTTACTTTTAGGCCGGAACTAGGGAAGGAGCATCAGGAGAAAGCTTTTGATAATATTTGTGCCTGGAAGTATTTCCTCGGCTGCCTGTGGGGGCCGTAAGGATTCTTTATCTGTCCAAGAATGGAAGAAATATTTTTATTATTTTGTGTATCATAAATGTGTCAGTTTTCTTACATGAGGTTCTTTCCGCTGGCCGCAGGGAGGTCAATGAAAACAAGATGTTAGTGGGGAGCAAAGTGCAATAGGACTAAGAAAGGGATAAGGTGTGTGTGGATATAGATGTTGTGTGTGGATATAGTGTGCCTGCTATTTTTAAGATGGCACGGGTGAGTCTGTTCATTGAGAAATACCAGTGAGAAACACCATTCCCAACAAAGCTAGCAGCTCTGCTTTTCCAGATCCAGACAGTAAGTTTTAAAAAACCCCTAACCGCTCATGAAACAGTTAATAGCCCCTGTTTAGAAAATGTGCTTGCGGCAGCATTGGAGAAGAGATCAAAAGATAATTCTTGCTAGTGACTGGGTGTTGTAGTATCCCAAGTAAGCAATGAAATTCCCACAGCATACATGGCTTCCCCAGCTTGTGTGGTTTGTCATACAGCCACTCATCTTTGTGTCTGTATTTAGTAAACTGCGCCACGCAAGCATACCCTGCTTTGTTGGTACTCTAGTCAGCATCTATTTGGCTTAAGCTACTTTCCCATGACCTGAAAAAAATCTGCTATCCATACTTGGGGAAACCAGTTTAGATTAAGCGGATTTGGCAGTATAGAAATATCCAGTAAGAAGTAAACATATGTGTGTATATATTTATATAGATATATTTTAATCACTGCAAGTCTGTATTCCTACCTAGGCACAATGTGCTCCAGGACTAGATGATTCATCCAGCTAATGAGGTTAAGGAATGCCACCATCACATTCAGACACTTTTGGTTCCTGTTACAACCAGCTCCTACCAAGTTTAGTCAGAGGCTCTGGACAGGTAATGAAATGCTGAACTTGCTCCATATTTTTGTCCCAGAAAATTGCATCATGCTTACATAATTGCAGTCTGCAGGCCTGATTAAACCTGTTCATGTGAATGGTTCCAACAGCAGCCACTGAACTTTAGAACAGACTGCATAACAAGGACAGAAATATATATATAAAAAATAATTTCCTCTATTCCCTGAAGGCTTCACAGCTTCATGTCTGTGAAGGTTACTAGCTGGTAGGACAAGTTACAAACCCACGTGTAGTCTGGGAAGTGCCAGTATTTTGATTACTCTCAGTATGACTGTGGCCCCAGGAGTCAAAGCATACTGATCTGAGCAACTATAAAAAGGAGCTCTAAAGCTTGCTGCATACCAACACAGCTGCCTGGAGAATCAACATTACCCATGGAAATCTCTGCAGAAAGGTTTTTGCACTCAGCTGCCATCCTCCAGCTGCGTCAGAAAAGAAGGCCCAAGGCTGTAGGTGACAATACTAGAAATGGCAGGGCAAAATAAATGACATGGTTGTGCCCTTGGTGTGAAAAACACAGCAAAATTTTATGTCAGAAGTGATATGGAAAAAATACTTGAACGTTATTAGCAGGAAGGAGTCCTAAGACAGGGACAAAGATGTTCTTAGAAAAAGGTCAGCAGCTATCACAGACCAGTAACCCCAAGGTGTGGAACTGAGTAAACCAGAAGAGAGGTTCAGTGTGACTTATTGCTCTGTGGAACTACCTTAGGTCAGGCTGCAACTTTATAAAATGTGGTTAATATTTCAACTGGCAAAATGAAGTATTTTCTAGATGGCTTTGTTTTGTTTGTTTTGTTTTTCCTTGTCTACTTGATTGATCATGAAGGGTATGTTGAAAGCACTTTAAATTCATGCTGCTGATGTTTAATTTCCTGGGTGCATGAGTACAAGGCTTATAACTGAACTTTGAAATTTCACAGGGAGAGATGACAGACACGATCAGAGATTATTAACTCCTCCTTACTTCTCCTATCCCCTTTTTCTTTCTTGTCCTTATTTGTGAAGGTAACATGCCTAGCAAACCCAGCAGCTCCAAGTTCTAATGATTAGGGACAAGGTTTAACCTGGATGTTCTCTGGCTTTCTACTATGACTTTATATTTGGGCCTAGCTGAGAAATGTAAAGGCAAACCTTCTCCTGTCCTCCACTTGCCTTGGTGTTAGGAGTCCTGCGAGGACTCTCATTTCAATTGTCCCAAGCCATGTCCTATTCCATAAGGAACAGGCAGAGTTATCATTACAGGTGTTTAAATACTATCATTGCATGGAAATACATAGTTTTAACTGTGAATAATGTTATCTATTTCACTTAACTGTCTCTATGCAAGTAAGAGTTTCTCTAAAAATCATGCATTAAGGAAAAAAATACCTAAAGTAATGACACAGTTTGGTGTAAAAAGAAGAATGAATAGCTATCCATTCAGGAACAGATCTCCGTTCCTTACATGGAATAAGGCAGGAGTTTTCCAGGAGCACGGATAATCTTAAGTTTCCGTAATTAAGTACTATTTGATAATACATAGGTACTACAGCACTGAGTTTAGGTCAGAGCAGCAAATTCCCTTTAAGTTCCCAGCTTTGGAGCATTGAACTCTGCAAAGTTAATGTGCTCCCAAGGATTTGTTCTTCACTGTAGCTTTCTGCATGTTCATTCCTTACAAATTTTTCAAACTCACAGGCTGAAAGAAAATAAGGAGGTTAGTGAAAACCCAAACATGGGTTTGATAGCAAGAGAGGCTGAAGCTTCTTTGAACTGCAGGGTTATAGCAACAACCATCTGTACAGATATGCCTCAATAGTTACATGTGTATTTACATGTACAAGGTATCAGCTGAAATATGTTAGTTTTAAATTCCTTTGAAAGGTATGAAACTTTGTTTGCAACATCTAGGATCAAATTATGACGTCTCTCTGGCTTACTTTGTCAGGTTACAGATTATATCACATGACTAATACTGGAGGAAAAATTAGGTTCTCATTTTGTGTTAATTTGCAGACAAATGTCCCCCAAACACTAATTTTATCACTAGCTGATACATTATCAAAACTGAAATTATTTAATTTAAATTTCCTTTTTATATTTTAGGTATTTTTGACACTGTTCTCTTCTGTCTTAAAATAATCAAATTGAGGAGGGATGTGTAGCACTGAGAACCATCAGCAATGTTTTGGTATTTCCCTGGTTTGCTGCATAAGTGGTTACAAAAATAATATGTTCTTGGCCAGCTGTTTAATTCTTTTTTCATTGAAAGTGTAGCTCACATGTCAACATTATACCTGATTTTTTTGACTGAGAAATTTTATTTTAGCTATGTATGAACTTACAAAAATTTGCCATTATTATTCAGTGAGCCATAGCAATCATTGCATATGACCATGCTGCACATTTGTAATGCTTCTGCAACAGGTACCTCGTATTTCTATATTTTCATATTTGTCAAGAACGTATTTTTCAAGAATTTTCTTCTCAGAAACTCTGATAGTATTATTTTTATAATAGTTCCATTTTAATAGTTTCCTTATAATAGTTTCCTTTAATTTAACTCCTTATAATGACATCTCACCACCAATGGTCCTCTATGAGCAATTAATAAACTTCTGAACACAGTCAAGTAAGCTTTATGATAATTATCTTTCCTGATCTATGGAAAGTAATTTCTTCACATGACTGCAAAAGTACAATCAAAAGTCTTCTTATTAGATGTTGATGGAAAATTGTTGATGAAAAATTGACCATAGTCATAATCCATACATAGATGTTTGTCAACCCACCAAAATACATAAGTAATACTTAGAATTGACATTAGAGGATTACGGTTTTGCTTGCTGTCAACGTCTTTTGTAGGGGCGCTGGTGCTCTGCCCTGCTCAGTTACAATTTAGCCCGTGATATCTACATGTGATAAAACCATTTAGCATTCCAAGGAATGAGTCTATAAATAATTCCAGCTGCAAAACTATGCTGTTCTGGAAATATCTCTCAGACATAGCTTTTTGCATTTCCATGGTAGCATAAATGCCCTGTGTAAAAATTGCTGAGAATTATGGACTTTGAGTATTTAATGGTTCTTTATATGTGTGCAAGAGATTAGTTTGTGTAAATGAAACAATTTTCAGCAAAGAAAGCTCAGATTCAAGCTCACAGAACTCACCAGGGTGGGTGGGAAGGGGCTGAGTGTTTATTATGCCTCTCTTAATTTTCAGTTATTTGTTTCAGCCTGTCCCAGTCTCCAGGTTTCAAACAGACGTGGCAATGCAGGAATAGAGAGCATGTGAATCCCTTAAGGAGAGGAGATGATCTCCTCCAGTGTGAAAAACTCTCACTCAGGACTCCACGTACGCAAAACCAAGGTGAATTCTCTCTCCAGCTCCAGTGACCAGCTCCAAAACCTGCCCAATTCTTGGAGCCCTGCAAGGCTCAACGTGGGATTGCTGAGATGGGAGGAATGCCGCTGGGAAGATCTAGCACTCCTTCTAGCCAGAAATGTCTAGTCCCTTCCTGGAGGAACCATCTGGCTCTTACAAAATATATTACACTTGGCTGTTCTTTCTCTCACGTGGCATTTCTTTGCTTGAAGACAAGCGAAAAATAGAGGCTGGGGGCTCTATGTTAACGCAGGCCATGGCTTAAACGTGAAGGTACAGCCACGATTTTACTTTGCATTTGAGAGCCAGGTAAAGCAAACGCAAAGGAGCTGCAAGTAGAGAGAAAGCAAGTTCAGCCTTCCATCCAGTAGAGAAAACGCTGGTGCACTGGATATTGCATAGAACACTGTGGAGTATTTCCCCTGCACATCACAGCATCAAATATAGCTCACAGCAAAGTTGCAAGTCTATCGTCTATATGCAAGCTGAGAATCAAACAGTTAGATACCGGGAAGATGGACAACTGCCTGAGAACTTCCTCAGTGCTTCAGAAAAGAAAAAAAAAAAAGAAAAGAAAAGAAACAAGTGTTTCCACAAAGGGGACTCTTGGAAGTCATCTTCTAGGGAGGACTCAGTCTTTCAAAGTGTACCATCAGTATTTGACAGAGTAATTGAGGAGCAGCTGAAGGAACTGGGGTTGTTTAGCCTGGAGAAGAGGAGGCTGAGGGGAGACCTGATTGCTCTCTACAGCTACCTGAAAGGAGGTCGTATCAAGGCAGTTGTCAGTATCTTCTCCCAAGTAACAAGCGATAGGGTGAGAGGAAATGGCTTCAAGTTGTTCCAGGGGAGGTTTAGATTGGATATTAGGAAAAACTTCTTCACCGAAAGGGTTGTCAAGCATTGGAACAGGCTGCCCAGGGAGGTGGTTGAGTCACCATGCCTTGGAGGTATTTAAAAATGTGTGGACATGGTGCTTAGGGACATGGTTTAGTGGCAACCTTGGCAGTGCTAGGTTAATGGTCTTAATGGTCTTGATGGTCTTAAGGGTCTTTTCTAACCCAAATGATTCTATGTTTCTATTCTACTCTGTGTGGCAAAACACTGGTGGCTTTTTTTGATAGCAGTGGCTGCATTTTAGAGTACTGATATGGGGTTACTAGAAGGGTGATTAGTGTTCACAGCCTAGTTTCTAGTATGAAACAAATGCCAGGTTAACCAGGTGTTGTACTTCCCACAGCAATGGTAGTGTGTCCCTGGCAATGCCATTCATGTTCCCAGGGGAGAAAGCTAACACTGATCCTTTCGGTCAAGTTTATATGGTGATAATGAACAGTACTTAAAAACCTTAGAGTTGCTGTCAAGGGTCCTCACAAAGGGGATGCTTGTAATGAAACATGAGGCAGCTCTGATGGACTGTTTTCTGTGAAGAAATAACGATTAGGTAACACATAAGAATCAATGGCTGGTTTTAGCTTTTCAATGATCTATTTATCCGCTTGAGCACCCTTCAGTATCTTTTGTAGATACATCCTCCTGTGCCTAACTGGCTTTTGCAACTTGCACTTCCCTGACCCACAGGCCTATCTTCAGATGTTCAGGTCTGGACTGTGTTTAACATTTTTCTCTAAACGCTTTTGAAAACCAGTGGAGTAACATCAAATAATATTTGAGAAATTTGCAGCAGATGATTGCAAAAAGCAAAGCTGTGAATGCTGAAACATTGATAATAAGGACATGCGAGATATGTATCTTGCCATTTCTGTTTTAGCACTTGCATTTAAAAACTAAAAACCTATGGTGACAAAGGCATGTGGGATCTCCTCCCTGACTGTACGTACCTTGATACAGTAATCAAGTTGATGGTCTGTACTACCAAAGATGGGTAAAAACAGTTTAGAAGAAGGTGAAGCAAAATCAATCTTTGACGAGTGTGAGAAGAGATGAGGCAGGACACCACAGAGAACCACTGCATTGGGGTTTTTGCAGATCTAATTTGAACACAGTTATTTTTAGAGGGCCTGTTGTACATACCAACAACACTAATGACTGCCAGCAGAGACAACCATGTTCCTAGAGCCAGCGACATTGTGTGCAGCTCTCAGGGTTTAGCTAAAGCATGGTTTTGCTAAGTAGGCATTAAATAATTAATTCTTTTTGTTTCCATCAAATTGAATTATGCTTGTCTTTTACCTCCCTTTCCCTTTGGGTTGCCGTTTTTTTAAATAGAACTGTGTGGAACAAAGGACTTACAAAGTACGGCCTGAGAGGTATCCACGATCAAAATTAGCCTGAGATAAATGAGTGATGTGGAGCCAACCCTAGAGCAAGCGTGTGTGGAGTGCAAGGGGAAGGGTCGCTCAGGGGGCATTAGGCTGGGCCAGTTCAACTGAGTATGAAGTCTGACTGCCCAGAATGGGTGAGAAATTACAACTATTAATATTTCAATCTGATAGAGGAGGGTGAGAAGGTGTATCAAAAAGATACCGGGCAAAGCACCACTTCCCCATGACTATTCCCTACTGGAGTATTCAAAGACAGTCCTGGGTGGTGAGTCTGTGCTTTAAAGTGGGGAGTGAAAGGAGTTTAATTACCAGAATTCTGCTCAGTTACCTTTTACCTCCATAATTTTACAGCCTTTGGTTCTCACTATTTAATGGAGTGAATGGCTTTTCTACAAAACTCTGGGTTTTGGTTTTTTTTTTTGTTATGGGTGGCTACTGTGTTTTCCTATTGCCTTCTTTTTATTGCTATTCTGTGGTGCTTCTAACATTTTGGGAAGCAAGACAGTCCCTACCAAAAAACTTGTCTCCCTCATTACTTAATCCTGAGAACAGCAGAGAGCAAGACTCCTGTAATCCCTAGCAGGGGACATGCAAACACATTTGCCATATAAACCCCCATTCAGCTGTCAGAGGGGTGTCCTGAGCTGGCCCAGAATAAGGGAGCTGTCACGTGGCAATATTCCTTCTGCCTTTGCCAAGGGCAGCTTTCTTATCACCATTTACGCTCACAGATCTACCCGCAGTGCCGAATGGTAATATTCATAAGTGATAAAGCAGCCTTGTTAAAAAAGCTTCTGACTAGCAGCAGTGGCTGGGGAATGCAAGTTGAATGGCAGGCGGTGGGGGGTCAGAGAGAGCACTTTGATCTACGCCTACAGCAGAAAAACAGCCAAAGAAATCACTGTGCAGACGCTATCAGGGAATGTCAAAAGGGCCTTGAAGCAAATCATGGAGGATTTGATTGTTGATCTCAGCAAAACACCCTCCAGACCTTTTCAAGTCTGGAAAATGGAAAGAAAGATCCAGATCCTACAAAGCGCGGGGACTCTGGATAGGCAGAGCCACTTCACTGTTGATTTGTGTGCAGCGCAGCTACTGAGCCAGCTGCAGACACAACATTAAAACCCTGTGCCCTGAAGTGGCAGAATTTTGCAGAAGTTTCCAAAATGACTTGTGTGGGGTGGGGGGAGCTGGTGATTTCACTGGAGAGGGATTGCCAGGGGTGCAGTCTTCCTCTCAGGCCTGCACAACCACATCACCTAAGTGACAGCAAACCCTGGGATTGTTTTTGGCGGCAGTAATCTGGGGCAGCAGTCAAATGATTTCCCTCCTGTAAGATACAAAAGGATGCTCTCTGCCAAGTGGCAATGGGGCTTTAAGACCCCAGTGGTCCAGTACCTGTAGCACTTTCATTCTCAGCTGAGCCTGGAAGCCCTGTGTGCATTGGGAAAGGCAGAAGTAATGGCATAGGGAGTCTTGCAGCAAGGCAAAGGGGTTTAGCCAGCCAAAAATGCTGGTTTACTCAGCCAAAAAATGCTGCGCAAGCAAAGGGAGTGCCCCCAGGCAGTGAAATATGCTAGTGAGATATTGGCTCCGCTCCCCTTAGTTCTGCCCACATGGCCCACAAACTGTTGTGGGGTCAAAGACAAGCTATTAAGACCTAGAAATAGAGTCTGTGGGTTGGTGGAGGGATGAGGTACTAAGTGCTGCTCTTTGCCAACAACATGCTCTTCCAAGCATAAATCAAGAAGTTTTCCTCTTTATTACCACTCAGCCTTTGCTGTGCATTTCTCCTTTTCTGGTACTGGAGGAAACCACCACCCTCTTCTGCGTTCCACAGCTGCTTGCCAGCTCAGAGAGCATCCCCGCAGCAGCACCGAAATCCAGTCACAGCAGCAGCCCTGCCACACTGGGTATTGGGTGTGCAAAGGAAAAGCTATGGGCAAATATGCTCACAGATGTGTCCAGGCTCTTGCAAAACCCAGCCATTCCCTGTGGAATGGTGGGGGACAGTACTGGTGGCAGCAGAGCAAGGGGAGGCTGGTGTTTACAGGAGGTTTTGAACCAGTGCCGTGTTACAGCATGCAGCTCATCTGGTCTTGCAGCTTGTAGAGGTGAATGAGATGGCAGAGCTCAGCCCTGGTGTAAATATAACAGGCGTGGCTTGTTTGGAGTGCATTTATGGTCTGATAGCTGAGATAGAATCCTCCTGCAATGCTGAAAATGTCGGAGGGGGTGCTGCTACCTGCTTTGTGCAATACTGGCAGCAGCTACAGCTGCCTGTCCCTTGTGCTGCCCCGGGCTCCAAGATGCAGAGGACCCTGCCTTCCGCCCCCCTGGGATCCTCCTGCCCCTGGGGTGGCGGCAGAGGGAAAATCCCAGGCTATCCAGGGAGGAGTGGGTACCACACTGGTGAACAGGAGGGGTGTAAAAATCCGGCCCCCCCAAATGTTTTTAGTTATTTGGGCACCAAATTGTCACCACATTTGAAATTTGCAGCCAGAATACAGTATGTGTGTGCATTTGTGTAGCTGATCAAAATAGCTCATTTAAAATGTTTTTTTTTTTTTTTGAATGGCTATGAGTACTTTCTTTAACAAAATAACAGTGAAGCTTCAGAATGGAAAGATTACTATGTTACTGAAAACTCTTTTTTGTTTTAGGGGTTTTCCCAGAATTAATGAGCAGCTGCATGTTGGAAAGACATTCCTACTCATGCGGCCCTCAGGAGGGCTCAGAAATCTTTACTGAAAAATGAATGGAAAATTTGACCCACAGATAAAGTTCTCTATGTTTCTTGGAAATACATGATTCACATTCCAGCCACATTTTGTAGCCCTTGGACAGGACAGAAATGTAAGGGGAAAGGTAGGAAAGTGGAACAGAAAAAAGGGAAGCCAGCTATAGGAAAGGTGCGAGTCAGGGGATGAGCTTAGTGGAGTTTTCATGTGGGCAGTCAGGGAAAAACATGTATTCTGGTGTGTATTAGAAGTACTCTTTTCAGCCTCATATTTTGACTTTTGTGAAGTATTCATATTTTTGCTTTTGTAAATTGGTGGAGTCCAGGTGAGTTTAAAACACGGATATGAAATTTGAAAACCAGATATGGAAAACATATTCTCCTAAAAGTATGTGATGATTTAGTGGGGTCCAGGCTCAAAATTTTTGACCTCCCTGGAGAATTTGGCTCACGGTGACACAGAGATCAGTAACACTGCAAGTCATTGCTTGAGTCTTAGTCTTGGATCTTGCTGTGGGACCTTTGGAGTCAATCAGTCAATATGGGTATCTTTTAATTCATGCCTGTGTATTACTAAAGACCGTAGGGGGGATGACAAAATGACAGCGTGATCATCATATACCTTTACTTTGCCTCCTGGAAGAACAATCTTAATGATTTTGTGCTGTGGTCTGTGGATGCTGCTGACATGGGCGGTGAAGTTCCTTATTTCTGTTGCAAATAATAGTGTTTAATGTTCAGCCAAAGTACTGATATTACCATCTTCAGGGCAATATCCTCATGCACACAAGGTGAAGCATCACAGAAGAGGTGTTAGGGAGGGTGAAGGGCTAACTCTTAGCTATCACCTTCACACGGTATTTGTTTTTCAGATTCCCTTAAGGACGCAGGGCTTTTCCCCATCTCCAAATGGCAAACTCGCCATCTGCAGGCCAGCAAGACCACTCACAAGGACGGGGGAACAAAACAGCCTTGCAAGCTCAGGGACACCTTGCTTAGGATTTCCTCTTCTTTTATGCTCCAGTTAGCAAAAGGAAATTGCCCTTTGGGTGTTATCCCAAAGTAGATTAGAGTGTCTGTCTCTGGAGCTTAATCCTACCCCAGTGGATTGTTTAAAAAATGTAAAAATAAAAAAAAAAGACTTGGTGTCCTTCTGCAGCAGGCTGCTCCTACCCTTGCTAGTGGTGTCCTCATGCCTGGTCAGTTGTCTGAGCTGCATGGACAGAGCATGCAGCAGGGCTCCTGCCTCTTTGGCTTCCCAGTCCAGGGAGTCCAACCCTCCCCCATGCTACTAGAAATTAGCAATATTTTCCCCATGAAACATGGTTTTGATTGGAACATACTGCTTCTTAAGCACATTTTTTCCATGAGAACATGTTTTATTTTTGAAAGATGCCAGAACATGGTGTTTCAGGAAGTTTGAGCTTTCTTTGTCAGGCTGGAGGAATATTATTGGAATGCATTTTTCTATTTGAAATTAATTTTAAGGGTTATTTTAAAAGTTACCTTATTTCAGTGGCTGTCTTGTAGCGCTCAGTAATCACAGCCACGTCCAATTAACAATAAAAAGTCAAAAACTAAGGAAAATGTTTCATTTTTATAATGTTGTTTCCGTTCAACCCTTTTAAAAAAAGAAAAGAAAAACCAAAACAAGAGGAAACTGAGGCAACCTCAGTTTCACCCCATTTTGAATAAAAGCTATCTATCTCAATGCTGCCAAAGGGAAAACACACATAGTCAGCTCCCCCAGCAACAGAAGGCTTTGTAAACACCACAGGGGAACCAGAGAATCTGCAGCCCTGCCTTTGCCAGTCCCGTAAACTGTGTCCTAAATACCATCATGCGGCATGCTAATGAGAAACAGCAGAGCCTTGTTACTGCTCTGCTTCCTGCCCATAATGCACAGTGCTTTTGGCCCCACTGGTCCTAGCAACGGTGAGCGAGGCCCAAGCCAGTCTGCCATGGCCTCCTCTGGCTCTTGTCAGAGGTTTGGTGGTGGTCTTGTCCCACCCGGAGCTTCTGTTGTGGAGGGAGCTGCTCCCCTGCCATGGGGTTACAAGGAGGGCAGCCACCAGGCGAGGTGCTGCCCAGCAAATCTGTCAAAGCTTCAGGGTCCTGTTGCTGTTGGTTGACTTTTACGCTCTTACAGTCCTTCATCAGTCACAGGGCACTCAAAGAGGAATTGTAATGGTCTTCACAGAGGCTGTCATGATCTCATGGCCTTCAGAAGTGAAGCTGAACTGTTCTTCATCCCCTGTGAAACGGACAATTATCTCATTGTAGTTTAGCCCCTGAGATTTGCAAACAGGTGATTTTTCATTTTAAAAACCTTTGTTTCTAAAGGAGAAAGCACAAAGAAAGACCTGATTTTGAATTTCTGTTTGCCTAGTGTTGGGCACTAGTGATGTATGTTGGAAAGTAGTGGCCACCTATTTTAAAAAGTCAGTGAAGCAATTTTTTCATACAAAAAGGTAGCCTTGAAATTGCAGGCCCTGGTCCTCATGGGGGACTTCAGCCACCCTGATATTTGCTGGAAAAGCAACACGGCGAGACATGCACGATCCAGAAGGTTCCTGCAAAGCATCAAGGACAACTTTTTGATGCAGGTGGTGGAGGAGCCAACGAGGCGAGATGTGCTGCTCAACCTTAACCTAACAAACAAGGAAGGGCTGGTTGAGGGTGTGAGATTTGGGGGTAGCCTTGGCTGCAGTGACCATGAGATTGTTGAGTTTAGGATACTGCGAGGTAGAAGCAGGGCTGTGAGTTGGCTTACAACCTTGGACTTCAAGAGGGCCAACTTTGGCCTCTTCGAAGACCTGCTAGGAGGAATCCCATGGACTAGGGCTCTGGAAGGCAGGGGCGTCCAAGGGAGCTGGACAGTATTCAAGGACTTTGTCCTCTGAGCTCAAGCTTGGTGCCTCCCCAGGAGGAAGAAGTCAGGCAGAGGAGCCAGGAGACCTGCATGGATGAGCAAAGAGCTTCTAGAGAAACTGAAATGGAAGAGGGAGGTTCACAGTATGTAGAAGAAGGGACTGGCCACTTGGGAGGAATATAGGAATGTTGTCAGGGTGTGCAGAGATGCGATGAGGAAGGCCAAGGCCCACTTGGAATTAAATCTGGCAAAGCATGTCAAAGATAACAAGAAGGGCTTCTTTAAATACATCAGCAGTAAAGGAAGACTGGGGATACAGTGGGCCCACTGCTGAACAAGGACGGGGCCCTGGGGACACAGAACACAGAAAAGGTAGAGTTATTGAATGCCTTCTTTGCTTTGGTCTTTACTGCTAAGGCTGTCCCCCAGGCGTCTCAGCCCCCAGAGAGGACAAATCTGGAAAAAGGAAGACTTACCATTGGTTGAGAAGGATTGGGTCAGAGATCACCTATGCAAACTGGATCCTTGCAAATCCATGGGTCCTAATGGGATACATGCACAAGTGCTGAGGGAGCTGGCGGATGTTCTTGCTGAGCCACTCTCCATCATCTTTGAAAGGTCTTGGAGGACAGGAGAGGTGCCTGAGGACTGAAGGACAGCAAATGTCACTCCCATCTTCAAAAAGGTCAAGAAGGAGGACCTGGGAAACTATAGGCCAGTCAGCCTCACCTCCATCCCCGGAAAGGTGATGGAGCAGTTCATCCTGGAGGTCATCTCCAGGCATGTAGAAGAAAAGAAGGTTATCAGAAACAGTCAACATGCAAAGGGGAGATGATGCTTGACCAACCTGATAGGCCTTCTATGATGGCGTGATTGGCTGGGTCGATGAAGGGAGAGCAGTGGATGTTGTCTATCTTGACTTCAGCAAGGCATTTGACACTGTCTCCCATAGCATCCTCACAGGCAAAGTAAGGAAGTGTCGGTTGGATGAGTGGACAGTGAGGTGGATTGAGAACTGGCTCAACAACAGAACTCAGAGGGTTGTGATCAATGGAGCAGAGTCTGGATGGCCTGTCACTAGTGGTGTTCCCCAGGGATCTGTGCTGGGTCCAGTCCTGTTCAACATATTCATCAACGACCTGGATGAAGGGATAGAGTGTAACCTCAGCAAGTTCCCTGATGACACCAAGCTGGGAGGAGTGGCTGATACACCAGAAGGCTGTGCTGCCATCCAACGAGACCTGGACAGGCTGGAGAGATGGGCCAAGGGGAAACTCACGAAATTCAACATAAGCAAGTGCAAAGTCCTGCACCTGGGGAGGAACAACCCCAGGCACCAGTACAGGTTGGGGGCTGACATGCTGGAAAGCAGCTCTGTTGAGAAGGACCCGGGAGTGCTGGTGGGCAGCAAGCTGACCCTGAGCCAGCACTGTGCCCTTGTGGCCAAGAAGGCCAACGGTATCCTGGGCTGCATTAAAAGGAGCGTGGCCAGCAAATTGAGAGAGGTTATCCTCCCCCTCTACTCAGCCCTAGTGAGACCACATCTGCAGTACTGTGTCCAGTTTTGGGCCCACCAGTTTAAGAAGGATGTTGAATTGTTTGAGCAAGTCCAGTGGAGAGCTACCAAGGTGATCAGGGGACTGGAGCGTCTCCCACATGAAGAAAGGCTGAGAGATTTGGGTTTGTTTAACCTGGAGAAGAGAAGACTGAGGGGCGATTTAATCAATACCTATAAATATCAAAAGGGTGGGTGTCAGGATGATGGGACTAGGCTCTTTTCAATAGTGCCCAACGACAGGCCAAGGGGCAACGGGCACGAGTTGGAACACTGGAAGTTCCACCTCAATATGAGAAAAAACCTCTTTCCTGTGAGGGTGCCAGAGCAGTGGCACAGGCTGCCCAGGGAGGGTGTGGAGTTTCCTTCCCTGGAGAAAATCAAACCCCACCTGAATACATTCCTGTGCCCCCTGCTCTATGTGTCCCTGCTCAAGCAGGGGGGTTGGACAAGATGATCTCCAGAGGTCCCTTCCAACCCCTACCGTCCTGTGATTCTGTGAAAACTAAGCCTCAGTGTTAGCTTGTTTGTAAGGGAGTACCCAGAGGTTGTGCCTGTGCCACATGTCTGCTTCCAGGCGAATTCTGAAAATGAAGGGCTGAAGTTAATACAAAATAATAAATTTAATCTTCAGTCTGAGATTTCACATTGCCTGGAAACTTCAGGTGAGCTCCTAGTTGCAGTCAGATAGGCGGTACATCTGCAGACATACACTTGTTGCAGACTGCCATGACCCAAAGAACTTACATATAGAAAGACAGGCACCAAGGTGAGGGGAAAAGTCTTTCATTCCCATTACACAGATGGAGAAGCAAGGCATAGAAAGAAGCTGATTCTTTTGATGTCAGAAAGACTCACTGTATTGGGAGGGAAATCAAGACTTAGTATTTTCATTATGTTTTCTTAGGAACAGCTTGTGCTTAAGTGCTTGCTTCCATGTGGTACTTGTACAAGTCTGTTTCTTCTAATTCTTAGTGACATTCAGCTTCACACTTGCTCCTGCCGGAATTACACTCCCACACACTTTGCATGCACCCTTTGTGCCTTTTTTAAATATGGGTTGTACGAGCCGGTGAAGAGAAACACCAGAGGAACATCAGAAGGCCTCAAGCAACTGCTAGCATTGGTTTGGATAATAACAGGGAAGTTGCAACTCGACTAAATATACAGCTGAAAAAATGTTGCCTGTGTATGGGATCACTCTGATAACCTGCATGCTCACGTGGGTTGTCTCCCACCACAGCTCTGCCCACTCCTCACAGCACTTCTGTCAGTGGCTGTCTCACCTACATATGTCCCCTGGAGAATTAACACTGAAAGAGCCAAAGGGAAGGTGAGAATCAGCAGCAGTGATTTTGGAAGAGGAGTCAGATGCACAAGACAACAGCAAATGTGGGTGGGCGGCCTCTGTCATCGTTTCCCTCTGCTGCCCATGTCCTGGTGATGGGTTCAGGCTGGGTGCTTGTTGGACCCCAGCCATAGCTGGCACCTCCAGAACATCCTCAGATGGGGCAGGAGTGAACCCTTAGCAAGATCCCTCTCTTCCCTTCACCAGTGTTTGTGGGAGCAGAAGAAAGGCCCAGCTCAGGGTTCAGGGGTCCCCCAGGGTTTGCTCCTCACAGGCTAGCCTCAGGTTTGTCCGACCACTCCAGCCAAGCAGCGGGCAGGGCTGGAGCAATTGCAGGTCATCCTGGACTGCTCTGTGGGTGACTGTATTTCTGTATTCAAAAGTTCAGTTTTACTCGAGTTTTGTGTTCTGGATTGCATCCAGCAATCTCAATGGTAATGCTGTTTTGCTTAAAGTTATATGTGAAAGAATAGCTGCCCAAGGCCTTTCTGCAGCTCTAATGCGCTAATGTGTTCACCAGGTTACAGGCCTCTCCTGCCAGCCTTGGATCACAGATAGCCAAACCTGATCCAGCCCTGCTCTGGCGCTGGGTTTGTTTCAGGTGTGTATTTGATCACTCCCATCACCAAGCAAAAGCAAGATAGAAAGTCGCATCAGGCCATGCAGCCCTGGCTGGCCACCCCTGCTCTATGGGCAGTGTGGGAGGAGCAGGTTGGTACCACCAACCTGGTCCTTAGCCCATCACTGCTCCTATTTTGGTGGCTGGAGTCACCTCCTTGACACTTAGTGTGCTCTTTGTCCCAGTCTGAGGAGCCGGCGGGGACAGGGCAGCAAGGAGCAAGCTGCAGAAAATGCAGATTGTCGTGCTCTTTTCAAAGCCACAACATTTGCATAATTAATGCTCTGCATTTTCTACCTATTCCCAGCTGTCCTATGAAACTCAGCGTGTGTCAGCTCTCTTGGGCATGAGCAAAACAGTTTGCATACTGATGAGGTACTTCCAGGCACTGTTTGTCTTTGTTTCTTATGTTCCTTCCTTGTTAATGACAGAATGATTACAAGATTGTAATTTTGTATGCTTTTATTATTTTCATCTTCTCAACACACAAGTAAGACTCAGTGGTACAAATAAGTAACCCATCTAAGAAGGAAAACAGTTTTATTAAGAAATATGTATGGTATGACAATGGTACAGACTTTCTTGTTACATGGTGGGTGTAATTTAAATGAGTTAATAAATAAGAAGTCTTTGGGGAATTTCTGTTCTTCTGTGATAAGTTTCCTGGAGCATGGAGACAGTTAGAGCTGAGATACATCTGGTGGGTCCTTATCTGGGTGCTTGGATCGCTGCTACCCACACTGTTCCCATTCTTCAGAAGAATGAAAGATCTCAGTAACCGGGGCTAGCAATCCAGAGCAGCCTTTGGGTAGTCCATTGTATTGGTACGAATCCCAAGGGACGTAAGTACTTCACTCTGATGGTGTAACTTGACTAAACACAGTTATTTCTGGGTAAGGATGGACTGGCTCTATAGTGCCCAAGAGTTTGCTTTCTTTGATTCCTTCCAGAAGCCTTGGGGCGCACAGCAATGGGAAGGACTTGCCTTCTTTTTAGGCCACAACCTATGGCTCAGCCATATAAAAACTCTCTCACCTCCCTGCAAGGGCCAGAGTGACAGGCTTAGCAACTGCCATGGTGCAGGCCAAAAAGGTGTGTGGTTTGCAGAAGGTGGTTGCAGTTCCTTGTGCTGAAAGCAACCTGCACTGGCTGCATTCATCCACACACAGGGCTGCAGTGAGCTGGCTGATCCCTGCATGCCAATTCTTTCGTTCACAGCCTTTTTTTTGTAGATGCAGGGGCAAGTAGGTGCCTGTGACACTCTCCTGTATTTCAGAAATCTGGGTCAATTTTTTTAGAAGGGGCTTTGGTTGCCTAATGTGAGGCATCTTATGAAAGAAGCTTGATTTTCAGAGAGCAAGTGCTGAGTGCTTCCCCCAAAGTCAGATCCTTTGATGAAGTGTCCCATGTTGGATATTCAGAATCGCTAGCCAATTTTTAAAATATAGACCCTAAGAGTTGTTTGGTGTCTTTTTGGTGATAACCAATTCAGTGCATTATAGATTTCTCTGGCTTTATTTTCTCAGGAAATTTTCCTTCTGGCAGTATGTTGCTGCTGTTGCATGACACGCATCATTGAAAGCCTGCTGTAGCATTTGCTTGCCAAGTGAAAATCCTACCATCTTACAAAGCTGTTGTGCCTGCAGCTCAGTAGAGTACAAGCAACAGAAGTCTTGTTAAGAACAAACCAAGTACAGTAACATGAGGTGTGTAGCAGTTCCCGAAACTGTTTCAGGTCCTTCAGGTTGTAAGCAGTAAAATACTGACCTGCTGCTTCTTTGGCTATTCCGTATACAAAAAGTCTTGGCAGGAAAGCAGACACCCAGCAAGGCTTTTTTTTCCTATGTTGAAAGTTCTCATCAAGGAGTGGGGAAGTAGACACTCCAGAAGGGAGAGCTGCTCTGCAGGAAGATCTGGATAGGCTGGAAGAGTGGGCCAGCAAGAACCTTATGGAGTTCAACAAGGACAAGTGTAAGGTCATGCACCTGGGAAAACATAATCCGGGAGTGCAGCACAGACTGGGATCCACCTGGCTGGGGAGCAGCTCTGTGGAAAGGGATCTGGGGGTCCTGGTGGACAGGAAGCTCAACATGAGCGAACAGGGTGCTGCTGCGGCCAAGAAGGCCAACAGGGTGCTGGGTTGCATCAAAAAGGGCATCGCCAGCAGAGAGAAAGAAGTAATTATCCCGCTCTACTCAGCACTTGTCAGGCCACACCTGGAGTACTGTGTACAGTTCTGGTCCCTGCTATACAAAAAGGATGTGGACAGGCTGGAAGGGGTCCAGAGAAGGGCCGCCAAGATGATCAGAGGACGGGGAAGCTGCCATACAGGGATAGGCTGGGAGAGCTGGGTTTGTTCAGCCTTGGGAAAAGGAGGCTCAGAGGGGATCTCATCCCCATGTACCAGTACTTGAAGGGTCTCTACAAAGAAGATGGAGACTCCCTTTTTACAAGGAGTCACATGGAGAGGACAAGGGGGAATGGACACAAGTTGCTTTTGGGGAGATTCTGATTGGACACGAGAGGGAAATTTTTCACAGTGAGGACAGTCACCACTGGAATAATCTCCCCAGGGAAGGGGTTGCCTTGGCCACGTTGGACACCTTCAAGAGTTATCTGGACAGGGTGCTGGGCCATCTCATCTAGACTGTGCTCTTCCTAGAAAGGTTGGACTAGATGATCCCTGAGGTCCCTTCCAACCTGTGATTCTGTGAGTGAAAAATGCTTCCTTCTGTAAAAGGAGGTGGTCATGGAAATGAAAAAGAGAAATAAAGCTTAGAGTACATGGTGCATTTTGGAAATCACATAATGAGTAGAGTAGTTAAAATTGTTTCTGCTGATAGCTGATAATACCCCTGTGCTTATTTCTCATGTGACAGATTAGAGATTTCCCTTAGTGGTCTAGAGGAACATCCCAACCCAAAATCCATAAGGATCCTTACTTGTAAGGTTACTCTGATCACACCGACAAGCTCCTTCTGGATGGTGTCCAGCCCTTACCGACACAGGAATAAGAGAAGAAATGGTTCCCTAAATTTCCCTGCTATTCCCACCACTATCCCCACCTCTTCTCTGCGTTCATCACTGCTTGCTTGCAAACTGCTTTACAAATTCAGCCATTAGGTGGAGCGTTTCGACCGCCAGCAGCCCAGAGATCTCCTCTGTGGCATCTCGGGGCTGGGAGGGATGCTCTACCCGAGTGCTGAATAATCCCTGTGTGCTGGGGTCTGCTGGCTGCAGGCGGAAATGAAAAAAAGCTAAAATGGGGGCGGGGGGGGAGAAGAGAGAAAATTAATATGAGGTCTTTTCTGTTCTGTTTAGCGCTTTCTTCTATTACCAGCTCCATTGATATTAAAAAAAAATACAGTGGAGGAAACCTGAGACAAATCGTACACCTTCGGGTCTTGTCTCTGTCTTTTCTGTCACACATGATGTGTTAAAGGTTGTCAGAGACACGACTCTAGAAGACACTGATAAATTACTACATTACTTCACAGTTCAGAGCCAGAGTGTGCATTCATTCATTTTTTGTTGCATTTGAACAATTTGGAATCAGACAGCACTGCTGGGACAACTGTTTCTTCCCGGTTTTGAGGTCTGGGGAAAAATAGTGACACATTTCCTAATTTTGATGTGGACCAGTCATGCCTTGTGGTACAGCACCAGTCTGAGTTCTTCCACTGCCTAAACCTTCTCAGGGTGTGTGCTCTTCTTGCTCGGAGTATCTATGCTTTATATGCCCTCTTTCAATTAAAAACAAAACAAAACAAAAAAGAAATCAGCAAGCGGGAGCTCTTTGTTACAGTTTCATGGGGAAAACGCTCATCCAGCATGGCTTAGCAGCCCTTTCTGAGCTGGAGGGGGAGAGGGAGCTCTCAGCCCTTCCCCTGGTCCCTTTGAACTCTCTTGGTGCCTGAAGCCCCAGAAATACAGGCATCACAGCCGCTTCATGAAACTTTTGGAGAAAGTGGCAGTCTCTTTACAAAGCTGGGACTCTGAGGCCCGCATTTGTCCCACTCAGCTTCAGGTGCCTCAGTTGAGGGCTGCGTTGCTTTAGGAGATGGAGGGAGAGCAAGGCACATCCAGAGGGCAGTTGACCTACTGCTGAGTTTGGAGACCAAAGGCAGAGGTTTGCCCTTCAGTCAGAAATGCAGGAGGATAGATGGGGTTGCTGGAGACAACAGCCACGGGTTCAGCTCTGGTAAGGGGACTGTACCACCACACTGGTGTGCAGTTTGTTTGGGTCCGTGCTTGGCTATCCAAATCACCCCAGACCATTCCTTTTGTGAATCCTGTCTTACTAAGTCCATCTGAGAGGTGTCCTGACAATGTGAAGTGCTAGGGAAGATTTTACTATGGCCTAATTAAAGAGGACATAAAAAATCTGAAAGACTTTACATGGTCTGGAGTGGCTTTTTTGGGGGCTGTTGACCACAAGACACACCATTCTTCTACTGCTCTTCTAGCCATTGCCATCAGAATTCCTATGGCCTCACTCCTTCCTTTCCTGGAGGATTAATTTTGTCAGCTCCTGAAACAAAACTTGGTGATTTGCTTAAGTGAGGCATTTCCTTAAAGGATGTGTTTAGTGCAAATCCCTGCCACATTTTAAGTGAGCTTCAGGGAGGAATGGTCAATTGACTTGGATGGATGACTTATGTTTTACCAGCAGAGATGAAGGCGTACAACAATCTAAAAGTTAACCTCCACAGGGTGACTCTGCCTGACTTGTCCTGAATATAGGGTGCTTAGTCTCCTACTGCTGTGTCTCTGTTGAGAAAAACAGACATTGCAGGTGTAAAGTGGAAGAGCTGAGGGCCTCCTGGTATGCACTGACTACCGCTCTTGGATGGTACCTACTTAATATCTGGCAGATAGGAGAAGTCCTTTAATTTGTGACAGTTTAGTCTTCTTTCCAGGTGTGAAAAAGGGGCAACAACCCCCAACCCCTCCACCCCCATAAATTTCTTCTAAAGATTAGAAAAAGAATAATTAAAATGGCTTCTCCTGTGCTGGCAGGAGAAGCCAGCTAATAGAGAATTTACTCTTCAAGTCTGCTGCAAGTGCTTTATGTTGTAAGGACTTTTCTCAAATAGGAAATGAAATCATGGACAATAAAAATCAAATTATGGTTTAGGTTTAGTACAAAGTGGCCTGTATGGTTGCCAGCTCATAAAAGGTGTGGGTGAAACACACCTCTGCACAGAAGGGCAGTCTTGTACCACCAATAAATTCCTTTTAGCCTCTGTTTTGAGGACCGGTGTGATATACGTATGTGATTTTCATGTTGTGACCCTCCAGATGCCAGAAAGAGTGGTTCTTGGCATGTTGCGAAGGAAAAGAAATCAAAGTCTAAGCCTCTTCAGCCATCAGGGGACACGATGTTCACGTCCCTCCTTCCTCCTGACAGCAGCCCTGGCTGGGCCAGCCCAGTTGTCACGTATGTGACTTGTGTGCATTTTGCTGGCAAACGGGCTTGGTCTCCGCTTACTGCCAGCCTGCTCTTGTCCTTGTTCCCTTGCTGGCAGTGGGTCAGGGCGCTCTGCCAGCCTGGGCTGGAGGAACGGCCAGCCCTCAGCTGCACAGAGTGCAGTCGTGGAGAGCGTCTTAAAAATTGAAGGGAAGTCACTGCCACAGGGGAGCAGGACCTTACTTGTGTAAACCCCTTCTTTTTCTGGATAGCTCTGCATCTTTCTGAAGGTGAGTCCTTAGGATACGCCTTTAGAGTTCCTCCACAGTAAGTTTTAGCCTGAATGTGTGGTTACAACGCTAAGCTAAATTAGCATATGGGAGAATGGTGCTGTAAGATTTCTCCGTCTGTCACAGCTTTGATACAACCCCCAAGGCAGCAACCCTGCCCTCGCTTCTCAAAAACAAAGTTTGTCACACACAAACTTTGCGCAAAAGCTGCTATTACTGTAAACACAAACAATCGTATCCCATTAGCAGGATTCGGTGACACTGGCTGCTTCTTACTGCTCAATTTCACATCTCATTGTAAAATAAACACTTCCTAAGACTTTAAATATGAGTTGCTGCACCTGGCTCATGCCTGTGTGTCCCAGGATTTGGAGTGGGACAGATGTCCCAGGAAGAGCTGAATTGCCCTGGCAAGGTGTTGAGTCTCTCTGGCTTACATTGTCCTCAGGAGAGGTCCTCAGGGCCTTTCAGTGTTGAGCTTTTCTGAGCTCTTACACTCGCTGCATGTTCATCTGCAGTAATTAAGAACCCTTTGAAATGATGCATTGTTACAACAATAACTCACACAGTGTATGGCCAAAGTGCAAATAGCTTCAGAGGAGGTTAAATCACTATTTTTCCAATATTAATATTAATGAAGCTGAACATTTGCATTTGTGGTAAATCCTCTGGTAGCATCAACATCCTTTGAGGATTTTTCTGCAGATAAATGAAGCATTCCCCTCCTTCCCTCACTACTTCTGCTAACGGCATCACTCAATGCAGCAATAGATCAACAGTTCCCATTAATCTGTGAAAAGGCAGAGCTTAGAACAAGTGCTTTTTGACATAATGAAAGCTGACACTGCCTACCACCATTCCTGGAAGAAGTACTAGTGGAGTTTCATTAGAATAAGTAAATACAAATAGAGTTCACCCTGAACAGTCGTCTTTGTTACAAACAAAACCCATTAGTTAGCAAGGAGAGTCTGGAGCAGGGCTGAATTCATGCGATCTCAAAGCCCTTCTCATATTTAATTTATAAACTGATGATTAATTCAGTGATTAGCTAATTCACTTGCAGTGATTAATTTAATTCATGTCTTCAGGCTAATGTTTAAGAAAGGAAAAAGCCCAGCTCAGATAGATGCACATCAATGTCCTTGTGATTAAAAAATTATAATATAATGCCCTGGAGAGTAAAGGAAAAGAGAAAGATCAAGGGAATCGGTGGCATGATCAGTTGTAAGTCCTTGCCTAAGCTGTAGCCACTTTTTTTAGCTGTGATATTTAAATGTGTCAGTTACTCTAATGATCAATGGTTTGAAGGATGAATCTAAGGGGCTTTCACTGTAGCTTTCCACTGTGTATTTTGAGAATGGCGCTGCTTTAGAGCAGTCCTCCAGTTCTGCTTCTCTCTCACTTGTTTTGCCAGCTGCCTGCCAGCTCCCCTCCCTTTCAGCAACATCTTTTTCATGCCTCACTGAATTCTTTGATGAGAGCGCTTGGTACTTCTTGAATCCAGGCTGCTTTTTTCTATTTTCAGCAGGATTTTCCTCATCTTTTGATGCAACATGAAATGAGGATGATTTGGACGACTTTCCTGTGTTAGACAAACTGATCTCTTTTGGGACAGTATTGCTTTTACAATTCGTGCCATCACTTGGCAATGGAGCTTGATAGCTCCCAAAGTCGCCTGCAGGGCCTTCCTTTCCTGAGCCATCATTGCCGTGCTTCTCTGTTTGAGCTGAAGAGCACAGCTGGTATTTCTCTCTTCTCTCAGGTCCACTCTTCTTTCCTGGACTACCAGTTTTATACGTTGTTTTTTCATCGGGCAGTGGTGGTGACTGTTTCTTTTTGGTTGTGGTGTTCTTTTCTTGTAGCTTCACCAGCAAATTTGAAGGTGGGGACTGCCACATCCCAGAACCTGGACCTTTGCTTTTATCTTTTACAGGACTTGCATCAGGCTTTGTGAAACTTTCAGACACAGCTTGTTGTTTTTCTCCCCCTGGAATATTTTTTTCAGGCTTTTCTGATTTACTTGAAGGCAGTAACTGGTGGTTCCCGGAACGCTGGTGTTTATCTTCCTCTTTCACAGCCTTTGTTTCAGGTGACCTGATGTCCTTTGTTGCCAGTGTCTTTTGCCTCCTGTCTCCTGAAGTATTTTTTTCTTGGGACTTCACCACTTTCTTTGAAGAAGGTGACTTCTCAGAATTTGGATCTCCGTCCTTTTCTTTTACAGCATTAGTACCAGGCTTCTTAAAACCTGCAGAAGCTGGTGTTTGTTGCTTTTGTTCTGGAGTATTTTTTTCTTGAGGCTTAACCAATGTTTCTGAAGATACTGATTGGTACTTCCTGGAACTTGGATATTTGTTCTTCTCTTTTGCAGCATTTGTATCAGGCGCCGTAAAATCTTCACATCTTGTTTGCTGCTTTTCTCCTCCTGGAGTGTTTTCCTCACACTTTGCTGATTTTCTTGAAGGGGGTAGCTGGTACTTCCCAGAATGCTGGTGCTTATTATCCTTTTTTACAGCCTTTGTTTCAGGTGACCTGGTGTCCTCCGCTGCTGGAGACTTTTGATTCCTCTCTCCTGAATAGCTTCTTTCTTGAGGCTTCAGCACTTTGTTTGAAGAAGGTGACTGGGGCTTCTCAGAGGTAGGCTTAGACTTTTTTTCATCTGACTCAGTTTCAGGCTTTACAAAGTCACCTGGTGGCACCTGTTTCTGTGTCTCTAGAGGGGAGGATTTCTTGTCTTGCTTCACCAATGGATCTGATAATGGTCTTAGATTTTTAGGATCACATGAAGGTTTCCTCTCTCCTTCACAATGCTTTTTGTGCTGCACTGGTTCATTTTTCAAATTATGCGGGGTATTCTCCTCATCAGTGGTCTTATTGTCCTGCCTTGATGTATTTCTTGGTGGCATTGAATAATTCTTGAAGTTTGACTTGATGCTTTTTCTCCCTGCACTGTCATTTGCTTGTTTCACTTGTTCTTTTGATGAGGACAGGTGGTGTTTCCCATTATTGCAGCAGGTGTTTTCATCTACTGTCATATCATGTTCGTGTTTCACAAAATCTCTTGAAGGTCTTAGACGCTTCAAACTCTGTCCAGTATTCTTCCCTCCTTGAATGTTGGTATCATGCTCTGATGAAGGGAACTGGGATGTTTGATGCCTATGTGCATTATTCTCATTTGAAGAGTTATTATCATGATCGACTGTATCACTTGGTGTGAATACTTGTTTCTCCTCAGATTTCAGGACATTTCTCTCTTCTCTCTCCTCTGTCTCCATCCTATTACTCTCATGCTTCATGTCATCACCTGATGGCAAGAGCTTATCCTTTGTGTATTCAGAGACCTTATTACTATCTTTTGCATGTTTCTTTTGGTCTGAGACCAATTCAGTTGATGAAGGAAACAGGTTCTCTTCCAGCATATCACTTCCTTGCTTCGTGGTATCATCTGAAGTTGGTGTCTGGTTTTTCTCCAAGGGTAATAGGGGCTTTCTTGCTAGGGTGGTTTTATTTTCATGTTTTCCTGGCTTCTTGGGTGAAAGTGAAAGACAGTTCTCAAATCTCTGGCATGTATTTGTCTCTTCAGCTGTAGAGTTTTCATTTTCCATTGCATGATCTGGGGAGAGCACTTGGTTCTTAAAATCACATGCAGTTCTCTTCTCCACTGTCATATCACTGCCACGGTTTGTCAACTCATCTGAAGAGAGTGGTGGATGCTTCTCACAGCCATGGCTGGTGTTCTCATCTCCCACATCACCAGCTCCCTGTCTCACCAGGTCAACAGGTGGAAGGGCTGGGGGATTTCCAAGAGTGTGATGGATTCTTTGTCCTGCAATCCCACTCATGGGTGTTGGTAAAGGAGTTGACAAGGGTGGCTGCCATGCCTCAGAGTCAGGCCAGGGCATATCATCTGCAGTGGCATCTTCATGCTTAATGAAAGATTTGGATGGCTTGTGACAGGTCTCCAGGTCAGTCAAGGAACTCCTGTGCAGGGCTCGACTGTTTGCATGATTCATCATTTCATTTGACGAAGATAATTTATCCTTCCCAAAATCTTCTTCGGCGATGTAGGAACTGTGCTTCACAAGGTCACCTGGCAAAGGGCTTTGTGTCATTTCCAAATGAGAAGAGATGTGCTCTTCTTCTGCAGCACCAGGCTTCTGCTCCTGGCTCTCATTTGAGGACAGTGTGGGTTTGGTCTGATTTACATCTGGGTTTGATATGTCACCTTTGAAATTAATTAAGTTATTTTGTGGACCGGGCATTTGAGGAGGCTGTGGATACTTGGTTTTGGATTCATTTTGCATTTGTTTGTTGGGTGTTTTATTCTCCTCTTCCTTTTTAGTTGAGACATCACTATCATTTTTGCTAGACGTAGAGGAAACTTTGTCCTCCCTGTGATATTTCACTCCTTCTTTGGCTTCCTCAGAACATCTGCCTCTTAAACCTGGTGCCTCTTTTTGAACTATTGGTGGCCTTTTGCCAGAAGCTGGTGTTAGGAGAGTTATCTTTCGATCCTCCATTGGAGGCTCAACTTCACAAGATGCTTGAACTTTTGGAGAGTGAAAGGGCAGAATGCTTTCCAGTGCTTTCTGCTCTGGAAAACATTTTTGGCCTGCAAAGAAAGGATCCTTTTCTGGCTCTGCAAGCTCTGTGTCAGCTTCCTCTGAACTGTATACGTACATAGTTATTTCAGGAATCTCACCTGTTCTAGTATCCTGAGGAATTTGTTCATGGGATCCTTCAACTGTGCTAGAGTAAGGCGAGTTAGAAGGTGGGCTGTCTTCCTTAACAGGTTGCACAGCACTGGTAATCCCCAGTAGTGAAGATGTCTCAGGCCCAGTTGACATGTTATTCCTGTTGCAGTCTAGATTATGTTCAGACAAGGGAGGAGTGCAGTCTGCATGAGCTCTGTTTTTACGGGTAGTAGAAGAGCTATCTAGATTAAGAGTAAAGTTGGGTCCTTGCTTTGCAGAATTTTTAGCCTCAGCACAGTCCTTTCTATCAGACACTGCCTTGGGTGCTGCCAGTGATTCTTCTTTGTCCTCACTGCCTTGTGCTGCATTTGCTGGTATTTTGTTCTCACCCAGGTTTCTCTCAGACCCCCCCTTTTCTTTCAACAGTGTGTCATGACCAAAAGGCTGCTTGGTAGCATTATTTTTTGACCAGCTCCAAGGATGGTTAATTTCAGTAGCGATGCTGAGTCTGGGTACTGGGACTGTGGAGCACACTAAATATTGGGACTCTGGGCTGTTTATACCTGTGGCTGTAATTGCTGCTGTGCGCAGTACCCTGACCTCTGGCTTACGAATAGTTTTTCTGCTTGGGAAGTTTTTAGTCTTTTTCTCACCCTTGCACAAGAGCGATGATTTGACTTCTGCAGCTGAGCAGAGAGCACTTTGTTCAAACTGCTCCTTCAGTTTGGACAGGACCGAACTTTTGTTGACTATTTTTGGCAAACTGCTGTTTGGCCCCTTCTTTTTCCAACTGGGAGACTTCTCCTTGGCTTCTTTTTCTTCGGCTGCTAAAAATTTCTGCAGGATGTTCTTCACTGTGTTTTTCCCACTCATGCTGCTCCACTTGGCCCTCTCACTGGGTGCTGTGTCTGCATCCTCCTCTGCTGCTTTTCCATCTCCTTTCCTGTCTCTGCTTCTGTCCAGCTTGTTACCAGCCCTGCTCACCCACAGCTTCTCTTTAATGACCAGTTTGCCAACTTCTCTTCTTTTCTTGGTGTACGGCTCGCGATTGTTGTTTAGAAACCTGGACCGTAAGAGCTGAAATCTGGTCGGATGCTGGCCCCTGTTTGGATCTGGACATGGCTGGTTATAACTCACCTTGTTTTCTTTACCTTCTGCCCATTTTGTCCTCTTGCTTCTGAGCTGTGGATCGCCAGCTGCGAGCTCGGTGACGTACAGCAGCAGGCTACTGAGAACAGCAAAGACCCCTTGCTCTGTGGCCATCCTATTGAGCTTCTTCTTCAGCACCAAAGGGTCTACCAGCATCTTATCATCTCCACAAAAGCGTGTGCTTTTGGTGCTGTGCAAAAGAAAACACGAATGTTCTTTTCAAGTCATCAACATTGCTGCTACCTCCTTATTTTGCTTTAATGGCATGCTGCCACACATAAAATGGAAAAAAATACTTTAATTTAGACCTTCTCAAAAGAGTTGTTGTTAGTGGCCTGTTAAATAAAAAGCATGCAAAGTGCTTTACAAGCTTCGTGAGGCATGGTGTAGCAGGAGCGTGCAGGCTTCACATGGGCACATGGTCCCACACAGCATCGTTGCCTCTTTCTTTGTGTTTTGTGGCCGGTGGAAGCACTTAGGGGAGCAAGCAACACTAGTTGGGGTGGCCACATCTCTGTGCCGCTCTTCACTCATTTAGTATTACTGTGTCCTAACGTGAGACCAACATTGAAGGTGTTTTCCTCTCCTGCTACATAAAGGGTAGGCAAAGATAAATATGATGGGAACACAGCAGGAAAACATGGTTCTACATCTGGGTTGTAAAAACAGACTCAAACCATTAAAACAAAATATCAAGGCTGAGGAGCACAAATATGCCACTGATAGTTTTTGCTATTGGTATAGGTTAGAAGTCAGTAGGTACCTCTCCAGAATAAAAAAAAAAAACCCACACACAGAATTTGCATGATTTGCTTTTTGATGGCATTCAAATCCCACATCAAGACTATGCTCTTAAATCTGCTTAGTGAAGCATACCACCACCATAACAACCCTGGCAATGACCCTTGACTACCACCCCCTTTAATCTGGAGCAAGAAGGCTGGTTTATTGGACCTACACTTGAGTTTGAAGAATCAGGCCCTTGGACAGCTGGGGATTTAGGCAATGCTTTAATTGGGGTGGATCAGTTACTAAATAAAATACTGAACTCAGCACAAAAGCTGGAGCATGAAGTTAATAACAATAGATGGGACTAGGAGGGGAAAAACCAAGAGGTGTCGGCTTTCTGACACCACGAAAAGCTGGAAGGTTACTTCACCGTGCAGTGAAATAGCTTCACGCACAGAATGCAGCCTGCATACCGGGAGGGGATTACTTTTTATGAGCAGAAGTGGAATAAAAAATTCTTAAAATTAAGCCCACATGTAGAAAATGAAGAAAGGCTGCAAAGAGGCTCATCCTTCAGGGAGTGTCAGCTTCAAAAGGCTGGGGAAGGCCCAGCTGTGCCCCAGCAGCTGGTACCCCACGGACTCTGAAAGAAATCGGACCCAGCCCTCCACTGTGGTAGTACGGGGGCTGTTTGCAAAGTGGGGGGCTGGTTCTCGTCCAGTCGGGTGGTGACATTTGGATTCCACTTGGCTGCATTTCAAGTGCGCATATTGAAAATTACATCCCTCAGCAGTGGGACGAAGTTGCCATCTTGAATGGAAGAAGGTCTATTTATAATTACTTTGTAGATATTTTTAAAGGCCAATAACTGAAAAAAGCGTGACAACTGGCCCATGTCTAATGTGACAAACAATACTTCGTAGGTTTTGATTGGGAATAACCACATTTCAGCATAGCACAGGTGCACGCTGCCACATGCATAATGTGGTAACATCTACCCTTTCCCTTAGTGAATTGACCATAGCCAAGGAAGCAAGGCTCCCATGTTACACCAAGGTCCCCATGTGTCACAACTATGGGAATTTTCAGAATAAAAAACGTAATAATAGAATTCAGGGTATAACGGAGGCTAAAAATGTCCTGGTTCACTCTTCCTCCTAGAACCAGTCTGCTGGTATTTTGACTGAAGCCTTGCCATGGCAGCAGATCGCTCCTCTCCTCCCTAAGAAGTGCCTGGTGTATTCAGAAACACACGGAAGGCCATTAATGTGCATGATTTAGGGTCACCTCTGATCTCTCAGAACAGCAGTGGAACCAGATGCCCCGCTCACCTCTCCTTTCCAGACTACTTTGGATACGGTAAACGGCCACAGCAGAATATGGACTAGTCCTGCTTTCAGTGAGGTCAGTGTAGCCAAACTACTATTGATCGTGAAGGGAAGATCAGACCCTCTTTACTATGAGCATTCAAGGTAATTAATCTCTTATGAGCTATAAAATTCATACAGCTTCATTAAAACACACTACTAGTGAGCTTTGTTCAGAGTTTTCCTTTTATGCTTTTAGTAAAATATATGTTAGAGCATTCTTATGGGATGCCTTCTGAAATGTAGCACTTGGGGGAATACTGCATTGTCTTAAGTATGCAGACATGTTGCATGGGTTGAGTACTTGAACCATATTCACCAGCAAGCAGCAGCAGATGAGCAAACAGCTATGGCACCTTTTTAGGGCATCTGCAATTCTTCCAAAATGACTGCACCTGCAAACCAACATCACAACTGTGTAAATCTGAAATGCGTTCCTTGCAAGGGCTGTGGTACAACTACACTAAATTCTGAGACCACCACAGAAAATGTGGGTAGGGATGAGACTGTGTTGTCCCCATGTTTGGAAAACACCATGCTTCCACCTTGCGGAAGGAAAGCAAAGGTTTCTCGGGTTGGGAGCATGATCACCATTTTTAACAGGCCGAGAGATCATCCCTAATATTTCTTCCCCACTTTTTTTCAAGTTGCATCCTGCCATTCTTAAACTATGTGACCTATAAATGAAATATAGTCACATCTATATCAACTACAGATAGTCAACTCTAGTCCCACCCACAGCCAGGAGGAGCTGGGCAGGTAAACCCTGTGCACAGGGGGAACCCCACGCCAGCAGAATTCACCTCCCAGCGGTGTGAGTTACACTGGATGACAAGGCAGATACTTGGGCTCCTCCCTGATGCCGTGAAATGGCCTAAGGTGGACTTCAGCCTTTTTGCTCCTCTCCTCCCCTGGACATGCTGGTTTTCACTGTTTTTAATGTGCATGGTGCTGCTTTGGCATGCTGCTGGTTTCTGGAGGCGCTGCTGCATTGTTTTCATTGTCTGGAGGAGAGACTGCTTGGACCTCCAGAGGAGGCAAGGCCACCTTCAGAAGTTTCCTGTCTTCTTGGCCCAAGAAAAATTAAGATGCATAAGACAGGCAGCTTAGTTATTTATTTATAGATTCTTTGGTGACACTTACTTATCATGGCAGCATCAGAGTGGCAACAGCCTGATATGTTAATGGGCAGCAGTGCAACCCTATCCTGCTAGCTGGCTTGTCCCAGGGAAACCTCTGTAGCAGACACCACTGTGTTGCAGAGCAGAGGAGAGCCGACGTGCCGTGGCAGAGAGAGAGGAGCTGGTGCTCTCCCCCAGCCCTTCCCGCACCAACGCACTCCTGCCTTTCCACTCTGTTAGGGGTTTGGAGGCTGCTGAAGAGCTGGGGGTGGTGGCATCCTGTAGCATTTGCTAAAAACATACGGCTGAAGGAGTTTCTGGTTTACTGTCTGTGGTGTGGAGGAGAAACGGCCCTGTCTTTTGACCCTGAATTACATGTTAAATAGCTGACTGCCATTTTGCACAGTTTGGCGACCTGAAGGACTAGCTGCTGCAGGGGCAGCACTCAGGACAGGGCATGGGCAGGAGGAGGAAGCACCATGGAGACTTCGTCAAAAGATAGGAAAAAAATTAGAAAACACTGTCCGACTTGCAGAAGCTGCCAGAGATCAATGGATTGCTCCGACTCACTGATGGTTGGCTCTGAGGAAATGGCCGCAAGCTGGAGCACACAAGATGCTGCATCCCATAGGCCCCCTCATCCCCGGGTATCCCCACTGCTACCCGGCTCTGCGTGGTGTTCGGTTCAAAGAGCTGCTCGTAGACAAGGAAGACAACTGGGAGCAGCTGTGCCTGCTCGGACCAATGCACAGGCCTTTTTAGCATTGTCAGTGAAATGATGGCCAACACGCTGCTCACCTCAACAACTGCAGAAATGGTGCTTTACAAGTTCAGACTTTGGGAACTGCCTTTTAAGTTAGATTATCTTATGTATCTCTGAAACAAACTTGGTCCTCTCCAGCCTGGATAGAAGTTAAAGTGGGAACAGTTATGAATGCTCTTCTTTTTTTTTTTTTTTTTGTTTGTGATTTTTTTTTCTAAAGGAAGAGGAAAAGCCAAAGTACTAGAGAAAATCCTACCTTATGCAGGATATGTTCTTCACTCTTCTCTATTGCTGAATTTATTACAGGTATGCTAGAGGCATCCTAAACTAGAAGGAATGTTTTTCAAAAGTCTTGATATTCTCTTAAATCAAAAGTTACTGACACAAATGCTTCTTTTGGTTTAACGTATCTCCAAAGCAAACAAGAAAGCACCTTGCGAAGCTGCAAAGAGACGACATGCTCAAACAGTGTTTGAAGTAGCTCGTAGTATGGAAAACCTTTTCATATAGACATTGTCATGCAGGCTGCTATTCATAATGACAGACATCACTTGCTCCTCTTTCTGCCACATAGCATCCCAGTGACGATTCCAGCAATTGCTTACATGGAAAAAGAGGTAGGAAAGTACTTATGTATTTTTAGCTATCTCTCTAAAACACAGTTCAGCAGCTGGAGAAAGATAGGAGAAACCAACACGACGTAGGCAATCACTCATGGCAGACATTAGAAAGTGCTATGCAGACCCCAGTTTCTGAACTTCTGAGGTAAAACATAAGGTTAAACACCAGGGACAAATTCTGTGCTCACTTCTTCCGTGCCATTTCATTGAGGATTCCAGAATTGTGCCCGTGCTGCTGCAGGTGCATCAGAATCTCCTTCACTGAGGTCTACTGTTTACTTTGTCTGCTGTATGCAACTTTTAACTGAATCACAGTTTGTTGGTTTTCTTGAAAAATAAAAATTTTTAAAAAGTTTAAAAAATTTAAGAAAAAGAAAAAGGGAAAAGAGGGAAAAGGAAAGGTAAAGGAAAAGGAAAAAATAAATTAAAAAAAATAAAATAAAAATAAAAAGAGAAAGAAAAAGTAAAAACCAAAAAAAGTTGAAAAAGGTTGGAGAGAAGGGGCAGGGTGAGGCGAGGCAAAGCAAGGCAAGGCAAAAAGAAAAGAGGGAAAAAAGGCAGAGGGAAAAAAAAGGAAAAAGGAAAGAGGAAAAAGGTAAAGCAATTGTAACTGTTTTCTTCCTGGGGTTTTTGTGGTGCTCAGACTTGTGAAAAGTATCACAGCCTGACTGCTGACCTATTACAACTGCTTGAAGACCTCAGCCAAAAGTTCTGATACTGATACAGCAACATATAATCTGCTCAATCTAAAAATAATGAATGATGCTTAGAAAGTAGTGTAAGATTAATTTATTTACGAATATTTCAGCCGGTTCTATTTAAAAAAAACCTTTTGTTCTGAAGAATGATAAGAGCATAATTCAGAAATTTTAGACTGATGCTTTGCTGTTCCTTCAGGGTATTTTTAGTGTTGGCTTTTCCTTTTCTGGAAGCTTCTAATGTAACAATACCTTGCACCACAGTGCTGATGCGAGGATCAGCAGTTCATTAAAAGCTAATCCGTGAGACATTAGGTTTACAAGTGTCACAGACGCATTAGATTTGAGAACAAGGAGGAACAGCAGCAGTGAAAGGATTGTCAAATATACAGAGAATATCCCCATAAGTAGGTACTGACATTAGTTTTGCAGGAAAGCATTAGTTCTGAAAATTAATTTTGTATGTGTAATTACTGGTCACAGCTGTTTAGGAAGTGGTATTATAGCAAGTTAGACTGAAATCAATCAAAAGAGGTTTTATTTATTTTTTTCCATTTGAAATTATCTCACTGGTTTAAGCAGCACTCTTTATACTCAGAAATCCCTACATCTGTAAAAAAAACCACAAAGACCGTAAATATCTAATCAGTCTTGAGTAATTCAGTTATTTTTGCTTGCACACGATCTACATACAGCCTTTCAGACTAACTCTCAGCTAATTCCTTCGCTATGAATGTCAGTCAGTTATCTACAGGGTTTAATATAGTCTTTATAGAAAGAGAAATGGCAGAAACTGCTTTACTTTTCCTCCATGGATAGTCGGTAAAGATTCTCGCCCAAGTACTCGAGCCTTTCCCGTTGTTCCAGGTCCTGGTACAAGCCTTTAGGAACCTTGCTCAGGCCGTAAACCAAGCCGTACAGGCAGCCAGCGATGGACCCAGTAGCTGCGCTTTCTCCTGCGGGTTTAAGCACAGTTGCAATGGTCTCTTAGAGACACCTTCACATAGACAACCAAAATCTGAGCTGCACAGAAGAGGAAATATTATGCTGCTGATGGAGCATGGTGGGGGCATGTTGGGTCAGTCCCAAAGGCTTGCACCACCTTGTGTCCTGCCTCTGGAAGTGCCAGGTGAGGGTCCCTTGGAAGAGAGCAATGCCAAGGCAACGATGTGGTGACACCTCTGCAGTGTGTGCTTCTGGTCTAGAAGCTTATTTGGTTTGGGGAAAATCCACTCCAACACAGCAGCTCTTGCAAGCTGTTTTCCTATTGCTAGGAAAAAAAGGAGGGAAGAGTAGCTGCAGGTGTCCCTGCTACATGGCAACTGTCCTAGATCGGAAAGAGTACCTTCCTTCCCAATAGCGCAGCATGGCATTGCATGTGCTTTAAAACATCTAGTCATGGTGAGTAACACCGATGGTCCATGTGGCGCCCCCAGGTTTGTGCCAGCCAGGCTCTGCAGCAAGGGGCCGTGAGCGCGCTTCGTTTCACTATGTGCAGTTAAACGGTTGCATTGCCAAAGGCACTAGCATTTCGGTAGGGAAAGATGCCACCTCTTTACTAAGTCATATTGGATTTACTTCTCATGCACCTCTCAAAACTGTGAGACTTAGATTGAGCAACATCTGAAAAGCAGCGTGAATGGATTGCGTGGCAGCTGCCGCTGCAAGAAGGGGATTTAGAGGGTAAAACCGTGGGTGCAGACGTAACAGGCGGCATGGTGGATTGGCCAACAGTGGTGGCAGCCAACAGCCAGGAGGCCTCTCTCCCGCCCCTGGCGAGGGAGCGGGGGGTGGGACGCGTGGGGAACCCTTACCTCCGTGGAACATGGAGCGGTTGCAGAGCTCTGTCCAGTCCCCACCACAGCCCAGGAGGGCGTCGTAGGCGATCATGGGGGCATCGTGGCCTCGTCTCCCACCCCGGCCTTCAGAGCTCCATCTCTTGTATGTCTGTGGGAGAGATGGTGATGTCAGGGTAGGGCACTGGAAATGGGGATGTGGGGCACGCTGCTGTGCCGGGGTGGCTTCTCCCCTGCCAGGTAGGAAGAGCTTGCCTTGCAGGGAAAGGGTGGTAGGCAGCTGCATTGCCTGCACCGCTGCCTGCACCCCAGCTTCATGCACCAAGTCTTGGCGGGCCAATAACACGGCTTGATTTAAGCAAGCCAAGAAAGTAAAAAAGTAGATCAAGATAGATTCCAAGTTCATGCTCCAGAAACTCCTTACTATTTAAAAAATAAGGTTTGGTAAGGACTTATTTTGTCAGTCCTCTTCCTGCCTCTTGGAAATATTCTCAACTTCCCTTGTCACATGTTTGCAAATGTTTCAATTAGCCAAGTTTTACGTGGAGGGTGAAAAGTTCTGATTCAGTAATTTCTTCAGGCGCTCAATTTCAGACTATGTTAATTGAAGCCCCTTTCTCTGACTTTTTCTTGCCAAACCTTCTCTGTCCTCTTTCACAAACATTTATTGAACAAAAGGGAAGATAATTTGCAAATGTAAGAAACATTTCTTCCCCAGGGAAAGAAAGAAGGAAAAAACCCCAAAGCCCACAGCTAGGTTTGCAAAGGAAAACTGGATTTTCTCTAGAGGAGGTATCTGTAGAGCTCACTTTTTCCTGCCCAAAATCCCCAAATGAACTCAACACTGATAAACTCATGGTAAAAAAAAAAAAAGCTTCCTTTAAAGGAAATGGGCAGCTTTATTTCCTGAATTTAAGTTACGTTGTGGTAAGTTGAATTGTTCCTGCTTGGCTGGCTCTTGACTTCTGCAATATTTATGACGGGTTTGCATTCCTGTCTATTCCTTTTCACCTCAGCCACTACATATTTGGTTGTGGTTTACCTGCATGTACATTGAACAAGGCAGAGTCTGACTACAGCTTCGCTCTGCTGTTTTTTCTTTTTTTTCCCCAATCTATAGAGCGTATTTATATCTTTATGCTGTCCTCAGGCACATGCAAACTTTCCAGCCTTATTGCTGCAGTTTGGATGTTGGTGGAGCAGTACTGACACACGTGTAATACTACCAAAGGCAAGCGGACTAAACGTGGAGGTGCTATTCTGGGTGCAGAGGCAGGCGGCTCAAGTGTCTCTCCATTTAGCCCTTAAGAACACTGATGCTCTCCACACATCTGATGTCATCTTGACTTGCTAAAACAACTTTACACTAGGGATAGCTGTCCTCAGGACTGAGCCTTTGGGGACTTAACTGCACCAAGGCACCATTTCTCAAACATTTCAAAAGTGCAACCTCCTTTTGACTCCTTTGCCTTCATGCAGCTCTGCGGTGCGGCACCAGCCCGGCTTCCTGCGGGCAGGCGGGTGAGGAGCAGCAGCACTGAGAGCATGGATGGGGGTCTCGACACGCACTCCCTCCTGCTGAAGGCACTGAGCCGCTGCCAAGCCTTGGAGGTAATTCACATGTCCCCTCCTTGCTGTAAACCCCTGCTGTCAGTAATTACAGCTGTCTCTGACTTCCTCACCCTCCAGGAGCTGACCCGCTGCTGGCTAGCACTCCCTTTCCATCCATTTTGTTTCCCGTTCTTGGTCCTTTATGGTGCTGGTTTAAGCAACTGTATCCTAAGGAGACAAGACCCTCAAAATCTAATTAGCCTGGAGGACTTTGGTTTGGTTCCTCTCTTGTTTTGTTGCACATCATGTCCATCCTGGGAAAGCAAGCAGGGTGAGTGATTTGTTTGCAGAAGCAAGGCTGATCCCAAGCACAGTGCAGTTTCTGCCTGTTCACTGTGTATCTAATGCGTTCCAAACATATCGCTGAAAAATGATTTATCCTACATTGGCCCATCTTGTATTTATACATTTAAGGAGGGGTAATTTGTCTTTTATTCCCACATTTCTAGTCATCTCCAAATTTAAGCTGTATACCTACTTATACAGAATATGGTCTTTGCTGCTTAGCATTTCAAGGTGTAATTTCTTTGTGAGAGGGACATTGCCTTTGCAATGTACTCAGATCAATCCAAGCCACATTTGAGGACTTCACTTTCACATCTCCTGCAGCTGGTATGTGCCCGCAGAAAGGTGCACCTGGTCGAGCAGGAACATGCATACATACACCTGTTGGTAAGAGTGGTGCCATATATTGGTGCTTTATCAATTGCCTGTAGAAAGGCAATCAGCTATACCTCCAGACACAAGCGGCCAGTTAGTCTGGAGGGAGCGCAAAGGAAAGCTGTCCTGGGAAAATGGCAGGACGGATGGTTACTTTCTCCTCATTTATTCCTTCCATGGCTATTAACATGCTCAGTTTATAAGCAAATTAAGCCTCTTGACTTCTGTCAGGCTGTAATCTCTGGATGGTGGTGGAGTTTGAGGGTCAAGCAACATTTTCCTTTCTTGTGCATCAAAATAAATTGGTCAATAGGCCAAACGAGTAGGGCTAGGGCAATTAAGGTAAATTTTGTTTCTGCATGAGGAATTCATGCAGTTCTCATGTGAAATAATCATGGCGAAATACTGATGGGTTTAATCTCTCCTAAAGCTCTGCTAAGACTCTGGTAGAACTGGAAGGAACAAAAAACTAGTAACAAGTTCATGGCACTGAATTAATAAAATAAAACTGGAAGGACATCTTTATGTTTCAAGTGAGTAATTTCTTATTATCCACAGTCAATCTACCTTCCATTGGCACTTTACACTGTGTAGATGATCACCTAAAAATATACAAAGTGACTTCTCAGAATAGAACTGTGCTTTAATAGTCTGGAAAAAAGGATTGATATATGGGAGAAGGTGACAAGAACCACATACTTATTACTTAGCTGCTAAGCGGAGAGCTTTGAGAGGTGCCAACACATATCAGAAAGCTGTAAACACCAAGGAAGAAGACACATTATTTCTCTTGAGTGAAGAAGTTATAACCAGAAGTCATGAGGCAAAGGAAAGATCATGTACGCTATAAAATAGTATCCCATGGGACATAGTGAAACATCATCTCTTGAGACACTTAAAACTAGCCTGGGCACAGCCCGCCTTGGCAGAGAATTGCTGAGGATGGCTGTCTTATGTTTGATGGACTATAACCAAGTCCAGCTCCTAGTACCCGGGCGGATTTCTGTGGGACTTGGGCCACAGCTCCATTAGGCTTTAATGAGAGCCCCTGGTGAGACATTTGCCTTTTCCACCTTCAAATAGCCATGGCTTATGTTTCGTACCTGCTCTGGGCATCAACACATCGGACTATGAAGTGTGCTCCTCTGCACTGTTTCCTCCCATTGCAACAACCCCAGGACCGATGGCAACTACTTTTTTACACTAACACATACCTGAGCCAAGGATGGGAAGTGTTTTTTCTTTCTTGAAATTTTAGAAAAAAAATAAAGACTCCCTGACTGCTCTGGCACCAGAAATAGTTGAAAAATACTGGTGTGTCCTTTTGAAAACATCCCTTTCAGATCAGAGCCTTTCTGAGTGGAGTTGCAGTTACCTTTTCTCTCTCCTCTGCGTCATAGTTGTCCGGAAAGACAGGTTTATTCTGATTTTCCTCATTGATTTCTCTCTCCTCCAAATAAAATTGCCACTTGGCTTCGAAGTAAAACCAGTGCTCCTGATATTCTGAATGCAAAAGAATAAATGATGTAATATTTCATCTCATCTATATTTTCAGTTCCACTTAAATAAATGTCAAAGAAAATGACTGAACTTAAAAACTGGGTATTTTACAGTAACGTACATTAAACAGGCATATGTACTAAGTATGCATTTTAATATGAAGTGGGACATCTAACTGGAAGTAGAAAATGTGAAAGAAGAAAATATTTTCAGAATCTCATGCTATTCTTGTGATATATTGAAATCACATTAAGATACATCAAGATGAGATTTTTAAAGAATTTACTAAGGAACACTCCAAGGAAAAGAGAAAAGTCAACAAAAAGAGAGAAAATAAAATCAGTTCTATGACCATTTTTGTATTCCTTTACTATGGTTAAAGAATATCAAAAAATGCTTACACATCCTCAATACAAATTGCCTCCCACCTCAGTTAACAGTTTTTAATCACATCATTTCTCCAGTATTTCTGTTCTGCTCTCACAGTATTTCTGTGTGATCTTTCAGGAAAAGGCAGATAGGAAAGGCCAAAATTTTCATTGCATATATTATAATACATATCAAATGTAGTAGAAGGAATAAATAACACACACATCTGCTATCTGTGCCCATACAAATAAGCCTTTTTTAATAACCACAAGCCTTTCTCCTTTTCCTGTCACTTTAAGAAGAGCATCTCTAATCATGTTTACCTTTGCATGTGTAAATAATCTTATTAAATTCAGTTTATTTTCAAGCCAGTGCTGTGGTTCAACCTTTTTACAAAGGCTTAAAAAGGCATGTAAGTCACTGGCCTGGTAAGGACATACATACAAACCCATCTGCAGAATTGAGGCCTGAGTGAAATCCTGCCTGGGAAGCCAATAGGGTAAGGAATTAGAAATCACTGAGATGGACCAGATGGCTAAGCATGCCAAGGCAAACTGGTGATTTAGTATGGAACTATTGGCATAGAGTTTAAAATAAAACTAAGTGTTGCTGTTTTTCTCTGGCTCTGTCCTGCTTGGTTGCTCAGCTGTGTGCTGCAAGCGACTGAGGAGCATGCGCCCAACCAAACCATTTCTCTGGAGGATGTAATCTGATTTTGCTTCTTTTCCTAAAATGCCATACAGGTGACCCTTTTTGACAATTAAGACTTTACAGTGGTCCAACTCCATGTGAAAAAATCCAAGCTGCCTTGTAGGATCTGATACTTTCACGATGTTGCTGGGTCCCCTGCTAGAGACAGGGATGAGCCTTCAACCACGTGGCCCTACACGCCTGGGAATGCCCAGCTGCCCTTTTTCTGAGTCCATGCCCCAGTTTTGCCTGATTACACATAAGCTATTCATTAGAACCCTAAATAAAGGGGGGGTGCTTAGAAAAACAGGGTGAAAACGCACTCAAGCCAGCAGGCCAAGGAGAGCAGCTTGAGGAAGAAAGCAGGTCACACAAAGAAAATGTTGCTAGTTGAAGTAAACTACCAACACCCACTCCATCAGCTGGTTACAAAACTGCTTTTAGAAATGCAGGTGACCTGGCAGGTGTCTGTCTTTGTGTTTTTTCCCCTATTTCCCCCCTGACCACAGAACATGAGTGCCTCAAAAATAAATGTTTTCTATGCAGCACCGCAACAAGCAAGGAAGTATGATTATTCCAATGCACAGGCCCAGAAACAAAGGGATAAAGCAGTTGCAGGAGATTTCGGTTGTGTGGATAACCTGTACCATGGTCAGAAATCCCAGACTGCCAGCCCTAGCGAGGCTCTGCCCTATCTCTTGTGCTCAGCCCAAGACAATGTTCACATTCAGATCCGTGGGACTATCTGGCAAGTAATCGCAGCTGTATATCAGAGAGGGGTGCTGAGTTGAGTCCTGTGTGACTGAACACTGTGTTATCCATGGGGAATAACACAGCTAAAAAAGAGTTTTCTAAAACTGGAGGACTCTGTCTGGCAGGATTTCTTTGCAGTGCATCTCACCAGCCAAGGAGCTTAACTTTAATGCAGGAAACTTTTCCCACTACCAAAATAGGATGAAGCTCAACAATACGTGTGCTAGCCGGAGAGCGTGCCTCAGGAGTCCAACGCGCATACCTCCACGCCAAGGGGTCCTGCTGGGGTGGAGTGACAGGGACCTGCTGCAAAGCCACTCAGAGAGGAGCTTGCTCACACTAATCCTGCACCTGCTCCTCATAGGTCTCAGCTAAAAAAATCCTGGTGCGCAATGAGGTGCAGACGAAAATGCGGGGTCTTTCAGAAAGGCTCCCCGGTGCTCCTTTCAGATTTTAAAGTGGCAGCTTTCCTTCCCAGGTAAATCTTCATTTCTGAGTGCTCTTAAGTAAAGATTTCTATTGAATTCAATCTTTCTCAAAAGCCGTCCCTTAAGACTAACAGTAAAACCTCTTTTGTTGATGCTTTAATGTGACGATAGTTGTCTGTCCATGGCAGGTCTCACCATTACAAACGCATCGCTCCCTGGCAAGAGGGGACAAAATACCTTTGCCCTGAAGATCACATACGTTACTAAAGTAGCAATATCAAGTTCCATAGTTGTGTTACACTCAGTTGTTTTAAAACAAGGATATAAGAGGTTGTATCTTAAATATTTGTTTGGAAATACAAGTCAAGTCTGAATTTCCAATCAAAAGCTAACTCTTCGTCAGGAGGCACCTGCAAGTGAACTTTTCCTGGCAAAATGAGGTATGTCAGGGGGTTTTCTTATGGAAAATATTGGACTGTGCTAATTGATGGAAGTGAACTGAATAATTCATATCTCAGCAGTCAGTTTCCCTAATAACCTGCTAAATATTTCCTCCCTCCCCCCTGCCCAGCAATCTTTGAAGACTTTCTAAAAATAAAACTGTGCAGTAGTGCATTATCATTGCTATTTCTCTGTATTTTTGCCACAAATATACCAGGCATCTAACGGACAGTAAAAAAAGGTGGTATCACCTGTGAAGAGCTTACAGTCTGAGCAGAGAAAGCAGGAGGACAGCCTGTGGAGACGGGAGAGGAGGGGAGGCAGCAAAAAGGAGAGACTGCAGAGAGACATTTCTTCAGTATCTTTCTAATGAACATAGTTTTAAGAGAACAACTCTTGATTCACACATGTTACCTGCCATGTGGCGGATGGTCTTCTTGCAGTATTCTTCAGCCATTGGCACAACCTTCATCATCTCTCTTCCCCACTGCACAAGGGGTTTCCCTTGTATTGCATATGCCACAAAGAGGGCTGTGCAGAGGGACCCTAGAAAACCTGGAATCCATAGACAACAACAATTACCAATGTGCAGTCTGTGCTCTTACCATCCTTGTCATGTCCTTGGGAGAATCATTAGGGGAATGCCTCATCGCTGTCAGGTAGAATAATGAATGCTCATAAGCCATCTCTGCTTGTTCACAGGCTGGCTCGTGGCATGTTGAGATTCTTGGCTAATGTGTGGTGCCTGTTGGTTTACTACTTATTTTACATAGAAGGGAGCTTCTGTTCTCAGTGGTGTAACATGACAGAAATTGAGGTAGGGGTCAAAAATAAACATCATCCTCTAATGTGATACTGAAAATCTTCTTATTGAAGTCACATGAAGTTATTGACTTGCACAAAGTGATTCGATTACAGGCTATATCGCCTTGCCTACACAGTCATCCAGCTCAAGGGCTGTGGTTGTTAGATCCTCCTAGGACAGATGAGCCTATTTCTGGCTCATTTTACTCTAAGGTGTCAAGTCCATATCTTGCTTGGACAATTGCTTCTTTCCTCTAAGGGGACAAGTCCATGTCTCCTTAGAGGAAAGAAGCAATTGTCCAAGTAGGACATACTGTCTGCCTGCCTAGCTAGGACTTCCACTTTGGATATGAATATACTTAAGACGAACTTTTGTTAATGGGCACTCAACGCTTCCATGATGTCAGAGACAGAGAGGCTCATTTCTCATACTTTCTTGTGCTCTTGGCTTTCAGTCAAATGCAACAAAACCAACCTAGTGCAACATGCAACAGAAGGTTAAGAAAACAACTCAGTCATTTTAAAAAGCCCCAAGTGAGCAAAGTATTGATGCATGTGCTTCTCTCGGTGCATGGGTCCAAAAGCATTCACTCATACACAGAGGTAAGCATGAACTTCGTGTTGTGCTGAAGGTAAAATCAAATTATTTTAGGAGGTGACAAGTCCAGATGAGATGATTACTCATTCTCTTTGCCATACTGGGTCAGGCCAAAGGCACATCTAACCCAGGATCCAACAGATGCTTTCAGAAAGAATAAAAAAGCAGGTAAAGCCAGCTCAAAGGGTCTCACTCAGGTAGAGAGCATCTAACCCAACTTCCACAAAGATCTTTGAGTGCCACATTCAGGGTGAGGATGGCAGGAGAGAGTTTAGCTAGGGTGAAGAAAAGGGCTAGCAGGGGCAGCAGGGCAAGTCAGTGCAGAGGGTAGTAGAGGCTGGAGTGTGCCCAGAACGTTTTCAGAGGGCTGGCAGTCTCTTCCGGCTCACTACCCCGGTAGCCCATTCCCCTGCTGCTATTGCCCTGCTCCCCCTAATTTTGGCAGCCCCCACATAACTTGCTGCCCCTCACAGGGGACAGAAGCAAGCCCCAGCCGAGGTTTCTGGCTCTGCAAGAAATGCCAGTACAGAGTGAGCCTAATTGGTTTGGCTTCTCTGCTCTCCAGAGCTTCTAGACCAGCTTAGAGGAAATTTTAATTACACAGCTTGATTGCTTTTAACAGCGACAGCCCTTCTTGTCTGCTTGCCTGATCCCCTTTGAACCCGGGCGTATCGTGGATTTTGCAGCTGCCTGTAGCAGTGAGGTCTGCGGCTTAACTATGGATGACGCAGGGAAGTGTTTCCTTTGTTTGTTTCAGTCCTGACTGACATGTCAGTTGGGTTTTCTCAGTCTTTGAGTTATGACAGTCACAACTGACATTTCCCTGGCACCTTTCAGGATAGTTGTGAGGTCCATGGTGACCCTTCCACCACTCTCCTCCCCGCCTCCCTGTGGGGCACTTATCTCTTTTCCCAGCTGAAAGCTCCTTCTGGATATAATTTCTCCTTGTATGGAAGGTGTTTGACAACTTGGATGCTCCTTGCTGCCATTTTCTGGCTCTAGTAAGTCCTTTCTAAGGTGGGAGACCCAGACTGCAAGCAGTCTTACTGCTGCTAATGCACCATCGACTTTATATATTGGTTTAATGATATTTTCTGCTTTGCTTTGAGTTTTTTTCCTCTAATTTTGTGTCATCCTGATGGCTCTTCTGACTGCTTCAGAGCACTGAGCGTGCTCAACATGTCAACGTTTGTTATGATTTTACTTATTGCTGTTTAAAGCAGACAGAATGAATACACACTCATGTAGCATAAAATTATCAGAATGACAGACCCAAATATTCAAAACAACATTAAATCTACTTATTTAAGTTTTGTTTAGAGAATGTTTCAGATTGTGCCCTAAAATAGGTGGAGTTAGAGTTTTTTGGCTTTCTACCTTTACCTACAGTTATTGGATATGACAAAACCTGTCAACAGAAAAATACTATTATCCCCTGAACCATAAACTTGCATGATAACAGTGAGTCTTCTAGGTGTACGTGAATCCTAAAATTTGATCAAGGCAATTGACACGAATATGCTTTGGGCAAGGCAGGTTGCGTTTAGTTATTGGGTTTTTAGGGGGGAAAACTCCTATGCCTGAGGTTGCTGTCTGCATAACATAGAAGCAACTACATAAGCCTGCATAAGTAATAGATACATGTATATATTATCCAAGCAAAATTCAAACCAAGACCTTGGAGTCTGCAAAACAGAAGCAGTTTAACCAGGTGAATTCACAGGAGCTGTTAGTCTCTGCAGAAGCGAAAAGCTGGCTTAGGAATTTCAGGGCACTGATATGTCAGCGGGCATTACCTGTAGGATGGTTATGAGTCATTCGTCCACATTCAATGCTCACTTCAATAAGTGACTCCAGCCTTTCCGGCTTCCAGTATCTCATCCCTAAACACATGGCTTTCGTGGATGCTCCGAATCCAGAACCTAAAGTAAAAAGATAATGCCAAGCATTTAAATGGAGACTAATGATACACGAACACATTGATAAAATGTGAAACGAGCACATTGTATTAATTCTGCTCATGTGTGGGAACCCCTGAGGGAATGGGAAATTACCATGCAAATCAAGTTACAAGTTTTGAAAGTTTCTTGTGAGGAATTTTGCTTCTACGTAGTAATTCTGGTTTTACAGGTATATTCCAATATTCTCAAGTGCTATGAAGAGCTTAGGGGGTTCAGAAAGCAGTGTGCTGTCTTGTTCACAGTGCTTGTTGGATTCAAACTCTCACACCATCTTTACTCATTCTTGGCTGACACTGCTGTTTTGCTTGCTCCAGGTGTCAGCACTAGAAACAGAAGCCTGAGAGAGAGATACACTTCTACTACCTCCTTATTTTAGTAGTCTTCATGCTGAAAGCGCAAAATTAAAACACTTCCTATGGGTATCACAAGAATTTTAATGCATGTTTCATCCTAAAGAGCCCCACAGGTAATTCACAAAAGAGTTTCTGCTACATGAAAATATAACGTGTCCAAAAAGAAGCTAAAGGCTACGGAGCCAAATCCTCCAATGTTAGGCAATGTCAGAAGTGAGGTTTCCTGTATGACCTGAAGTCAGTGCTTGTGTGCACGCCCGTTATGGTACAGCCTGCGCTTACTGAGCTTGCTCTTGGGAATTTCTGCCTTGTGCAGCATGGAGGCTATTTATTGAACAGCTAATTCAGTATTTCTTTTAATCTTCAGCACTGAGTGCATGATCCCAGGTGTTCAACTTTTAAACACTTAATTGAATGGAGAGTTAAATTTACTAATGCGTTGCTCTGCAGTACTTATCACAGTAAGATCAGGATCCCACAGAAGTTTTAACATGCTTATCTTCACAAGGCACCAGTGAGGTGATTATCTCCTCTTTGCAAGTGGTAAGCCAATGGCCAAAAATGCATTAACTTATTGCAGGCACCCACCCTGAGATGGATAGGGTTCGGTTTTTCAAAGTACTTGGCGTTTTTCAGTACTGTCTTTGCTCAGTCACACTTCCTATTGACCTTGGGTATAGTTGAGAGCAATCAGCATTTCTCTACTTGGTCCCTGGAAGATAAGGTGAATATTTATGCCAACTAATTTTAGCATCTGTGGAGCCTGCAGCAGGAGCAGTCTCCCTGACTTTCCCAGACAGGCAGCATGGAGAAAGGCTGTATCTCCCTCAGCTGGTATGATGGCATAGTAGGAGCAATTCATGGGCCAGAGGAAATTGAAGCAGCAGATGCCAAGGAGCCAAGGTCAGAGTTTCTAGACACCTGCTTTCAGAGGAGCCATCAGATGGTCCCCCGGGCTGTGCCTGCTGTGGCTGCAGAGCACCAGGGACTCTCCTGGCACACTGCTTGCTGTTTAGTGTCATGCCAAGCAACTTCAGCTCAGGTGTCCTAAGATCATGAGTATGATCAAAGTGTGGTAGTGAGGGTGGCAGGAAGACTGGCTTCAAATGTATTTGCCAGAGCCAAAGTGTAACACTAACATAAGCCACCCATTGGCATCTGCAGGTGTAATACAGACCAATCTGAATTTCTCGAGAAGAGCTCTTCTTCTCCCTGGAGAGCAGATATCCTGAGCAATTACTCTGGTTAGGTGATCTAATTAGTTATCTGAAGACATCTCCTCCCTTCCTCCTCAGAGTCCAATGTGCAAATTTTGCATGCAATAACTCTTCCAGTAGGTTTAACCACCAAGGGCAGTCTAAAAAAGGCCAAACATCTGGTAAATGTGATATGAAAGGCTTTGAAAAATATAATTTTATTCCCTGCAAGCTCAGAGCTTGCTTCCTCTTTTCTAGCCTTCTTGATACTAGTGAAAGAGACTCTTTCCAGGACACCTTTGGGCACTGCTCCTGATGAAAAGGCTGGACACTTGTCCTGCAAATGGTGTGTTTGCTCCTATACCTCATATATGCTGCAGCTGTAGAGCCTGGTTATTAAGGAGCCAGGAGCAGATAAAACTATCTGTCTATCCCACAAATAACAGAAACCACAAGAAAGAGTCAGGAAAGAAATCCAGTCTTCCAGAACACCAATCAGCTTAACTGGGAGAATGTATAGTCTCCTGCTTGCAAGACCAAACTCTTCATTAAACCATCTGCTACTCTATGGCAGAGTCTTCTTCACTGTGCAGTCCCAGTTCCTCCAATGGTCACAATCCATGCTGGTTATCCAAGAGGGAAGGGTGTTGTGCTACACAGAGCTGCTAATTAAATAACATCTCTTGGTACATCCAAAGTGGATGCTATGGTAGTCTGACTGCTGGTCTGAAGCTGCTTGTCTTTGCAACTTCTTTGTGTTCCTCCAGCCTAAGAAGTTACATTAAAACCTTCTGCAGAATTAGGCAAGAAAACGCAGTAACAAAAAATTCCATCACATGGAGTAACATTAAGCCTAGACAGGGCTGCAGGTGATTAGCAGCTGTTAGCTCCCATGTCTCAGTATCTACCATTTGAATCAATGAAATAAGGGACAGCAAAACTAGTCCAAGCAAGGGGTGAGACACATGTGTAAGAACATAGATCAAAGGTCAGCCTGACTTATCACGTCTGACAGTGGCCAATGGAGAGGATACTTAAGGAAGAGTAAAAGAAAAGTATGATGTTCATTTGTACTAATGAACCCACTGACAATCGGCTCCCTGATCCAGGAGGCAGCTGGCTATTCATCTTTCTGCCTAACAACCCTTGAAGCATTTTTCCTTAGGTGAATTTGCCCAGCTACTTTTTGAACCCACATGAACTGTAGCATCTTCAAACTGGCATTGGGAAATAGCTGTGCAGCTTCCTTAGGTGTGCGAAGAAGTCCTCTTTTTTGCTTGCTTTGAGCTCATACCTGCCAGTTTCATTTGAAGTCCCTAGTTCCTGTGCTGGAGGAGACAGTGAGTTTTCTCTGTCCCTATTCATGTTCTCCAAACTATCTATGGCTTTACAGCTCTCTGTTATACTGCCTCAGACATCACAGCCTATGGAAGCAGTTTTTTACTAATCCAACGATCCTTCCTCATATCCTTTCTAGTTCTCTTAGATCCTTTTGGGGGGAGGGAGGGACCAGATTATATACAGTAATCGAGAAACAGCAGCTATGGAGTTATGCACTGGTGCAAACATGTTTTGCGTTTTATTCTCTGTTCCTTTCCCAGTCATTTATAATAGTCTATTTGCTTTCTGGGTCTTACTGAGCATTGAAGCAACACTCTTGTAGAACTACTATAGCCCTACGATCCCTTCCAGGAATGGTAGCTGAATCAACAACTGCAACTATGTATATAAAATTAGGATTCCCCACCCCCCACATGTGACTTTTCATTTATGTGCGTTGCATTTGGTTCTGCTACTATGCCACACAGTTATTCATCATTGTGAGCATCTTCCACTACTCTGCACCATATTACCTTTGACTTCGCTGACCCACTATGCACTTGCACTTCCAGATAGTTTGTGGACATACTGAACAACAGAGATCTAACACAGGTACCTCCTTCTCTATGGAGGAGACAGACTGCAATCTCCTGTTCTTCAGTCACTGTCTTTTAACCAGTTTTCTATCCTCAGGATAACCTTTCTGTCATCCTGCAGCAACTTAGTGCCTCATCACTTAGTGCCTTTAGTGAGGGACCTTGTTGAGAGTCCTTTGGAAATCCTAACAGACCATCTTCACAGTGTCTCCTTTTTCCTCCCATTTCTTGGCTACTTCATTAGCTTTCTAACAGAATTCTGAGGTGTCACTTCTTGACACAAAAGCTGTGTTAACACTTTCTTATTACATTATTTTCAGTCATGCACTACATTATTGTCTTTTAGTATGTAATGCCTCAGTGTGCTTTTCTTCACTCTACATCTGTAGAATAATCTGTAGAATAATAAAGACCAGCTTAATGGCTGCTAAGCCCTGAAGAGATGTGTCTTTTGCGACTACAGACTGTTCTGCATGAGAATTTAGGGCCTGGCCCCTTTATCTCCTGTCCATCTGTGGCTTATCCTTCTCTTAATTTGTGCTTCCCAACTTTCTGCATTTAACTCTCACTTTTTCCTCATGCTCCTCTACCAATGCCACCAGCAGAAAGGCATTGTTCTCAAGTGCTGCTAGGAAGCCCAGCAGCTGCTCCAGTAGCTACAAATAAAGACCCGCTTGGATGCTGCAGCCTCAGCCTGAAATACGTGCGATACAGGTAGAGCCAAGCTGCCATTTCACTGGCCTTTTGCAGTGGCTCTGAAGGCACATCTCTGGCTCAAGGGGTACCACCTCACTCAGGTTTTGATTCCAGCTCTCAAACATCAGTGGTTCTCTCCTGAACAATTTGAGCTTTCGGTGATGGAACAAAACATTTTTACCATGTCTCAGAAACAGCAGGCTCATCTGCATCAAAACTTTAAACAAATGCTGACAGACAAACAGAGGCAAGTAATCAACGGTGAAAATTTTAGCCTTGACCTTATGAACACCATAAATTGGAAACAAGCTCTTAAAATGGAAGGTGTTACACAGCCTTGGGCAGCTCTTCTGGCAGTCTCAGGAATCTCATCAGCCTTTAACATAATCCGGGTACCTCTGCAATGAGTGTGGCAATGAGCATGATGTGAGGTGGCAAAGAGACACACAGGGCAGTTTGACTTAAGAACTCAGTGTTCTGACTACACCCACAAGAATCTGAGCAGAAGAGCATCATATAAGCAATGCAAAATTACCTAAGATAAGATTTCACTGATCCATGAAGACTGGCACATGAATTCTTGCTAGAAGTGAGATAACATATAATGACCACAAGAAAACAACATTTTGGTTCTAGCCCATCCAAGATATCATCCAACTGCTAGGCATTCGATGCCTGTGGAATGTTTTTGCCTCGAGAAGAAATTTGTGAGAATTCAATAAAAAAGTTAATTGTGTCCACAGTAGTGTCAGGTCCCATGGTAGGCTGAACATCGCCACCTCAGGTCACTGGTTCTTTTGCTCTCAGGGTGAAAAGAAGGATGCTTGAGATGTTCAGGATGATATTTGTCAGACCAGATGGAGAAGGTGGGCTTTAGCTGCCAGGTGTCAAGACAGGAATTCATTTTAGATCCTTCTAGCCCTGAGTATCCCAAAAGCAAATAGTTTGTCATGGAAAGCTGGGAAGGAGGAAGACTCAAAGAAGTGATGTAGTTGCAACACAGCAATGAGCCAGGGAACAGCCATGTTCCAATGCTGGAGGTGTGGAGAGCTGCTCAGGGCCAGCAGCAGCTGCCACAATTTTTTGACCAAATTTTACTCACTGTCAATCAAAAAACATGACAAGTGCCAAAGGGGCACTTTCTCAGATCTGCCTGGCTAATAGTGGGGTGGGCAGAATAAATGGGGAGGGGATCCTTTTCCGTCCCAGCAGCTGTTGTGAGGAGCGGGGGCTGAGTGAGGGATGCTTTTTGTGTCAGAGAAAACTGACTGCAGAGACCCAGAAATAGCCATGGCATTGTGCCACTGGGTCTTTGCCACGATATTGCATCAATATGCGATGCTCTTGAGTGGTGCCAATGCGTGCTGCAGTGATAGAGCATCACACCAACACAGTGCAACGTCTGTGTGAGCTGCCATCGTCTTGTGGCTGTCCAGGTCTGCCTCCTCCGATGACATGGTGCCTCTACAGTCTTTCAAGATTAGTCGCACTGGTTGGGTATGGGTATATGCATATGTGTGTGCACATAGATGCATGCATACTATATAACTTGAAGCGGAAATTCAATTCATCATAAAATGAAATTATCATAAATTGAAAGAAAAAGAGGGTCATGGATAGGGAAATAGGGCTAGGAATATTAGGGTTTATCAGCAAAACATAGTTGTTATCAGGGTATCCACCCAGAAAGAAGTCTCTGCTTTCCCTCCAGTGAATGCATTGGTGCATAGAGCATTTCACAGGCTCAAGATCCAAGACTAAAAACGTTTAAATGAAAAAATGACAGAAAGTATTTCTTAAAATAACCATTAAACTCAAGGACAAAGATCTGGACCCAGAGGCACAGAGCCAAGAACAAAGTCTCTTTAAATAGATGTTAAAGAGGGAAAGGTTCATTTACGAGAGGACATAGTGCCCTACCGAAGGAATTCCTGGCAGACCTCTTGCCATCCTCAGGCAAACATGGAAACGTTTCAGGGGTAGTAGTCTTTGATGTCAAGGGGGAAAAGGAAAAAACTCCCATATAGCCACAAACGCTGAAAGCATGCATTACTCAAGCCAGGATCTGTAAATGGAAAGCGGTACCGTACCCTTTTCATTGAACGGTGTGTGCCAAGCAAGAAGGTAGTTGTCTGGTTTTAATTCCCTGCAGCCTTCGATGGTAGCAGGGTCTGGCCGCCTCCCCGAGAGCTTGTCAAGAGCATCCACGTAGCGTTTTACCAGCTCCCGGTACAGGTCTTCTAAACACCAGTAATCTGCTCAGAGGAGGGAAGAGAAGTTTGCTATGTGAAGGTGGGAGAGCAAGAAAGCACTGAAAACAAAACTGGGAAGCTCACTCTGCATTTAAGAAGTATTCCTATTTCCACTTCCAGTACACTGAGTCGTGTTTCTGGTGCCACTGTCAACCCATTTTTACACACTATGAGAGCAGGTTGGAGGGAGAACAGCTGCTTCTCCCTGTTCTCGTCTTTTCTGCTTTCCTTTCCTCTTTTAATTTCTTTCATCAGAAAGAAGGCGGCATTCTGTTTGTCAGCAGTAGCTGCTCAGGGGCTTTGTTTAGGCTCCGCGGTGTGAAGTATTTACAGAGGTGAGTGTGTTGCTGCTGTTGGGACTGGGTGTGCACATGAAGCCAGCTGTGTCTGGCTCAGCCCCGTGCCTTTGCTGACACAAACCCAATTTAAAAACAAAAGCCTGGCTTTTTTTAAATTACCACTGACTTATTTTAAAGAGGTACGTATGATTAAACACAAAGGCAAATTAGTGTCCATATTTTTTGAATCTCTATTTTACTTCTGTTTTGTCTAAAATCTGTAGGCTTTTCATGCGGGGATCCCTATATCTTATGCCAGCACAGTAAGCAGAACAGCGAGCTTTTACAAAAATGATTATAAAGATCAGTAAAAGTAGTAAATCCCTACAGTCTGTAGTATTACCAGCAGATAAATGTCTTTCTGGAATAAGTACACTAGCAATATCTGTTTATTAATTATTTTTACTCAGGTCTACAATCTTGCCTAAGGAGGAACATTTCCCCTGTTAAACATATATGTTTCTTCAGCATACCTGCTCCTCTCGGCTGCTGCTCTGTGTTGTTGGGCTTGAAGGGCCTTGCCCTCGGCTCTTGCCAAGGAAAAGATTCCACTGGCATCTATTACAGTTGTGTAATCAGTGGAACTGAGGAGGCCGTCGGGATTTGTCCATTTATATCTTTTCTATGTACTTCGAGAAACCCGTTTTAATAGTTGGTTTGACTCACAGATCGAATGACACAGCAGGGGAAGTTCTAAAAATATCTTCATTTTGTCGAAGATCGGTGGTTTCTTGATATCCACAGGAGAGGTTTAATTTATGAAAATGTTTGGAGCCCTGTAAGCTACAGCCACTTGAAAATGCCAGTTAGGCAGACAGGTGAATAATGAAGATGCAGGGTAAAATCAAGATTCCCCTCCTTTCACATAAAAAAATACCCTATCCATTATGCTGGCCATCCCACATACAATCCTAGAGGAACAAGATACTTTCAAGCTGCCGACTCTTTCCAGATTTAGGAATCAGGTGTCAGTTTATCCGGATGGGAGCCAGGAGCAGGATCTACCACCCAGCAGCTTCTGCAGAAGCCTTGTCCCCAGAGCCAGGGTCCCTGTGGTCCAGCACTCCGGGCTGCCTGAGCCCACCACAGTTCCTGCACTTGGACCCAGGCTGCCATCTCAGCTGCCAAGTCAATAGGACAGGTTCCTTCTTAAGAATGAACCTTTATTGTTTTTAAATCTGTGTTTAAGTCAGAGGGTAAAAGGCTTTCCTCATTGCAGGGGTAGTTCCTCTGCTTTTGACGATGCTGTTTTTGTTCCTCCCTTACGGGACAGATTCCTACTGGAAGCAGACATTTTGTTTATCCTTCATTGTGGGATCAAACTTTCAGTCTGTGTGCAGGCTGGATTTGGGGAGCACCAGCTCAGTCTGCGGCAGCACTCACAGCCCCTGCTGCTTCTGGCCATGGCCATCCTGGGACGTCCATGCAGCCAGCAAAGTGCTGGCCAAAATCACCGCTATAGGTGAGAACTGCCTTCATCCTCAGTGCAAACCTCCACCTTATGCTTGGCTGCTGCCACAGCCTCAGACTGGGAGCTCCCCCAGGGGCAGTGCCCTGGCAATGGGACTTCATGGTGAGCCTAAACCCAGGGCATATCTCGCCCAGCCTGCAAGCACCCTGCACATACCTGGAGGTATGCACCCAGGGGCTGCTGCCTGCTGCTGGCGGGCAGCCAGCCAGGTGAATGGGGTATGTAGGGAGTGGGACAGTGGGGGACAGGAGTATTTTTATTGCTAATCCCCCTTATTTATTTTTTTTTGGCTGGCAATGTTCCAGGAACCCAATATATTCTTTATCATCTCAGTCTACACCACAGCAAGGGCTCCCTACTACACAAGGAAGGCAGATCCCTGCGGCTGGTGGCAGCTGCTTTCAACCTCATGGACCCACATTCACCTTTAGCTTCACTCTGTTGACTTGGGTGATTTTGCATGTGGGCCAGGCCATGACAAAGCCTGGTGGCTTTTTTGTGTTCCCCTTGCCAGGAGGAGACGCTGCTGAGGGCAGGAGTCATTCTGTTTCCCTTGTGGAAGCAGAAAGAAGGACTTGCTTTCCCCTGTTCACCAATGTTACTATGAAATGAAGATTTCGTACTAACATTCCCCACACCAGCTTGTTGCTTTCTCACCAGTCCATAAAAGCACCTTTTTAAAAAACTTGTCTGATCAGGCAAAAGAAATGAGAGTGTAGGTTAAACACAACTGATGGGAATTATAGCTGAGACTTTTTTTCTTTAGAGCCACAGTGCTCCTGCTATATTTAAGAAATAAGATTTAGTATTTTACTGTTAGTCTAACTGGCTTGATTACCCAGAAGTTATGGTTTCAGAGAGTCCAATAAACAAGAAACATGTGATATGCATTTAATCATAGCCTATATTCAGAAATATGTTAGTCATCTTTTTTCTTGATAGGCTGACATCTTGCCCTTATCTTTAGTGTATTAGCTACCCCTCAAACCATTGGTCAGCTAATAGCCAAGCATGAGATGTCCAACACACTCTTCAACTGATCTCTACGTACTAAATTTAGAGCAGATTGGAAGCAGGCAGATAAAACAGGGAAACAGAAGCACAAGGGAAATTTCATTGACGTGAAGGATACTAAGCTACACTGTGAGCTTCTACTACTGTTAGTTACCCAGTGTCACGCGTGTTGAGAAATATGAGGAGTATTTTTACACAGATTAAAAAAATCGATTCGTTCTGAAGAGGCAAAATATTGTTGAATGGTCATTGTCTTCTGATGTACTTTTGATGATGATCTTGACAGTGTCAGAAAGCTCTAGTTCAATGGGTAGGTTGTCGATATAAATATCATCGCATCTTTCAAAAGACTATTCCTACCTTAAGAAAAACCAGACATTCTCTCTCAAGCTACTGTGATTTAGAAGACATGAATTAATAACATCCGCTATTCTGATAGACTTTATTATAAATACAGTATGTTAGAATATTTCTTTGACTAAAACCACAGAGGTCTCCTTCGAAAGCAAATTGTTCTGTTTCTGACCTTGCAGGTGCAACCCTTTCCCCAAGGGACAGCAAAGAGGAGACAGCGCTAGTGATTTTAGCCTGAATGAGGTATTAAAGTGACTCTACTCCAGCCTGGAGTTCTGGACACAAAAATGTTAAAAAGGCCCTTAAAAGGCTCTTATCTTATACAGAAGAATTTCTAGTTGCTATATTATTCCCTGACATATTCCAGTGTAGAGATAATCTACTTAGCAATTATTTTTGTTTTGCTGGACATGTCGTATTTTAGTCTTTAAGCGTTAACCAGGTGCATATACCTAGGGAGAGGGACCCACTCCTGTGTAGGGAGAGCACCTCCACACTCAAAAAATCAGAACTCCCCAGTCTGTGTAATGGTCACAAGACTATGCTTACGGTGGAGACAAGCTAATGCACATTATCATTCATTTAAGCAGCATTTCTGACACGCTTTCTCATGACTTCCCCAGCACTCAGGCTTATTCTAAGAAACGCAGCAGCTCAACAGTTTTGTTCCTTTCCAGACTGCGTTGGCTAGTCCCTTTGTACCTACCTGTGATGACAGCCTCTGCTGTAGCCATGTGCATGAGCGTGTTGTCACTTACTGGCCACTTGTCAGGAGAAAGCACCAGGTTCTCAAGCCCTCCAATTTCCTTCAGCTCCTGCTGGATTTTTGCACCTAAGGCATTGTTTTCTCGAGAGAAATTGCGATAACCAAGAGCGTCCCCTACCCCAGCCAGCACAAGCGCAGCCTTAAATTTATCCATCCCCGAGACACTTTCTGCTTTCCTTTTGTCTGAGAGCACCACCGAATCTTGATCTTCCTTTGTTCCTTTGCCTTCAGCTCAGCTCCCCCGACACTTTATATCAGCCATTGTGTCACACCGAGAGCGCTCTCTATAAGGCAAGGACTTCCTTTTCTGGCTCTGCAGATGCCATCTCTTGTCTGGGACCTGACGGAGAGGAAATATTTCATAACCCAGGGATTTTGCAGGGGCTTTGTTCAATGAAACTGCAAGGGCGGACCCACAAAGCAAAGCGCAAAAGCCTCGTTTCTGCAATCCGGTATAAAGCAAGCCAGGAAATCCTTAGCCCTACCCAGCCTAAGTAACCCTACACCCAGAAAAACAGATGCCTCCACAGGGGTGTTTATTTATTTAATAACTTGTAAATGAATATATTTTCCTGCCCTTTTCTGATATGCTGGAATCAGCCTCCCTTTCAGGGACCAGTTAGAAAGAAAGCCTGCGACAAAAGGAGTTTCCAAACTCTGTAAAACTAGAATGACGGGTTAAGCAGTAAGAAATCTAGTCAACTGCAGACGACCTCTTCCATTTCTAATTACGTCCTATGGTGATATTTTAACAGCTTTCTTGCTCTGTTCTACCTATTACCAGACTGTTTTGCTAATTCACTGCCCCCCTGGATAAACGCTGAGCACCATTTGGTGCTGGAACACCAACTTCAATCCCACGCCAATTCAAACCAACTTCAATACTCCCTGGCAAAGACCAACTGTTTCCTAAGTGGAGCTCAGGTGTATCCCACATTTGGACTCCGGAAGGAAACTATTTTGAAAGATGCATTTAAATGGGACCCTGTGAGTCTAAGAAAGTTCATGTATAAAGAAATCTCACTTAGTTAGAACTGAGCTTTATTAACACCATCCTTTAAAACTAGATACTTGTGCCATTATGTGCTTCATCCCATTACTGCAGTTTTTTTCTGTGCTTCTGCCATGCAGTACAAGAAGGGGCTCTCTGGCCTTGCAGCTTTTTAAATGTATTTTGCCCACAAACATGACTCTGGGTAGGCTCAACATCTTCCTTCAAGGGGTCTGCTGAGACTGACTCAGATCATGGTTCCAAGTCACCACCCATGCTGTCCTAAAGATTCACAAATTACTACTACTTTGCAGATAGAAATTAAAATGTAAATATAAACTTAGGTAGATAAACAGAAAGCTTTCATTGGCTTGACTGCCATTTTGATAAAGGACACCTGGGGAAAGCTCTTTGTTTTTCCTAAATCACCTGGAGCAATAAGCAGTTCATCAGGGGGTGAGTTATTGACATGTGTGGAAATATCACTGTACTTCACAAGAAACCTTAATGCAGTTTCAGAACACAGATAAGCATCGGCATCCCTATTCTACGTTATAAGAAGGAAGGTGCTGAAGTGGTGAAAGTAGCCTCTGTTAGTACGCTCTTGTTTCAAAGATTAGGGTTAGGGCAATAGAAGTGCTGAGTATTACGGAAAGGACACTGAGAGTGTGTCTTCATTGCTAGGAAGGAACAACTCTGAACCAAAAAAGCACAAAAAAGGTCAATTATGCCTTATGGGCACTATGCAGGGACCAGAGGGGATGCAGGGCCGTGTGTCCTACAGCGGGGCCACGGCCATCCTGCTCTAGAGGTGGCTTGCCACGAGCAGTGAGGATGCCAGCCCCTCTGCCCTGCATGGCTGGGGGAACAGGCATCACGTCCCACAACCGGCACATTTAAGCAACGTAGAGGTAATCTTAGAGTCCTCCCCTGCACTGTCAGAGTTGCCTCAGGTTCTGCGTGTCTGAAAGTGAATACCCAAAATGGAAAACTAAGGCCAATGCAGCTTATAAAAAACACACCAGGTCGAAGCACTGATGTTGACGCCTCCGCTACAAGTCCATGCACCCTTCTGCAGCACCCACACCTTCTCTATTCCTGCACAGCATTAAGATTTGGAAGCACATGGGAATTTGAACTTGCAAAGCAAGGACGGGAGAAATCACCTGCTGAGGCACTGCAGAGAGCTAGTAAGGGCCTCATCAGAGGGAAGGTTCCTTCCTGAAAATGGGCAAAGCTATTTTTAGATTTCCATTTATCTCTTCCTTCTGAATGTGGCTGGCAGTTGCACTGCCCTTTTGCCTCCCGTGGACTTTACCCTGTTGCATGCACACTTGGCTGCTCGTAACACAGCCCAAATTAGGAATAAAATCTTGGGCTTTAGAAACAAGGCTATAATGAAAACCCAGTGAAAATTTCAGAAAAGTTCTATTTTTCAACTCTACAAAACAGAACATGGAACAAAAAATTTAGTTTTTTATTTAATCTGTTAATTGCACATGCATTCCTTTTCATGTGGTACTTTCAGCCACAATGAGCTTTCTGGGCAGCGGTAAGTTAGGCACACTGATGTCTAACTCTGCTCCCCCCAAAAGAGACAGTTAGTTGTAAAATATCATACTTGCATATCTTAAACAGCCAAAATGCAATAACTCCATTAAGATGGGTAAGTATTCACTTATACATATTCACAATAGGAAAAAACCACCAAGCAGAGCTGGCAAAAACCGTTTGGTAAACATTAAATCAGATAAAAACGCGGCTTTGGTGTCCTCTCATTAGTGTGCATATGACTGCCTTCAGATGGCAAGAATCCAGAAAAAAAGGAATGGGAAGGCAGGACAGAGAAAAAGACGTCTTCGTGTTGGTGGCAACACACTGCTGTTTCAGCTCTATTGCATCGGAAACCCTACGCGATAACATGAAAGCATGCTTTCAGCAAACGTGGCTCCACCTGGGGGGATGTGAATCAGTGCTTTCCACCACACAGGAGAAGGCTCTTGGGCTATAAAGGCACTGTGGTCTTTTATGTCTCAATGAACCAGGGAATGGAGGGGCACGGGCTGAGACTGCTCTGTCACCACAAGCCTTTCAGCATTTTAAATTAAAGTGTTAAGTTACAGCAACTCTACCCCAAGTACTTCACCCACGAAGTGAGTGAGTTATGCTTCTGCCTTTCAAAGACACGCAGCAGAAAAATGCTCTGGATTCCAAGTTCACCCATCCAAAGGATGCTGAGCCATATCCTGGAAAAGTAGGGTTGACACCAAATGGGTGTCAGCCTTTTGTCAGAGCTGCATCTTTGCCGCTACTGAAGTGAAGGGTGTCACTCTGGCCACAGGACCATTCCTTTAGGAATGATAATTATTATAGAACACATTCATTGCGATCCAGGAAAAAATAAGACTGGTTTTACTCAGTTCTTTAACAGCCGGGATGAATCATTTTCATACCACTTTACACCACCACCTTAACAGAAAAATATTCCTTTAGCACCACAACATGGTCTTCTTTCTCCTTTACTGTCTTGACAGAAAACGCATGAAGCCTACAGGGTTTGCCTAACAACGAAGAAGGGTATTTCACTGCGTGTAAGAGAGGCACAGCAAAAAACACATGGGAATTCGTCAAGTACACACACCGACAAGAGGAAGCATCCCAATAATTATAATCAATCAAAATCTGAATACCCTTAAGCTCCCCCAGGCCTTTCTTATTGAGGTGAACATTGTACCTATTTGTCTGTAATATGGAACCTTCTGCCTGCGGTTGTAGCAGTAGCTGCAGTTGCAGACCCCTGTCAACAGTTTATAACAAAAAAGCCCGTTTTAGAGGTGCATCATCCTCACCTAATCCCACCCATCATCCTGTACATAATGCAAAGGTCAGAAAACAGGTTTTGTCGAATATTTTTTTGTAAAAAAAGTTCTCGTGGTTGTAAAACATAACCCTTTTTTCCCTTTCAGAGGGCTGTGCTTTTTGGTGTGCCAGATGCTGGTTGGCATCAGCTGAGAGAAGCTACTGGTGCTGACACTTGAAAGGAAAGAGCTTGCTGTGGTTCAAGTTATCATCACCCGCAGCTTCTCTGTTATAGGAGAAAGACGACAGACTTGTGTGATACCGAAGCAGCCAGTGGCTGGTGAAACCACTGGAGAGGGATGTCAGCTGGGAGCGTACAGAGACAACTTACTTTTTTTGATTTAAACTTTCAGAAGAGAATTAAGGGCAGTTGAATGCGTACCTCTGAAGGTCTTTGCACAGACTTCTCCTACAGAGTTCAGAGCCTAGGAGTGAGCAAGAATTCCCCTGCAGTTACACCTCTCATTGCCAGTACAAACTAATGACACAAACTGCAGAGAGGGTGGTCGCTAGCAGGTACGTGTAGGGGATGCGGCACGGCAGCTAAACACAGCGAGCTTCTTAAAAGCTTACAGGTGGCACAGATGAGGACAACAGACATTTATTGTAACTGCTCATAAATGAATGAGTTACATCCTTGCCCTCTTCTGACCAATGGAATAATAATGCAAGAATCTAGTAAATTAACCAGAAAACAAAAAAACCCCGCTGGCCTTTGCAAGGCTTCCAAAGCAGAAAGCTGACAAAAAGCATACAGACATCTCACATGACTGACTTCAAACCTTTATGTTGACAGTCCATTTATTCCTTTTTCCATGGCCACAAAATTTACACACGTACAGCTTACTCAGCAGCCCATCTCTCAGGTGCGCTGAATGAGCAGATGCCTGCAGGTTTTCTCTCCTTGGCATGACATACATGATAAATTACATTTAAATTTAGACTTGGCAAGTACAAATCCTATGGCTCAGTTTCAAACACTCTAGGATGTAAAACCAAACAACTTGGCACCAAGTTTAAAAATACATACAGCATATCTAGGAACTAATACTGTATGCACTGAACAACTTGAAAACATCTGTACCATTTATGATTATAAATTGATCAGCCTAGGTGTTACCACTGTATCAGCTTACCTAAAAAGCAAGTCAGGGTGCCCTGTAAAGTGGAACTTTGGACAGCAGAGGATTATTAAAATAGATACAGAACTCATAATTTGAAAGCAGTTTATTTGCATTTATTTTATGATTGTTCAAGCGTGAAGGTGTTACTCCATGCTATTATTTCTGGGAATGTAAAATGCATATGTAGTTTCAAATGTTTAGAAGACTAGGAAGAAAAGAAAAAGCACACTACACACCTAGGAAGCTGGCTGATAAAGAATAACTCCTGTCTTGAGAGCATTTTGCCCAGTCTTCCTCTGCTGGAAGGTGTCTTCCATGAAGGATCCTCACAGGAATGAGGCTTCAGAGTAAGTGAGTGTGTATATATAGAAACCAAATACTGGGCTAAGCACCTTCCTTCTTCCTCAGATTAACAAGGCAAAAAACCTCAAACCACATGCATTTTTTTGTGCTCTATTTATTTTTAAAGGTAAAAGGTTCATTGGGTTGATTTGAGGGTGTTCTTAGCATGAACAAACGTTTCACAAGCTCTAGTCCTATGAAACTATTCAGTTACATCACGTACCAATATATTAAACTACTTCTGGTCAGTTATATTATAGCTATATATTTTAAGTGGCAATTGTGTGAATAACAAGCATTGCACTGCTTTCGCCTGGATAAATGCACTTGATGTTATGAGAAGCTACATGTTCTCCAAAGCCTACAGGACAGACTTAGAAATGGCTTGTTTTGGGAAGGAAGAGTAGGTAAGTCAAATGCATTAAAAAAGAGCAAAATACTGTTCTTAAATCTCCGTTGACTTCTGTAGAATACCTGGACTTACGTACACAAATACCCTTCTAAAAAGACGTAGTCAGAAAGTAGTAATTTGGCTTACTATTACTCCCTAACGACACAGAAGAGAGGCAGCTGAAGACTGAGACACTGACATCTAGTGGCTGCCATGCAAGAGCTACCATTTACAGTTTACCGCTCAGGGTAAGACAGACTACTAATATAAATCACTTGCGAGGCATTTCTAACTTGCCTGCTACGTTGTTACTAACAGAATTTTTTTTTTTTCCCAAATTTGTCCTAACCCTGCTTTTTAAAACATCATGCACAACTGAAATTCTCTCAAGCGGAAGACTGAAGGTAATCTTTCTGTATGCAGCACGAACATTTGTTCTTCTAGGCTGCATTGACATAAATGAAGGCTGACTGCTTATATAAAACTCTAAATATTAGAGTTTAAGAGAATTTTGCAAGCTTTTATACCCTTACAACTACAAAATAAAATAATATGCTGTCATGCAATACTTAAACGATCTGATGTGATCCAGATATAAATTATATAACTTAATGTACTATTTCCTCCAAAATCCTTGCATCTATTTAGCTCTGATTACAGAAAATACATTAATTTTAGCTGTACATACTCTTTAGCAAATTTTGTTTCAATAAACTTTTACAGTGGCTATGACAAACTCATTTTGATGAGGTAGCATTTAAAAGAGCCCTGTGCGAAGATGTTTGAATAATTTCTGGTAAAACTTTTTTGTGCTTAGGCATTGGGAGACATTGTTGAGAAAGAGAAGACTGTCCTCTGTATACTTGATAACTGATAGCTGGTGAAAGAGGAGAAACAAATGACTGAATAAATTCAGATTTGATGAAAACTAGTCCAATTCCACTAGCCTTGATATCAATGATACTGCATTAATTTACTCTCTTTTTTTCCCCTTAAATAAATGCTACTGAACGCACAAATACATCCAGAGGCATAAATAATTATCATCATTAATGTAAAGTGTCCTTAATCCTATTTCTCCAAAGTGGAAGCCAACTAGTTAAGTCTTTAGGTTTATTCACATTTGTTTTCTGTGAAAAGTGCCAGGAATTGCATTTATAACTACGCTGATTTAGCCGGAATTCACGATACATTTCCGGCTACAAATAAAACTAAAAGTTATAGTCCACCAGTTCATTATTTTAAATAAATAAAACACATAACTGAAGAAGACTAACTGAATTATGATAATCAAACATGAATTATAAAGGCGTCTTCGATTGTTCAATGTCTACTTCAAGTTGCAACATAGCATAAAGCAGCAGCCCTTCCTCAGCAATGCTACTGTTCCATGTCCAAGCACTTCAAGAAGAATAATGAGGAAGTTAATCTCACTGGGAGAAAACAAAAGGCTGGATGTAATCAATCTATACATCTAGGAGTTAAAAATACAAATTTGAAATTTTGGCAATGAGTAAAAAAAGCATAGGTGTTTTTTTGTTTTGTTACAATTCTATATTAGAACAGATCCACAGAACTAACTTTTATAAAAATACAACATACTGCATAAGTTTTATTTAGGGATTTAATTTATATACCACAAATACTGCTTTTAATATAAGTACAATATAATACAGTTTTATGTATGTAGCTGCTGGTGTTCACTTTGGATCACTAACTGAATTGCATGCTGTGCTGTCAAAACTGTAATAAAATGGCCTCTCCAAAGTATAAAATCATGCAAAATCTACATCCTATATGATACAACCAGTACAATAATTGAAGCCAATAGCCTACTAACAGCCTGGACTATCTTCTGAGTTTGTTCCTGAAGCGTCCACAAGTCAGACGTCGTTTTCTTGAGGCAGAAAGGAAGAACTGCAGTTTTGCCTGCAGAGTGTCATCACAACTGTGGAAACCAGCAACAATGTGCACAGTCACCCATCAAGTCTTTATTACCTAATGCAGTTCAGAGCGCACGTTTAGTCCATGTTGACGAGTCTGGGGTTAGGAAGTTTTACGTTTTCCTCCTGTGACTACTGGTCGTGCATATTCCACAAAATCATCTATAAGAACAGGCCACGCTCCTAAGGAGAAGCCAAGCAATTTAGAAATTAATGTATTGTTACTAGCAACAAATCGGTGTAGTCTCCAAATACAAAGGACTCTGCTCTTCCTAAAAAGGTTGGACTAGATGATCCCTGAGGTTCCTTCCAACCTGTGATCAGAAGCTCACCTTGACTTTTCTGGCCTAGTCTGGCTTTAACATGCATGACATGATAAACACTTGAAAAAGAGGACCTGACTAATAAATTTAATATTTGACTCTCTTCTTGTAGCAATAGTTATTTGCGCAAACAAAATGTATTTAAAGCACAACCCACACCACAAAGTTTATAAACATTAGTTGATAGAAAAACTATGGCATTCCTATTAGGGCCATACATAACTCTAAAATAGCAATTGCCGCATTAGTAACAGAGCGTAATTGCTTTTAGGCTAGTTCAAAAAAAAGGTAATGCTCATGTACACATTCTTGTAAGTAGAAGAATTACTATTTCCTTGCAGTTAGCAGCACGTCTATACAAAAAATACAGTTTCACTAAGACTTTTGGAGCACAGCAGGTTCAAACAGCACGTGCTACATCATGGTGTGACAGTACCTTTACTTCTATTTACGTATTACAGCAAATTAGTTAACCTTCTTATCATGACTGTTTTGGCACTACATTTGCAGCTAAAGCTCGAAGGGCAAACAAATTAAGACATACAGTAACAGTGTGTTCTGTTGTTCATTTATAGCAATATTTTAATTCTGCTGTACCAATTTTTGAAGATATTCAAGTACTGCTTACCTTCTTCATCATAGTTGGACATATCATCTGCAATCATATTTCCAAAGTCTAACAAAAGATTCCAAGTATCTTTTGGAATTGATCTTTTATGATGCTCCTATAAAGGAGAAAAAACAATACTGTTCAATCCAAACCGTTTTCAAATTCCACAGTAGTATTTTATATTGACATATATAGAAATACACGTTTTACAAGTATTACTCAGAGCTTCCAAAGGAAGCTACAAAATAAATCACAAGTACAGAAGGCAAAAAAGTGTAAGAAGTCTTTGACAGTTTTTTATGTCTTCCATTCTGCTTTTAGGGTACGTGTTCCTAACTTCTTATGGAAAAGAATAAACCAAATGCACTTTATACCTCTATTTAATGGCATCCATTCCAGGTTCTCTCAGCTTTTGAAGTTAGCACTCCCAAGAAGAGAGAGTGTGTGTGGAAACACAATTACTAGCTGTGAGCTGTAGGATCAAGTCAGACCATTCACATCTCCCTTCATGTGTTGATACTGCTAAGTTACCTGAAGATAGCAGGGGGGATTAATAGGGAATTATATTTCAACACCTAGGTCTGGCTGCAGCAAAAGGTTGCAACTGCATGGAAAGACTTGATTGGTGAAGGGTTGGGTTTTTTTTGTGTTTGTGGTTTTGGTTTTGTGCTGTGGGGTGGGTTGGTTTTTTTTTTTTTTTTTAAGCAGTAAACCCTAAAGTATTGAGAAGAACAAATTACATTTCAAAAATCTGGAACTTGATCAAAATGAGATTGATGTCCAACACAAGAGCAGATGTGTCCTCTCACCAAGCCAAATGTCGTATCTTGCAAAAAAATATGACAAGCAAACATACCTTCTAAAAGAGGTTCCTTAAACAAAACTTAACACCCCCAACTCCCACCCCCAAAATCCTAGAGTCCTAAGTTGCTTCTTTCTTAGGTTGAATTTTTTAATCTAAACACTTCTTCTAAAGTAAACATTCAGGTAAATATTTGGAGCAAAGTAAGACACTTCATATTTATATATATAGAGATTATTGCTTGAAGTAGATACCTGCAGAACTGTCTGTTGTAACAAACTTGATCACATAGCCCAGTGGAGAAAAAAAAAGTTAGGTCTTTTCTTCAGTTACATTATAGATCTGAATTTGGGTATGTTAAGTGTAATAAGGCAATTAAAATGTGAAATATTTTTCACACGTTGTCTTGATTAAACTGATACATTTTTCACTGAATAAAATACCATCCAAAAATTTAGAAAAAACTTCATAAAATATTTCAAAAAGTATACAGTTTCCCTATTAAGCATCAGTGATTATGAGACAAAATACAGACTTCTTAATTCTCCCAAACTACAGATAAAAAGATAAATTGAAGGAAAAAAATCAAGATAAATTAGACATTATGTAGCATTATTTAAGGTATCTTTTTTTGCAAGTACATAGAAATGCAGATGTAGAAACATGGATGAATTAATCAGGTCCTCAGTAAGAATATTTTGCAATTTCTAAAGTTTAATTTATACATCTTTATGCTACTGCCCACAGAATTGCACTGGTAACAGAAAACCATCAAAATCAGTTCACAACTATTATCTAAAAAATGAGTCAAAATAATTACTCAGGCAAGAACTTTCACTTAAAAAGAAAAGTCTCTCAGGTTAAGTCAGTCATAACAGAACTGACATTTAAAAAAGACTGAGTTTATGCATTAATACCACAAAAGGCAGAGCATGGTAAAACACATGGTTGACAATAATCAACCATGCTACAATCATGGCTTCATTTCATGCAGAAGCTTTCATAAGTAGGAGGATACAGGATCAAGGAAGCAGAATGCTCTAATGCTTTGCTACATCTTTTTGCATTCTTTTCAATTAGAAAATTATATGGAGAAGATTTAATCTGGCTTGATTTAAGACTATTTTATATCAGTTTTCAACAAGGAAGAAGTTCAAAGGAAGTATTCAGACATCCTGTCTTTTTCTTTATTATAAGCACGCAGCCGACAAACCAGATTACTGTGGACTAAGATAGCCAGGAAGGAATACGGAATGTACTTACCAACAAAAATTTATTCCAAAGATCTAGAAATTTAAACCTTCCTGATAAGACTAAATTCCAATATGCAATTGCCATTTCTAGATCTGCAAGAGACAAAGCAGCACATAAGTATTACAGATTATTATATGCAATAAAGTTCTTACGGGTAAAAAAATAAATGCTACATCCAGTATATTATGATACAAATGAGTAACACTCTTAAAATCACTACAGAAATTATAAGGAACTGTTTTCTACTCTCACTGACCAAAGAGGCAGAAGACAGCAGTAATGGTATAAATTGTGTACTGAACATCTCGGTCATAAAGACTAAAATCTTTTTGTCACAATCCAGCAGTTCCAGATTAAAGCTACTTTCAATCTACAGAAACAGAACAAAATAGTTATCAATAACTGCCTACAAATTAAAAAAAAAAACTGCATAAAGACAGCAAATAGTGATAGAAACCCAAACATTTAAGTCTGCAGGTGCCAATTCCTCTTAATTTATCACATTTTAGACACATTTGACGTTAAAGAGAATTTAAGGGCATTAGGGGATTAAAGAAAACCAAAACAAACTTGTCTGGGGCATGATATTCTACAGCACTGCTTACAGCGGATTCGCTTCTGGAATCCTTTAGCTAACACCTACACCCAATACTGAAAATAAAAGTCCAAGAAAGCAGCCCTTATTCTGCACCATGACCATGGATCTGAGAGCAGAGCTCAGCTTGTGCATGCCAACAGGAGGATGCAGTGTTGCCACACATTCAAGCGGAAAAGTAGGAGCAATATTAGATGCAGCGTAAGGGTAGAAGGGATGTTTTCTTGAAGGCCTGTTTTCATTCTCAGCAACTCATAATACCTAATGGCTTCTCTGCTTGGTCCCACAGGCAACAGCATCAAATGTAAGCATACTGCCGTGCAACCACAAAATAAAGCACAGCCTTTCTTAAACTACAAAAAGATTTCAGTTTGCGCTTTCAGTGAAAAGTAAGTAAAAACAGAATATGAAACTTAATAGAAAGCATTGCCATAGCAGACAGATGGATGCTTGACCTTGACCTACAAGAAAGGAGCATGGTATTTCAAATTGTACCTATCACATTACAAAACAAAGCACACACTGTCACCTGAAATCAAGTTTCAAGTCTGAAAGAGATGTTCCAGATTTTACCATAGCCAGCTCCCTACAGTTTGTATCATAGAGGGCTAGGGCCCAGACAAAGTCTAAGAGTTAAGACGTAGAGAAGTGCAGTACACCTGTACCTAGCTATATAGAGACAGGGCTGCCAGTGTTTGTTCCACTGTGATCAGAGTGCTTTTCAGTACAAAACTTGATTATTGCAAAATTGTATTTAACACAATGCATGTGAAATTCTATCTTAATTAAGTTGATACTTGAGGGGAACATTACATGTGCATGCAAATCGATTTTCCCACACAAAGATACAGGAATTATTTGTTATAATGTACAACAAAAGCATATCCTGCTGAGGATGCCGCTCTGTAGTGGCTGAAACCGGTCCATGCTGGAGCTGCTCTCCCCATTAAGCCCACTGAGTGAAGTCCTGATCATGGTTAAAATTAGCTCAAAGGAAAAAAAGAATTTAAAAAAGTAGATCTTCCTCATCCAGTTCACTGCAATCACACAAACTAATGGATTAACACAATAGATACTTGAACAAAAGGACTAGATGGGACTATCACTTTTGGTAGTGGTGCCAGCTTACGCAATCTTCAATTATTTGAGAAAACTAGGCCTTCAGGTGTGCTACATTCTCAGGGGATAGGGCTACACTTTTGTTTGAAGACAATTCCCTACCTAGGTTGAAAAGCAGCACTGGAGGACAGAAGAGAGGATTTTTCTGCTTTAAAGGGAAGACCCAGTTCCACAGAGTTCCAGTTCCACATTAGGATGCTGATAGTAGTATCGATAAACAGAAATGTTGTGGAGTTTGTGTGTCTGCTACAATTAGTGCAGCACTAAAAAGTAAAAAAAAAAAAAAAAAAAAAAAGACCATGTGCCATGGGAGTTCTGCATCCCTACAGGAAGATGCTTTTGCAAGGTATGGATTTCTTAGGCAGTCTTAGGAATACTTATTTTCATGCTGCATAGATACAAAGTCATTATTACAAATAAAATAAAACCAAACTACAATTTTAAAAATATGCTTGTTTGTAGCCCAAAAATGTGCTTCCCACATTATAGACTAAAAATGCAAGTTTTCTAAATGGAAAGGAAAAGACAGATGCATGAATCTCTGGAAACTAACACCTAAGCAAGGACCTGTTTAGAAAAGACTTCACTGCAAACTTCCATGTTCACGTCCAAAACATAAAATTGCTAGACAATTTTGTCTAAAGAACATAATAAAAATACCACATCATATACTGTAAAACTCTTTGAACTTTCCCTTCATCCCAAAAGATTTTCAGTGTCAATATGTAGTGAGTGTTGTATGTCATGCAGCCCCTTCAATATAATGGCTTTATAGTCCAAAGTTTTTGCATACACTGAAACAAAGCTTCAGTATCTAGATATTAAGCTTTGTGGATATCTAGGCTAGTTGCGGCTACATACAGCATCTACAAAGCTTTCTGAACTAAAACCTAAAGAACCGAGTCACCTAAAAGTGATACCAATTACCAACACAAAATTATTAAAACTAAAATTACTAAAATAATTTAAAAAATATATACCATATCTAAGTAAAACAAGTTCAAGACAGAGGAAAAGGTTAATAAAGTTTTAATTATTTTAAACTTTTTGCTAAATAAGATTTATTATATACACATGTTTCAATATGTTTTAATAGTTCTTTACACTTTTGAATTATTTAAACAATCAGCTTTTCACAATCGGAAGTAAAGCATTTTGCATGTAGTATGATCTATTCTGAAATATTAAAGATTCATTCTAAAATTGTTTTTAAACAACCCTCAGCCTCTTCTACCCTGGCTGAAAACTTGAAGTGATAACAAATTAGCACAATTAATGCAGGAGACATTCATTATCAGTTAGACAGCCTGTGTCTACTCTCAAGATTTGATCAAATGCTTATTTTATTAACAACAAAAAAAACATTATTAGATTCTTGCATGAATAAAAAAAAAAATCAAATTAAGTTCCTCATTCCTTTGCTATGATTTTGGGCAAGGGCAATGAAGTCATTGCACATAAGTAATGAAGGAAGTGAGAAAACAGAAAGATAAATCAAGATATCAAGGAATTGGCTGGAGAGTAGGATTTATGAGGAACATGAAATGAAGTTCATTTAGACCTGCTGTGCCAAAACAGCACTCTGGGACTGCAGCACTCACTTGTCATCCTCTGCCAAACAGAACTTTCCAGCTCTCACACTGCCCTACCAACAGGGCTGTTCATGCAGTCATGTTTGAAGCTGTCAGATGTTAAAACTAATTCATGTAAATTACTGATATAATGTAAAAGAAAAAAAAAGGGCTGAAGGCATTACACTGGCCTCCTAATGACATTTTAAAATCTAAGGTACTTCCAAAAATACTTTAATATTAGCCACTGTTGTGCTCATTAATTCCTAATTAGCATATTAACTAGGTTCTGTACATTATTATGTAGACTCTATCACGTTTTAGAGCTTGGAAGCAAATTATTTTAATTTCATCTTTTGAGATTAACTGATTATCCCAGTATTGCATTCTTCTTCCTTTACTGATGTTTAATCTTCTTATCAATATTACAAAGCTTTGCTACTTTATAGGCCATCTCTGCAAGACTTTGGGCAGTTTCTTGTAAGCGTCAGTTCTCACCACGGAGTTTTATTCAGAGTACTCTCTCAAACTACATGGGCAGCATTTGTTTTTCCAAAATAACAGGATGCATCACTGTACCCAGTCCATCTACAGACACAAACCAACAAATTAGTAAAAAATGTAACAAAGCTTGTAGGAGGAAAAAAAAATTACTTTTATTAGACCAGTTAATAAGGATGGGAAAAGAAAAAGTTTTGGAAATGAAAATTTCAGAGCCAAGAGCCCCTTTGTTTAAGGCTTTCTCTCCCCAATGCTTTAACCAAAACTTATAGAGTATATAGCTTTGAAAACAGAACAGTAGCCAAGAAACTCTCCTGTTCCCAACACCGCACAAAAAATTAATCTAGACAGATGCAAGACACAGATCTATTTTATCATTCAATTGCCTTGTAAAAATATATGTACCCTCTGTAAGAGACTGAACTTCAGATGTTTTCTTTATAGTCATAATATTTGCCCTAAAGAATCATTTGGTTGATATTCTTTAATCTCTTTCTTCCTGTGATCACAGTGAGAAAACAGGCAAACACCATATTTCTGTAAAGTTAAAACAAAGACTATGTTGCACAAAATTATTTTGTTTCAATATATTTCCTGGACACTGTGCTGAAACTGGTGCCGATGTGGGAACAGTGGAAACTGGTATCAATCTATCTCAACTATTGTACTATCACACTACCTGACCAACAAACATCAAATGAATACTTGCAAGATTCAGTGAGTTACTTGATTCCTTGTTCCCTCATCTCTCAATGATTTTAAGAGTCGTCTTTGGCCTCCAAATTACTAAGAACATGGACAAAAGAATTAGTTTCTTTCCTAATCAGAATGTTTTCTTCTTCTACAAACAAAACCCATACAGCAAAACAACATGAAAATACCATCAGGATTCAACCTGCCAAACTGCCAAAACTTAGAGCAAAATAGCCCTTATCTGCAATTAAGAGCCCCCCCCGCAAAAGGAAGAGAGAAAGGGAAAAACAGTTAAGGGGTATGATAAAAATAATGGAAGTGGCTAAACTCAGAATCCAGCTGAGTTGGATCCATTCACCCCTGCAAAGTCATAAGCAAGAGCTTCCCAGTGATCTACATTAGGGGACATATAACGCGCAGTGTCAGAGTTAAGTCCCTGTGGTGGACAGGGAAGAGTGGTGAAGCACACGGCATTTGGATTTCAGAAGAGCCCTGCAGGAATCGGGGTCTAACTGTCTATTAACTCTATCTCAACATCTGCTACACTGAAGCTGGCTGACTTCATGCAGAACCTTTCATGCTTATTATCTTGAGCATCAACTGCACAAAAGCAGATAAACTGCTTCTGAATGTGAGCTAGGCTTAGAAGAAGATAGCTATCTAAACATCAATTTGAGTGCAGCCTAATGAACCCAATTGTAGCCAGTTTCAAAATTTTTCCGCCTTTGCAAATCTCTCCAAGTACAATTCAGATAAACTACAATGGATGACAAAGTTGACTGGATATACATTTCCCAAGTAAGAACCAAACATGAGTAAATGAACCAACAAGGCATTACTAGAACTAGCAGTTATGTCACACTTTTGCTGCTACTGTTGGCATTTTTTCAGCAGGACACCCTGTTCTGTACTAAGGTTCTCTTAAATTGCTGAAATTTTCAGAAAGAAAAATATGAATAAAGCAAGGACCATACGCACAGATCAAGGCCATTGAAACACCTGAAATACAGCATTCAGAGACCTCTTCCAAAGCAAACATGAAATTCATTTATTGAACTCCTTCAACTTCTTCCATCCACTTACTCCTGCAAACACCCTACAAATGGATCAATCTAATTCTTCATTGAAATTGGAGGAAATCTTGATAACTAGTTGGGGAGGGGACAGTGGGGAGATATCCTTCCCTAATGTCTAAGTGTCTCTTCAAAGAATCTTGAGATACTGCTATGATGAAAGCCAAAGGTGATGTTGCTTCAATTAAAAAGAGCACATTATACTCATCTGCTCATAGAAGATGCAACCTCCTTGAAGTCCACATACCAGATGCAAAGATAGTCATTCTTCTGGTCTTGAGGTAATATTTGATTCAAGTCTGAATGCTCTCCTCATGTATCATCTCTTGCTTGATCCCAGGAAACTGGCAGAGAGAAGGAAGCACAACCTTTTGAGCCATCAAGCAGGCGAAGGGACCAAAAAGGAGTGATGAAGGGCCAAATCTGCTTTTTGTTTCCATGTTGAAAGTCGAAGACCATGAAAGATTGCATTAGGTTACTCCATGGTGCTGAAACAAACTGTAGTAAACTCCTGAGCTTGAGGAACCTCCTGAACACGTCTTGTTGGGGCTCAAATGGAGACCCATTAAGAGACTCACAGTCGGTATCAGGTTAAAAAGAATTAAAAAATAAAGAAAGCTAGAACTAAGGCCTTGTTCTGAGCTTGTACAGTGTCCCTAGAAATCTGATCTGCTCTGCGTACAACATGACAAAAGATCTACAACCCTATTCTTTAGTACAGTAATCAACCAAGAGCTAGGATGCAAAATTTCACTCAGACTGCAGTAGAGGGAGTAGAAGGTGAGATAAACCTCTTCATATCTGCACCATGCAAAACAAAGATTTATTGTACTAAATACAGTAGTGAGGAACATGAGAGAGCAGATTAAACAGAATCAGTTATCCGTAACAATTCTTTATAAAAGTCTCCTGGCAAACCAGACCTTAATAAACTGCACCTTTTACATTATCTCAAAATATATACAAAATACTCAGATAAAGTTTAATATATCTAAATATGACGCTTCCCAGCTCCAATACACAGCCATTGAGAGGGCACTGCTGTACTGAAACCTTGCTATCTTTTTTCCCCTGAATTCTGTCCACCACTTACAGAGCAACAGTCTTAACAGTTATAAGCACCCACCTTTTTCTTAGATAACAATCAAATCTATCCAGACACTTGACAGTTGGGTCCCGAGTAACATTAATCAGAACATCATTTTCTGCTTAAAGAAAATCATGGTACATCTTATGCAATATGCTTTTGCCTCCTGCACCTCACTACTTACACGAGCTTCACCTAGGGGGACTGGTACTACTTCTACTTCTTTAAACAGCATGTGTCTGGACTGAAGGATACTACTTGACAATATTAAGCTGATAAAAGTAAATGGAAACATTCAAGTTGGATGACACTATAGAGACAGAAATACTGCGGATTTAAAGAGAAATAAAAATTCCCTAGTATCACCACATGAACTGTTGAAAAGAGACTCCTATAAAAGGCACTCCTATTTCTAGGAATGCGTATCAGTGTACTGAACTCTGTGCCTATTTTGTGGAATGACAGAATAGATGTAACTTAATTTATTGGAGAGGATTCGTCCCATCTAATTACATGAAGGCAGAATTTCTCACGTAAGTTTTGAGGGGAACTGTAGAATGAGAAGAAATTAAAAAGCAATGGAAGACTGGCTGTTTTAAAAATAACTAAAACACAAAACTGCACACACACCCCTCCTGCCGGACCGCTTTCCTGGAGCGAAATCCACTGCATCGTGAAGACAACTGTGTCTGGTATCAGCAAAATTCTATCACCAAGAAAACTTCCAAGAAGGGCTTCTGTACCTTCCCACTCCCTCCCTTATGAATGGCGGCTCCTGTAGTAAAAGATACTACACAACCTGCTGATATCTCCCAAAACAGAAGTGTTTGGGATACACGGAGATTTTTTTTCCAAGATATGCTCCACACAAAAAGGTTCAATAAAAACTGACAGTAATCTCAGGAACAACTTTTAGAAATTCAGTCTGAAAGCACTGGTGCCCAAAGTGAAGCCAGCCATGGTGCAATTCATCTCAGTATGCTGAAGCAACCTGAGACTGCTACCTACCATCTTTGAGACTTCACAGAGGTCAAAGGAGGTTCTAGAAGAATCTCGGTGGCTCTCTGCCAAACTGGGAGAAAGTAACTCATCCTTGGGGGTCAGTCTCGTAGCTAACACTGTCCAATACTTAAGTAACTCAGATGATAAAATAACTAAAACCTTTATTAAATCTGCAACTCATACAAAGCCTGAAGAAAGTGTAGCATGGTAGAGGACAGGATTAGAACTAAAAGTTATTGGGACAAATTGGAAAACTACTTGGAAGTAAATAAGATTTCATTAGAGAAGTGCAAAGTCGTATAGCTAGTGAGAATAATCAGCTGCAGAAATACAAGATCAGAATTAACTGGGTGCATTGCAGTTCTGCAGAAACCCAGTAAAATAACAGATCACAAACTGCAGACTGTATCAGTTTTATAAACATAAGCAAACTTAATAATGGGATGTAAAACAAGGAGCAAAGTAGCTAAGGCACGTGGAAGCTAGTTTGTTTGGGTACTACAAGACAAGAGGAAGTTAGATCAATTGAACTGCAAAGGAAAAGAGTTGAAGATACATTTCCAACATCAGAGAGTTGGAAGAAAAAAATTTGCAGAGTAGTTGGTTTCACTCAGTCTAAAGACTAAGGGAAGAGGCATACATAGTTGCCAAATACCTAAAAGGTTGTTACAAACTCTAAGGAAACACCTTTTCTGTATATTTACTCTGGATGGGACAAGTATTGAACTGAAGAATTCAGGAACAGAGATTTAAGTTACATGCTAGAAAAAGAAAAAAAAAAATCTAAGAATAGGTTTGAGCAAGCACAGGCATAGATGTATGAGACCTGTCATCAGAAATTTAAGATTATATTATGTGAAGGCAGTGGCTCCCAAACTTTTCCAGACAGAGGGCCGCTGCCAATCAGATCTCAGCTCTTGCTGGTAACTACTGAAACTGAAAAGGCAAGTTAGCCTGTGTTGCTAGCATACCACTGAACATTTGGTTAGAAAACCATCTGCAAGGCATGGTTTTGGTAGACGTTGATCCTGTCTGGCACAAGGGAATACACTTTGTAAGTGTGTCTCTGCCTTAAATTTAAAGACCACCTGGCATATTAAAAAGCAACCCATGAATCACTGTATTTCCTGATGTTGTTCTGGGGAAATGGGGCAAAAAAGTAATAACTGCTGCTTATCACTTCTTAAAACAGCAGAAATAGATTTTTAAAAAAGTAATCTGAAACATATTAAAATACAGATACAGCAGTGCACATGACTCATAACCAAAGCATCACTGTTTGGACATTTTAGAGATATTTCAGTAAATTCTTTAGTTTCAATATGTTAAGATAATAAACATTAAAATAATTGCATAAATGAGTCATCTTTGCCTACAGACATTTTTCTGGTGAGCTCTATTCTCAAGAGTTATTTGTGTTAAAAAAAAGAGACGCATTAGCACTTAGCCTGAAGGATCCAACAGAAGGATCACTCTATTTATGCCTTCTTTTACAAGAATTTTTTATTAACAATCTGTTAAGAATAAGAATTTCCCATTTGTCACTGGCACTATGTCAATTTGCTTAGTTTTCAAATAGGCATATTCACAGGTCATGTGTATACCTGAGAATCAAGCAATATTCTTTTAGCCTACAGATCACTCCCCTAAACAATGAGTGCAACAACAATCAGACTAAGTGATTTAAGCTCCGAGTCTAATAGGAGGAAGCATTGGATACTTCACACCCCAGAAAAATCACATTAAAATATTTTGTAATTGAAAGTTTGGAAAGAATTCCTTTGATTATTTCTACCTCATTAATTGAAACCATTCACTTTTATCCCTACTTGACATAAATCACAGAATCGTTAAGGTTGGAAAAGATCTCTAAGATCATCAAGTGCAACTGTCAACCCAACACCACCATGCCTCCTAAACCATGTCCCGAAGTGCCACGTCTACATGTTTTTTTAACGCCCCCAGGCAAGCAGTATTGTGGGAGCATGTCACCAGAAACACTTTAAGGCAAGCAGCTAGTGCAGTAGCTTAGCAGCATCCTATACTTAGGCAGCGCTGCATATCGTCTAATGATCGTGTGGGGAAGAAGGGGAGGTCAACACCTTAAGATGACCTAGACAGAGCTAGGTAGAGATTTATACCAGCTCATTTGGTAACAAATCTGGCTGTACATTCTGTTTAACTATCTGGACTGAATTCATAAAAGCATCCTGATCCAAGGCTCCAAACTGAGTAACAGAAGAACAGACTTTGTACATGGATGAGAAATTCCCACATCTCCTAGACAATAGAGGGCACAGTCACTGGAGCACAAATATCAAACGCATCTACATTAGTTGTGAAGAGAGGGAGGGAAGATGGGCAGTTTCTCATTCTAGGAAAAAATACACAGTGTATACAGAGAAGAGGATGTAAAATAAAAAAGCACCTAGGCCTACATTAAACGTAGCTGAAGCAAGTAGAATTCTCAGGTCGTACAGACCCCCCTGTAAGATAACTGACTGTTTTTTTTCCTTGCTGAACAACAACAAACACAACTCTTAGAATAATCGCAGCAGGAAGCAGTATGTTGTACACGCCAACCTGTAATTTTTTTCCTCCATCTCTCTGGTCCCCTGAATATAATGGCATTCCCTGAAAAGATTCCAACTCCAAACCTATAGTGTTAATTTCTACTCAACCTATAGTGATTCAAGTTCACGCGAGACAGAAATATGGTGTATCTCCACTGAAATAAAAGCAGTAGCACCTGCTTATATTTAATACCTAGAATCATCTTAGCAAAACCAGAGTCTGACGAAAAAGGTCACCAAAATACTGCCATGTAAGAACAAAGCACTGAGAAACAGTATTACCGGAATTATTAAAATTCCTGAAAACTGAAATCAGTAACAGTTCTAATCACCTCTTTCTACAGTTTGTTTTAAGCTTAACTTCCAGTTGTGCACTTCTACTTTCCCTGCTAATACTTGAACTCTTAGTGCAAGACAGCCAAAAAGTACCATTCTTACACAACGGAGAAGACAGGCTTACAAATGAAAGGGCCTCCATACCAAATAAACAGAAGTAATGGAAAACGAGTAAGTTTCATTTTTCCACCTCATGTCAAATAAACAGTACATTCAGTTCCGTAATCTGGGTTGGGCTGCCTTCCCCCCTCCTCTCTTTTTACAGGCTTAGGTGAAAAGCTTTTGAGACATATTTCCCAAGTACGTGAGTTTCGTGTTGGAATGCATCCAATTAAAACAGGAAGCTGTTTGTAATATTTCTTTAGGTATCCCATAAATTCCAACCTCAACTGTAACTGCCTTTTCCGCAATCTGAATGTACTAGGCTTTTTAATGAAGACAGGCAAGAAAATGTACAACTACTAAGGCACTTCAATTCCAACCAGCTTCACAGAACTACAAGACCGTTTCATTTTTTGTGTCTGGAGGGGTGGCACGTGACCCATGAAAGATTGACATATGTAATGAAAAATTAAATTGGTGCAAAAAATAAAGAAAAATGGAAAGTTGTCCACAGTTTAAAAGAAAAAAAAAAAGGCACTGGGAAAGACAAGATATTATTCAAAGTAATTCCCAAGAAAGAACGTGGAACAGACGCCTCTGGTTGAAACAGTCTGAATCAATATTCTGCTCTTCCTCTCACTACTCTTCCAACAAGTTTTGAGGAAAAAAAGTATTTATTAACGTGCTTGCCAAGTAATGTAGACAGTGAGTAAAAGTGGCTATACTAATTAAAAAAAAACAACAACCAAACAGCAAACATTTCCTCTTACCCACAGCACACAGAACAGTGATGATGGTGATGGTACGGTGCTACTCTACACATGAAACAGTTTAATTCCTCCCTACACAGTGTCTTTTGAAAGTGGACATAAATTTCAAAGGATATCAGATTTCATCTTATTTTTTTTAATCTACTCACAAACCTTAAATATTTTTGATTTGAAGATAATAAAACATTGGAATTTAATTGTCATAGCCATTTTACTCCAGCAATACAAGGCATGGATTGGGACAAGTCTCAAACTTTATAAAGAATAATAATTTAATACTTTGTAAACTGTATGTGTATTTCTATTCACTAGCTTTGAATCAAGTCCATAATATTATTTTTCTAAACTTTACATAACAGCTGTGAGATAAAACTAAAAATTCTTAGAAGAACAATAACTTTTGCCCAGTTTTCTCTCTTTTTGAGCTGATACAGATGTCTTGTTTCAGTTGTTCTGAACAAAATGGAAAACACAAGGAGCTCACTACCTCAGTCTCTTTAAAAAAAATAAAACTCTGACAAGTCTCTAAGAACTGCAGGAACTTCCTTTGACAAGAGGAGAGAGAATGTCAATACTAGCAGAAAAACCCATTAAATTATCTGTACAGAGAGGACATAAAGAAGAGATGAATTGAAAGAAGATGGGAAAGACAAGTCAGTGAAAGAAATCAACAATGAATTTACTATACAATCATCGATGAGAAAACTGTATTAGTGGAAGTATTTGGAATTTACTTCATTCTCTGTAGATATTTTCTCAATATTTTTTTCTACTTACCTAGACCTTTTTGTCCAGGGTTTTTAGCAAAGTTAAAAGTAAACTGATAAAAATCTTTGAACTTTGTTGGATCCTTTAACTCTTGTTCCAGTCTCGGCAATAGAGCTTTTAGTTTTTCTGTGGTGTCACACCTGTTCAAAAGAGGTTACGTTATCTGTAAATATTTAAGATTTCTTTTTACTTTTTTTCCTCTTTTTTTTTTTCTTTTTAAGGTTTAATTTCAGAGCAAAATAAAACAGTAGTTAAAAATAGAGTATCCTTCTGGATAGCATTATTAAAAAATTAAACACTCATATGCCTTTACTAAATTATTTGAAGTGGAACTTATATATAGGCATCTATTAAGTTCACAAACCAAACAGAATTCAGTGGCTTAGCTTCTTTTCTCAGTCTCTTCATGAGTTTATGAACTCAAACAAGAGATGTTATTCTGTTCTTAAAGAACACATAAAACTCACTGAAATCTGCTAACCTTTCCCTTTTTATAGCTGTTTTAACACAAGGCTGGTGGTTTTTGATTTAATCTAGACAGACATTACTTATTCCCTGCTCTACCTCAATGAAGAGCTGCATACTACGTTTACAGTTAACATTAGAGGGCTTTCCAACAAAATGAACTATTATTTGCAGTCATCCTCTCCCCACTATAAAACACTTGCAGATGAAACCCAGGGAAAAAATGAGCCTTTGACAAGAGCTTGAAGCAACTTGATAAACCCTTTAACAGCCTGGCACAGGTAAGCTAAGATAGAATCAAGTTACTGAGATTCTAACAGAAACATATCCCTTAATAACATAAGACTGGAGCATTTTCAGTGAAAGCACCTGAGCTGATGAGATGCAATTTTAAAGAAAAAGGGTTTCCCTCACACCAAGGAATCAAAGGAATATTCAAGGTTTATAGGATATTACCAATATTTCGAATTGCACCTAGAAACTCAAAGCAAAGGAAACGGGTTTCAAAGAAGCAGCTATCATAACTGATATCTTGCATGCAAAAGTTCTCAGTAGCTAAATGTTTGTATTTATTCTAGAGAGTCAAGAATTATTTTATTAAATGATAGATAACTATAGCAAAATCCATAAAATGCAGATGCAGTTTTAACTGTCTTGCACAGTACAGATAAAATTACCTTTCTGGCATCGAGCAGTACCTGGTGGATAAAAGATAAAGAATTCTGCCAACAGTCTTCAGCTGACATCATCAGTTTCATGGAGACTTGTCAAGTTAACAACAGGGACAAATATACCTTCCCATACGTACCCTAACGGTCCTATATGAACTAAGCCTCAGGGGATTTATTTTCATTCAAATTTTCACCGATGTTCAGTGCTAAAAACCACAGACACTGCACCTCCAGTATGTACAAAATCATTCCAAGCTCTCAATAAGCACTACACCAGTGGCGAGCAGGTATGATCAGATTATGCTCCCAAGAACACAATGATGTGTGTAGAGCCGAAAGAGATAAAAATCACAGACCTCTGTGCAACCGTATCAGAGACAGCCATGAGGACAGAGGATCAACGTGATAAAGTTACAAAGATAAATCCAAGCCAGAAGCCACAGGTGGCTTAGCAAAACCTTCTTAATCAGTTATATCAAATAATCCTGGCATCCTTTAATATAACAGCATGAGCACTTGATTGCTGTCCATGGCTAGAAAATCGTAATTATTCTCATTAGTCTCTACCCAGAGCTACCCAAAAGGACAAATTAAAGCAGTGCACTTCAGATGATATAAAAAGTTATTTCATCACAATTTCTGAATACCCTTACCTAAAAAGGAAAGCTTAGAAAGAAGTCAATAACTGATGAGGTCAGTAAGAACAGACTGCTAGGACTGCTGCTCAAGAAACAACCACCACACTTGCGAGACACTGGTCTATTTTAGAAAAGTATGGATAAGGTGCCATTCTAAGATCAAACGAAATTATTTAGCCACAAAAATATGCACAAGTAATAAACTAATTCTTCACCTGTCTAATGCAATCTCTTTAAAAAAATACTTTGACACCTCTATATATTAGAAATACTGCATCCCTTCCAATGAAAAGTTATACACAAAATATTTTTTATGGTGATAAATGCTTGACTTTATTGCTAAACAGAGGCAACGTGGTTTAACCTCAAAGTCTATTATCTAGACCAGCTCCGTAATCCAGGAAGGAAAAAATGTTTATCAGTTACACCGCAGTCAGACTAAACAACCTTTTCTACTACCAATACCCCCATTTTTTATTTCCATTTCTTATAGATATTCTGTACAAATGCAGTATCTAGTATACTAGGCAATAAGGGAAAACTATGGTTTGTAAAATGGGTGAAAAGAAAAAAGTCGCATTTGGTGGTGATAAGGTAAAGGAAGGAACTGAGGGCTCTTTTCTGCTTTCCTGTTTCTTTTTTGCTTCAACACTGACTAAACTTCTTTTTTACCCCCTTCATACATCTCCAGTCACTTCCAGCTTTTAACAGCACACAGTCCACCCAAAACCTTAACACAACCATGCATATGTTTGTATGAACTACATGTAAAGATCAGCATACCTGTCTGTTTTCCTTGCTGTACAGGTAGGAATTCTTTTGCTTCACCCTTACTGCGGTCATTGTTAAGGCTTTGCAGTAAAGTATCATTTTAAGGAAGGTGGGATACTACTGGCATTTAGCACCTGCTAAGCTTGTCGCCAGCCTTACCAACTTTTTGAAGCTTCACACTTAATTAAATTAAAAATGTTCTAAATGTAAACCGATCTCAGGCCTTATGTTTTGAACTATGCAGAGACGGATACTTACCCCAACTCTGTCATGCCATCAACAAATTCCTTTTTACTGAATTCACATTGAGTAGCTGCCCTGAACTTCCATGCTACAACCAGAACACTGATACTGGCTGGGTCCAGGCTTAAATCATCACAGAACTGTTGAATCCCATCAATGCCAATTTTATTTTCATCTTGTGGGTCTGCAGTTCAAAATACGGAGAGAATTGTAATAATTTACAAAAAATACTTAGAAATAATCATCTGTACAGCTTTGATATGCTGCATAACACAGGTCTTCATTTTTTTCATAAGCTTCATAAACATCTTGACTTGAAATCTAGTGAATTTTAAAAGTACGTTGAAGAGTATCTGTAAATAGATTAAGTATTCTGCAAACTTCCCTGGAAATTGGTTTGCAACTTTTTCCTAAAATCTACAGGTAATGTCATAGTTTTGTCCTCTCTCCACAATGCTCTATGAAAGAGTTGAATTAACCAAGGAAATGCCTGACTACGTGTAAAAACAGTAAGGCTGATAAACACATCAAAATTTACAATATATTTATTGGTTAGCATGTATTAAACATTAAAAGAAAACCAAACCAACCAAAAAAAACCCCAACCCAACAAAACCACAGATATTGTTTAACACAAAACCAAAAACTCAAAGTGAGCTCACAGTTTTTTTCCTGATAGGGAATATATGAAAATCCACTATAACTGTTTATAGACCATAACTCAAACATTTCTGGTTTTTAATTATAAGTCTGTGAAATGACCAAGAAGTCGCTCAAGCAATACCTTGGCATAACAGGGTCCTAAGCTAAACAATATGTTTCAGTAGTACAATTTACTGCCTTTTTGGATGTCAGAACCACACTTTGTAACTACCCATGTCAGGGTAGATGTCATTGTAGCAATTCCGTAACCCTAACAAAATTAAGAAAAAAAAAAACCCCAAGCCACCAAACAAAGCCCCCTGCATGTAAACTTAAATAACTGGAGGGGAAAAACCCCAGACAACAAACCAAAACAAACAACAACAAAAACCCCACCTTTAGTTTTCAAAGCTCGACATTTTACAACCTACAAAAGTGCCTTTCCCAGCTTTTGATAGGAAGATGTTTCAGTATTTTAGGTTGGGCTACGTAGAAAAGAATCCCTCCAGTAAATTTAAGATTAACACCTTAAACTGATAAGACTTTTCAATCATACTATTTTTTTAAGTCCTTATCCAATAAGTTGATAAATATTTTTTTTTTTTTAAAATCAAGTCTAAAGAAAACTTACTGTTTTGGGTTGGGGTTTTTTTTTTGGGTGTTAAGCTAAGATCTCTTCCACTTTTCCAGCAAATACAGCAAAAGAGATGCTAAATGCAGAGAAGGAGTTAATTTAGCAAACAAAGATTTACACCCATTAAACAAAGAATTACACCCATGCTATAATTGAGGGACCTCTGAGCAGGAATAACAAGTAAACATATCTATTCTACTAAATGCCAGATCTAGTTCTAAGACATGTAAAATCTCTTGTATGTTTGGGGAGTAATTAAAGAACCAAATGCTAAAAGTGCACTAGTGCTGAAATCAGTGGAAAAATTCTGATGAGTTTCAACAAGGACCGTTTCATCCCTATGCTTCACATCATCCAGGTAGATAGGAACAAAAATGAAATTGTCGTTTTGATAGAGTTGCTGGGTAAACAGATAAGAAAACTAACAGAAAGACAGCACAGAAAATGAAAAACCTCTCACCTCAGGTTTCAAATATAGTGCAACCTATGTAATATTCTATAGGGCCTGTAGGACAAAGGAATTCCCTGTTGTTGTGTGGCTGGTGACTCAGGTTTAAGCTACACATGAAAAAAGGAAAGATGCCTAACTATTATTTATTAATAGAAGACTATTTATTAATATTAATAGAAGACTATTTATTGTCTTCTCCCAAACCTTGTGAGCGTTTTGTTCAAGTTTACAACTTTACTTAAGTGTTAAAGTGCAAGAAGTGCAAAGGCATGACGCTAAACAAAACAGGGACGTAAAACTAACTAGACTTCCTTTCACAAAGCCAAGTGGCACAGTTTGCATGCTAGAAAATTATGCATAATAAATAACATTCGTGAATATTTTTCATTTCAGATATTTTTAGTAGCATTTACAAATTTGTACGCATTCTTGATCCAGCAATCTCCAGGATTGACATGCAAAGAGCAAGCAAAAGATTTAGATATGTATTTATGTTATAGATACATAACACAAATCAAAAATTACCCCATAATAATGAAATACTGGAGAATGTCTATACTTGAAATAAAACACATTAGGTAAAGAGTAACAAAAAAAGGTGGAAACGATATCACACAAACAGGATAAAGCATATATAAAACATGCCATATACTGCAATTAGAAAAGTACATAAAATCATTGTTGAGTAATTGTTAAGAGTTCATTTTTTAAAACATGAGATGTAAGGATCTCAGCAGGGGCTGGTAATGATTCCAGCCCGCCCTGCCCTAACGCGTAATGAACAATGCACGCATTCATGTTGGATGGCCACATTTCAGAAATCACTGTTACCTGGATCATGCACATTCTTATAGTTACATGACTACCTTTTCCTTTTATTTTTGCTGTTCTTTTTAACAACGCTGTAAAATAAAAGTAAATGGAAAAGAACCAACTCTGACTTTAATCCACTTCCCCGTGGTTTTCCCTCTAAGCCTCTCTGAAAAGGCACGTCACTTCTGCTGTAATATGCCAGCTCAAAGGGTAAATTAAGGATGGAGTTTCCACTACTAGTTTTTCAGTCTTCTTATTTGACTGTTTTGTCAGTCTCCTAGCTGTAATGTTAACTGAAACATTTTTTATTTTAATGTATAGAAATACTATTATCTTTGAACAAAATTAACACCCCCAATTATTAGCAGAGGAATCATATGCGTTATTTTGCCACACAAAGTACATTGTACATATATTTAATAGCAGCCACTGGCAATAAATCAAGTAAGTTGCATAATAAGATTTACTCTCCTTTCCACCTGTAGGTAGCTGACACTACTTCCTCATGACAGGTTTAATTTCCTATTGTGAATTTACTTTAAACTCTACAGGAGTATCTACAGAAGTTGTGTACTGAACATTAAGAGCATTTAAAACCTTTTTCATTCTTATCTCACTAGCGCAAGCACAGAGTGAGAAGCAAAAGCTAGCAATCTTCCCTTAAAAGCCCTTAAGAATGGCAGAGGGAAAAGCAGAAACACCACCCAAACAAAATAATTATTTAAAAAAAAAAAACCACGACAAAAAAACAAGCCTTACCTTTGTATCGATTATACAATTGTTCCAATTTCTTCCTGTCTACTGAATTTTTCATGGATTCTTTGTAGTACAAGTCTGGGTTCTGGAAGTAGTTGTCTGTTGCCACTTCTAGTTTCCATTCATTCTGCATTAAGCAGTATATAGCAGTCCTTTCACCAGCCTGGGTAAATGCCATAAACTGGCGGACCTTGTCCTTCTGAGACGATTTAAGCTTATGCTTTGGGATGCAAAAGAAGCAGGAAAGCCAATGAAGCTAATCCAGAAGTTTGTTTCAGCATTCTACTACTAACGCCTATCTTTAAAAGGTTTTAGTTTTCTTGTTGATGACAACTTTCACTTCAGAATTACAGGAAGACAAAGCCTTGATCTTCTGCAGTTAAAAAGACAACATTTTCTTCTGAAAATTGAAATCACAGCATCTATGTATACATTTTTAGCAGCACATATTCTGGCAGTAACAAATTTGTATTTCTGCTTTATTGCTCACATATGCACAAGCTTCTCTCTTCTGTAACAGCAGTAAACACAAGTTTCATCATATAACAATATGGTTATCCTCTGAAAACATGCCTAGTGGTTATACAAACACATTACAAAGACACAACTTAGAGATCCTCAGATTCTGTATAAAGTCCTTCATACACAGAGAAAAACTGCTCAACAGTTTTCCTAGTACTTTCTTAGCAAAGTTTAATCATTTTAAGTAATCAGCTGAAAAACGCAGGTGCATTTCTAACACTTTTTTAGAAACCATTGCCAAGAGAAGGCATAGGACAAAAAGAAAATAGATAAAGCAGACATGTCAGAGATTTGCTGAATGTTACAGTGAGATAGAAAGTTGCTGTAAACGTGATCTGAAACTTTAATTAACTCTGAAAAAGATGTTTATATTATTAATATGTTAGACAACAGAAGAGCCTAGTATAGTGATATACAGGAACCAGTAAGATGTTTCTTTTAGTGGCAGCTAATTGCAGCAACCCTATCTACACAACATCCCTAAACTTCTGGAAAGCCCAAGAGGTGGGAACAGGGATTTTATAGGGAGCAAATTTGCTATTAACATAGCTCAACGTTATTCTTTACATGAAGTTGGAAGGAGAAAGGGACAGCCTAAATCAAACTCTGGTTTTTATTACATTCTGATACTTTCCAATTTTGTTAAACCAGACTTAAGACATATTCTGGACCAACAACTAAGCTGAGAAGTTTTTCTGACTTCCTTGCTACTGCTTAAATCATCAGATATAACAGAAAACGTACTGGTCTCTTTAATATCAGGCAGAAAAACTGAATCCTGATTCAGTGAGCAGTAAGCAGTAAACACAGGACCATCTCTAAGTTTACTTGTTATCTCTGGTACACATATGGATGGTTACACTTTCACTACAGATGGTCCTGAGACAAGAAACACATCACATAAACAAGATAAGGACTTTGGTCTTTCCTACAAGATTCTTCAGTTTTATAGAATTAGAAACATGTAAAGCTCCTTTATATACAAGAAGAAACATGTAAAGTGGGAAAAGAGCTGCAAAAATTACTTCAGTGGGTTTTGTCCAGAAAATACTCGATAATCCTTTGACTGCAAGTTCTGCGTAACCTTCCCCCCCTCCCCAATTTTCATTAAGGTCTAACTATGAGAGTCTCTCTGCACCAAAATCTTCCTCAGTTACATAAACTTCTTTTCAGCAACCACCTTCGCTAGGACCACTTCGAAACAGAGGTCTCCCACAACAAAGCCAAAGTAAAACCCACCTCCTCTTCTAAGTCTAATCAGCCAGACACAGGCGTGTTTTCTAGGTCCAAAACGAAACACCGAATTATTTGAAGAATTTGGAGATAAGAAACGCATTCGCCTACCCAACCTACTAACCCTGCCACGTAGCACAGCTTCTCCCGCCGGTCCGCCTGTAACGCCCTGCGCGGCACCCACGGGCTCTCCGCAGGGCAGCGGGGCAAGGTCTGGAAGCCGCGTCTCTAGCACGGCTCCTCTCTGACGGAACCCACGCAAGCGGGCGCGCTTCGCGGCAAGACACGGTTAAGCCACGTCGTAGAAACCCCTCTCAAAACAGCGATGACATCCCACGCCAGACCCCAAGGACGCGCAGGCTGCGGCGGGGACGGGGACGGGGGGGGGGGAACGGCGCCAACCTCACCTCAGCCGCCCTCACCGCCGCCTCGCTCCCGCGGGCGCCCTGCCCTCGCCCCCCGCCCCGGGGAGGGAAACTGCAACCGCACCTTCCCCGCTGCACCTGCCGCCGCCCGGGGCGGGGAGCGAAGGGGGCCGGCGGGAGGGACCCACCCGGTGTCGGAAGGCGGGGCAGCGGGAGCGAGGAGCGCAGGGGCTTCGGCGACCTGCCCCGGCAGCTCGAAGCCCAAAAAAGGGAAAGGTACGCGCCGCGCCGAGCTGCTGCCGCTCGAAATACCCGCGGCGGCGCCCGCCCCGCCCGGCCCCCTCCCCCCCCGCCCCCAGTGACCTTCCCCCGCTCCCGGCCCCGGGGGAGGCGGGAGGGCGACTCCGCGCGGTGTAGCGTCCCGTCCCGCCCCCCCCCGCCGCCGCCGCCTGTCCCGGTCCGTCTCCCGCCAAGGGCCGTGTGTGTGTGTGTGTGTGTGTGTGTGTGTGTGTGTGTGTGTGTGTCCCCTCCAGGCAGGGGAGCGGGAGCCGGCGCTGAGGGAGGGGAGCGGCGGCAAACCGTGAGGTGTGTGTGCGCGCGCGTGTCGTGCTCGGTTGGCTGTCCCGGGTGGTTGTTTGGGGTTTCCCCCGCCACTATACCCCCAATCCCCTAATTTCTCTGCCTCCCTCCCCCCCGCTCCAACAACCTACCATTTTATCACCGGCGCTTTGAGCAACTTCACCGCCCGGCGCCGCCCCTCGCGCAGGCGCGCACGGCTCCGCCCCCGCCGCCTATGGCCGGCCGCGCCGGAGGGACGGGGCGCGCGGGCGCGGGGGACGGAGGGCGGTGCGCGGCCCCGCAGCCCTCCCGCTACCGCTGCCCCGTGGGGAGAGGCCACCCACCTCCACGGGGTTGAGGCGACTACGCCGGCGTGCGCGGAGTGGAGTGGAGCGGGAGCGGGATCGGGATCTATCATAGCCTTCCCCGTGACACGCCGCGGGGAGGCGCTCGGACTACAGGTCCCGTCTGACCCTGCGCTTAAAGGTGCCGCACTCGGGGGTGGCAGAGGAGGCCGTGGGCAGGGACGGTGCCTCTCGGAGCCTTCCCTCGGCGGCCGCTGCCCCCTCGCCCCAGCGCTCCTCTGACCGCTCCCTCAGGTGAGTGGGGTGGAGGGAGGAAGCAGCGCCCGCGGGCGGGCGCTGTCTCCGTCTCCTTCCCCTCAGCGGCGGGGCCGGCCGCCGCCTCGAGACGGGCGCCGGGCGGTTGCCGGCGGTGGGGGCTGCGATGAGGCGGCGGCAGCGGCTTTCCGTGGGGCCGAGAAGTTGAGCGCTGCTGCCGGGACCGCTGGGCGGGCTGTGGGGCGGCCGCCTCCCTCCACCTCTTCCTCCCTCCCTCCGCCGCCATGAGGGGGCGGGAAAGGGGCCGGTCGCACCCGCGCTCTCCTGATCTTTCTCCGTTCTCCCCCTTTTTTCTCCCGGCCTTCCCCAGGGAGAGGTACCGGCGGGCGCCGCAGGGAAGGCGGCCGGCGAAGCGGGGAGCGGCGCCCCGGGTGCCGTGGCTCTCAGGTGGGTGCGTGCCGGGGCGGGAGCCGCGGCGGCGGCCGGTGCCCCCCCCGCCTGCCCGGCCGGTCCTGAGGAGGAGGATGTAGTGAGGGAACGGGTGGGTGGCGGCGGACTGGCAGGTGCGGGAGGACCCGCGAACGCTGTGGAGGAGGGGATGGGGATTTGCACCGCGGGCGGGGGCCGGTACCAGCTTGATGAAACCCGGTGTCGTGTTCGGGAAGGAAACATCGGGAAGAGGAGCTACAATCCCATCAGCAATCAAACCGCGCTTAAAAAGGACTCCAAACCGCAGGAGTTCTCTCTAATCTGATCATTGCTGGTGCATGGAGAGGAGTGAGGTGGGGTTTCCCCCCCTCTTTATTTGCCCTCGGAAGCACACCATATATTTTTATGCGTGAGGTCATCATTCCCATAAGAGCTGTTGAGCGTTGCCCCAGGTGCCGTTTTTCTAAATAGTTTTCATTAGCCAAGTAAAGAACACTGAAACAAAACTGCACCGCGTCTGAGCCGCAGTGGTTAGTTTATGCCATGCAACAATGGCAAACTTGCTAATATAAATCTCTGCTCAGAATTTAGTTATGGGGTTTGACGTACCACGTAAGACATGCAGTAGAGTGTTTTTCTCGCCTCCCTGCAAATGGAAGCTTGAATACACACTAGGTGTTTTCTTCTCCCTCTTCCTTGCAGGAATAGGTTGTAATATATTCAGCGCAATCTCCCCCCAAACATGTTAAATAAATAAATAAGAATATTACTTTGTATATGTGAAGAAGTATTTCCGTAAATATCACTCTAGAATTTTGCCAGGCGGTGGGGATTATTATTTTTTCCTGATTTCTTAAAGGTAGTATACCTATAGCTTTATTAAAAATGTGAAATATTCCTACTTCATAATTTTATTGAAATTAGAGTGATGTAGATGTGCTTTTGCTACTTCAGTTACACTTTCAGTGCTTGATTTTAAATGTTTGAGCTCTTCATGTTGTTAAACCCTAGCCCCTAGTCAACTGTTGACAACTAAACACTTTGGCTTCTATTTCATGCATTGAAAAGAAATAAACCAACCCATAGACAGGTTTTCTCAATTTTCTCTGAAACAGAGATGGGAGGGTGTTTTAAAAACCAAGGTAGTGCATGGCTGTGCTCACCATCTTCCCTTCCCATTCTGTATATTGACAATGGCTGGCTTGGATACTTGTGATCGTGGCTGCTAGTGCCTTATGGGGAAAGAAGATTCTCTCTTGGGCAGACTGCTTCCAGGTGACTATATCCATATATTGGTTCCTGATTAAGGCTGTTGGCCCAGAGATCAAGACTGCAGCTAAAGTTTTAGGCAAATACCTGCTCTATTGATGATCTACTAACGTGTAGTGTCTGTTGCACATTTTAAAAATGCTGTGCTTCAGTGATGAATGTATGTTTGGTACACACTTTTATACATTGTTGAGTACAGCTTTGAGGTGTGTGGGGTTTTTGTATGTGTGTTTGGGTTTTTTTTAAAGGAAATATAACTTCGTTATTTTACAATAATGACAGTATTTTCCTGTTGGACCTGGGGGAAGGAATTTGGTTCTCAGTTTTGAAATTCTATCCTGCTTGGTGTTAAAAGCAAATAGAGTAGTTTAAATATAGCTCTTTGAGTAGCTTCTGGGAAATGAACTTATGAATGAATTGATTTTACTTTTGGTGTTCTTACAACTCTATTTTAAAATCATAAGGATCAATAATTAGCTTTGAAGTAAAATGCCTTAATGCCATGCAGCCTTTCAGGTGAAGGTCTTTGATCCAAACTAGTAGTGCTCAGAAGTCCAGGAAGTTTTGATGTTATTTCTTTACTGTAGAAATGTTTCTTTCACAAGTATAATGTAATCTGTTTCAGTTAAACTTTTTTTTCCATTATGCTGTGTATAGTTGAGTGTGTTAATGCTTCTGAGGATGAATAAATAACAAATTATTATGATAAAAATTTTTAGGCTAGGTTTGAAAAAATACTTTTTAACCTATCATCTACTGATAGGTAAAAAGAATGAGTTCTGGTGCTAGGTTAAAGTACAGCCTATGTCATTGTGGTTTAATATTTTTAATGGCTTTTTCTCTCATCTGTGAAGCAGTGCAGATGACTACCATGTGCTATGACTAAGCTTTCCATTAAATTTTTTTAAAATATGACGATCTCTAGAAAATACTCAAGGGGAAAACAAAAATCTGTCAATAAACTTGGGCCGTTTCTTGGTTTTGATAACTGTTGACTGAAGGAGACCATATACGTTCTGTTAAAGATCATAGTGTAGGATGCAGTCTTAGGTTTCTTTTCTATATTTGTTTGGCCTAATAGTCCAACATTATCATGTTTGATAACTGACTGGTACTATCTTGCAGCACAGTATGCGTACTGGAGATGCAGAAACCACGTAGCAGAAAGCTTTGAGCAGTTGTGAATTATCAGTTTCTCCTAACAGCAATAAAAAGTGAAGCATGAAGGCAACTGGATTTATTTCCCTCTGGACGTTGGTTTCACTGCCTTGTGGCCAGTTAGCAAATCCTGCAGAACATGAAGATGTAGTAAAGCATGCAATAAAGCTGCACCGTGGGAAAGGAGCTGTTATCACTCAGAGAAAGCAGTGGGTGTTGGAGAGCTGCAGGAAACTATCTGGTCTTCTTCGCCAGAAGAACGTTGTTCTGAACAAACTAAAAAATGCTATAAAAGCAGTTGAGAAGGATGCAGGACTGTCAGATGAAGAGAAGGTTTTTCAGGTGCATACCTTTGAAATTTTCCAAAAGGAGCTAAATGAAAGTGAAAACTCGGTCTTTCAAGCAATCCATGGCCTCCAGAGAGCTCTACAGGGTGATTACAAAGATGTTGTAAATATGAAAGAAAGCAGTAGACAGAGACTGGAAGCCTTGAGAGAAGCTGCAATTAAGGTTAGTTCCCCCATGTTTATTACTAGTGTATTAATATTCTATTTGTGATTTTAATTTTATTATGGCACGTTTTCAACCTGCTTTAATAAAAAAGTGGATCTAGATGAAACTTGCAACATTTTACTATTTAAAATGGATTTTGAATGAAGTATTTGTTCTTATTAGTAAAATTAGAAGGAGTTCTGATGTAGAGCTTAAAACTTGCTAGCAGTCAACAGTTTATTTCAAAACAAAGCTAAGCATAATCATAAGATCTATGGCAAATATTATGTTCAAGGGAAAGGCATATAAGAAGTGAGTCAGTGCACGTAGCACAGTTGCATTAGATAAGCCAGTGGGTTTATCAGAGTGGAAATAATGCCATAAATTGGCAAAATACTAACTGGTGTTTTTCCACTCCAAATGAGAATTGCTCGACCAAAATCTCCAATTTAAACAGAATGACTTTTTGCCTTTTATTTTCATGTTCGCATAGATGTGGGTAAAATGGACATGCGAAATATGAGATGACTAGATTTTTAATCTCAGTATAGCACTCCTAGCCTAAGAAGTGCCGGTTTGAAAAACAGTACTTCCAAGAAAGAGCTGGCTAAGAGAACTTTACCAAGAAAAGCACATATGAGTAACAGTTGAGCATGAGTACTTCATGGAAAGTTTGAGTTCCCATGTCAATGCAGACCTGTTATGGTGTGCACAATCTGCTGCTGTCTACTGGACTTGGGAGTGCCCAGGCTGCCTACTGAAAGTCTCCCATTGAGAGAAAATGTCATTTAATTGATTTGGTAATTAAATTGCTCTTTTCCTTGATTTACTCCTCAATCACTGGAGGGATATATTAAGAATTTTCTTTGTTTTCTGTCCTCTAAGAGAAGAGGCTGTCCTTGCACAGGGGAGCAAGAGAAGGAAAAAAAATGTAATTGGGATATAGCATTTGAGGTGGGAGGGCATTTGTGTAAGAGATGTGAAGATGGCAAGAGATTGTGTGCAAGAAAGGTGTGCCTTGAATTGTGGCAATTGTGGCTCAATATGACTTTGATATTGGCACTTAATGGTAGTACCAGCCTCTGCTGTATAGAAATGGTAGCAGTTGTCATGAAATTTACTTGATTTTTTTCCACTTTTTTGTTTCTCAGAGCTCTTAAAATAGCAGCAGTGAAGCTGTCCGGAATCGTCTTTCTCATTTACCTAATTCTTGGCAATGTTACTGTAAAATATTGGTAATCTGTCCTTGAACTTGAGAATGGTGCTTCCTCATTTTATGAGGAAAATGAGGCCTCTGTGTATAATGATGTGTTTTAGAGGTGTGTCATGTCAAAACATTATTCCTGCAGAGGTGGATTGTGTAGGCTTTTTTGTATTATCATATCAAGATATTTACTTGAATGAGTAATCTTTTATCCCTTCCTTCCTTAAGTCATGTGCGTTATTATTTAAGCAGAATATTTGTTGTTCTAACCTTACAATTGTTATATAAAACAAAGGATAGTGGGGAAATCCATGCCAAAAACATGAAAATTACATGGGATACATTTTTTTACTTGTTCTTGCTTCACAAGATGCACATTGGGTCCAATTTTGTTCCAGTTGCATTTTACTGCAGTTATCAGTTTGTTTGTGTTCTCGTAAGACGTCCTTTCAATTTTTTAAAAAGTAATTGAATGTAAAGTACAAATGACTGTAGAGGGTGCTGGACTCTTCCTTTTATTTCTCTTGAGTTAAAGTATTTGGAAGTCTTTAATGTTGGGATATGTATGCATGTCTGATGCATTTTTTGCTGGTTCTGCTGCTGGGAAAAGATATAGTGGAATCATTCACTGAGGGCAGGGGGTGGGGTGGGAAGGAAGAAGCACTGAAGATAGCTTCTGCCTTCCTTGTCTTCAGGAACCTGTGTTAGAGGTTCAGGAAAAAGCACCAAAATCTTTCCTACTTTCTATCAGCTTCTAATTTCATGGGTGTCTGCTACGAGTAGTGTGAAGATGCAACCTATTCGGAATGTACTTTCTTCATCCTTGATTAAACAGCAGAGAGCAACAGCAACAGTGTGCTCTTAACCAGCATTGCCCCAAAGTCTGTCTTAATCTTATTTCATTTTGCTCATGTGTTTCTAGGTGTTCCCATCTCCTGTTTAGTGCACAATCCTTATCTGTATTACTTTACTTAAAAGATTGTTTGGTGTGTACCTTGTGATCAGATGTCTCCAATCTCAGCACAAGTTGCGGAACAGTGTTTGTACTGTGATGCACTTCTGCTTAACGTGTAGCAAGCTGTTTGTGATAACTTGTGCTTTTAATGGACACCAGTCTCTGTGATTGTCCCACTCTACTGCAGTGACGCTGGTTTGCGGTGAAAACAGAGATGCCACTTTAATAGACTACAAAAACCTTTGTCTTTATTAATTAAAGGAACTTACAGTTAAACTCAGATTTTTCAAAGCTCTTCTACCTTGCTATTCAGAGACAGTTAACTTCTTGCAAATTAAAGCATTATTTATTTTTCTGCAATTTACCTCTAGCTGTGTTCAGCCTGTTTGTCTCAGCCGACAAAAACGAGTGATCGGCTCCCTTCACCCAAACCCTGTTCCATTTCTGAGGAGAAAGAATGTAATGTGTATGAACTCAGTCTCACGTTTGAAGCTGTTGCTGACTGGGGAAAGAACCTCCAGCTCATACGCGGGCTGGTTTTTTTACATCATTCAAGCAATGTCTGCTAGCAGAGAACAACAGATAGGAAATGTTCTTCCTTGGGGCTGTATGAGAGTGACTGTGTCTCTTGCTTCTGTGTTGCGTAAGAACTACAGCAGTTGACATTGGGCCAAACACGTTAATAGTTACATTTTTCCCAACTCCAGTTATTTTGGGAACTGGCTAATTTTCATCATGCAGATGTAACTATGGTAATTCTAAACACCAACAGACAGCAAGTTTGTGGTTTCACCACCACCAGAGGTATTCATCTGTCAGGGTCTTAAAAGGGTTAAGCTACAGTTATAGGCTGTACTGAACATGCTTTTGTCTTGGCATCAAGGAATTGATTAAATTATATTCAGGTTCTTGCAGGTTTCAAGGGAAAAAATGTCCGTCCACGAACGTATGGAGGAGGGGACACTCCAGTTATTTAAGCATAGGAGTTTAGGACCATTTTAGATGCACAGGTTATCTAAAATACATGTTGGGTAGGGAGATAAAATGCACAACCTAAGGGAGACCTGTGTTCTGTCTGACTTCTAACAGGGTATGGCAGGGCATCTAAAATGGAGACGGAAACTTGCGTTTTCTGGGAATTCAGTCTGACCTAGAGATTGTTTGTATTTTTTTCCCTGTCTGTTTTTTTTCCCCCTTGCTAATAATATTGGCTCTCTTAAAGAGCAGATGTAGGGTCTCTCATCTAAATCTTTAAAAAAATGTAGGCATCTTTTTTCCAGAAAACCTCAAATTATGCTCTGTCAATACGCAAAGTATTGTATTTGGTTATTGTCTTGGTAACCATGTAGAAGGGGCAGTGTTAAGTCCAGTTTTATTAAGGTTCATTGTGTTTTCCTTCCTGTTTGTTTGTTTGTAGCTAGTAAGTCTATGCTTTCAAGGTTATGCTTCCCTGCTAAAGCACTGAACTCTAAACTTTACTTGGCTCTGAAGTGCTTCCTAGAGTTCTTCAAAGTAATTCCTTTCTTGTATTTTCTGATTGTAATCTTGGGGCAGCTCTACTCTTACTGGATTAGGAATGGCGATTGGTGGGTATTTTGTTTGGTTGTTGTTTTTTCTTGCCTACTTCCCCAGTGAAAACTGGCACAAGAGAAAGCAATCTTCAAATACAATTACAAAGTCTATATTGCTTTTGCAATTCCACTTGTAAGATGTTTTGTGTCAAAAGAAGTGCACGTTTATGTCAAATGTTTTCCTGTGTATTGTAAAATTCAACAGGAAGAAATGGAATACGTTGAACTCTTAGCAGCAGAAAAACATCAGGCTGAAGCCCTTAAGAACATGCAGCATCAAAACAAAAGCCTGTCAATGCTTGATGAAATTCTGGAAGATGTCAGGAAAGCAGCTGATAGATTGGAAGAGGAAATAGAAGAGCATGCCTTTGATGACAACAAATCTGTAAGTGATGTTTTAGACTCAGTCTTTTCATTGGTGTGCATTTAGTTATTTGCACTGTAGGGGTGTTTCTCTTGTGTTAAATAGTTGTTAGGATTTTAGTGACTATTTTAAAAAAGCAAACCAAACTTTGGCTCTACATTTGGTTTTGCTTCCCCTTCAACAGAAGAAAGTATTTAGTTGTAGAGTAATTGCTTGTTAGGGGTGAGGAAACAGGAATAATTACTCCTTTTTGCTAGTGATTTCAGTGTTTTTCATTTGGAAGTCCTCCCTGCAGCAGCTACTTTGACAGTGGCAAGTGTAGTCCGTCTCACTGATACCGCCCATGAGAGTTAAGACATCTCTGTGGTGGTGGTGGGGACTGTGATAGTTGGACTCTGCAGGATATGGAGTTACCACGTTAAGCGTAGTCTCCACTTTTGTCTTTCATTTTGTTGAGAAAGTTATGGGAGAACAAGAATCCTGCAGTTAGTTTTCACAGTCTGGGAAAAGATATATTGTTCAAGGTAAGGACTTGAAATGTGTTTGTGGTGTTGCTGCCTTCGACTTCTGACTCTCTCTGCTTTTCGTACTTTGGCCTATCTGCATTGTTCATTGTGTGTGTTGCACAGTGGACGGTGTCCCTCTAGTAGGGCTGTGTGTGTTTGGAGCTGGGAGTACATCAGTTTAGTCTAGTGTCCTATTGTGCTGTCCTCAGAGACTGACTCTCTAAACTGGTCCTGTTTGCATAAATGTGGGTTACAATTTTATTTGGCTTTTGCCCTTGAAAGGTTTTTGTTGGTTTGCAGGTTGACTTCCAAGGCGAGCATAGCTCTTGAATTCTGCTGAGGAGAAAAACATGTGCTCTGTAGTACAGAGCCAGGCCATTTTTTGTCCTTGTACTTGTATTGAGAGAAAGTGAAAGCAGCTTTTTATTTTGTGTATGCTGGATCGCAGCAATTGTACGCAGTGGGAATCCTACCTAGCAGGACCAACAGCTGGGAAGGGACAAGTTAGCTGGAGTGCCCTCTTCCGTTCTGCTGGGGTATAATAGCACGTTTTAAAGGGACCAGGAGTGAAGTTTCTTCGGCTACACCTGTTAATTGGCAAAATGCCAACACATCCGTTTTCTTCAGTGTAGCTCTTTAGTTTTCAGCTTCTATCTCTATTCATGAAAGAAAAGGAATCATGTAATGCAACTGGGAGGACTATTTACATCTCCCATCTTTGCAAGAAACATCTAGTGTATTTTCTCTTGAGCTAGACACTGGAACATTAGAACAAAGAAGCTCTAATAGGATCATCAGTAATCAGATAAAGATACAAAAGTTTCTATTAAAATATAATCAGATGGAAATGCGTAGTAGGTAAAAATGTAAAAAAAAAAAGTCTGAGCTAACCCAGTTAACGCAAGACAAGAGTATTTGTGCACTATATTCTGTTACGTACAACCTGCTTTCAGGAAATAAAACCCTGAAAATAACTGTTTTGTCTCATTACGTCCTCAAATTTATTAGTATTTAAAAGGTCATCTGAACCTGTGCCATCTACTTTTGCTCTGCTAGCGTGGTCTTTCCTTTGTCAGTTCCCTTTTCTTTTGTAAAAGTGAAAATGCACCATAGTATCCACACAACATACGATTTTTTAAATATATATTACACAGAAAAAAAGATTGTTTTTCATAACGTCTTAATCTTACAAACATCTTCCATTCTTTCCTAATATTGTTTCTGACCTAGACTGTGAACTCCACTAGATGAGGAATGTATTTATCCAATTGCTTGCTTTTATATGATCTTTGATACGTTTTTAATTTTCATGCAGAGAAGTTTGGTTAGATTCCAGACACGCAAGCTACCAAGTACAAAGGAACACGTAACAGGCTCCGTATGAATTTGGAGTTCCAGAGCTTCAAAGCAGATGCTTCGCTGCTGATGTATTTTATAAGATAATTTTGTTCAATGAACACTATTGCTGATGTCATAACATTAAATTCCTGAGAAGATACTAGAACAGATGTTGGCTTATTAGCATTTTGGTTTTTAGGCAAAGTAATAGTCATCTGCAAAATGGCGGTGCTGCACTGAACAGTCAAATGATTCCAATGTGAAAGTTGGTGTAAAGTATGTTTTATATTGCAGAGCCAACGTTTAACAGTAAGCTCTAAGCTCTGTTTTAGTATCCCTGGTGTATCAATGAGGGTGTGGGAGAAGGCGTCAGCAGCAAAGGTGACAGAAAACCAGCAGGATTAGACACTTATTGTGTATTCTGATTAGAAACAGTTCTTCATGTTTGCTGACTGTAGGGAAGCTTTTCTTCTTTGCTCCAGTACTGTGAGGATAGTTTGTGTGTATGTGGTGTACAGCTGCTCCTGCTTTCTCCCATCAGCTGAAAACATGGTTTGGTCTCTTAGACTTGGCAATGAACGCCTCATTCTGGAATATAAAATAGCCTGGTAAGTGGGAGCTTAGGCAAGTAAAGGCAAAAATAGATATATAAGAAGACAGCTTTTTAGGCAAAAAAAAGGTGAAAAGTCAACTTTCATAATGCATAAAAGAAAATGATCAGCCTCTCACTCCAACAGCTAAAAATGCTGATGTTTGAAGCAGCTGTTTTATGCTTCCAAATAATTCTGTAAACTCATAACTTGTTTCAAATTCCCTTTTTCCCCTCTGTCTGATTGTTAGTGACTTTCAAATCTTTAGAGGCCCATCATATTGCATGATGTACAAAAATGGGGGAAGTGATTCCCACGATAAATGTTTCTATTTCATTATACACACACATAAATGTAAGGAGTGGAAACAAAGGATGAAAATTGCAGGTTAAATATTAAATATTGAAAATGCAATATTTATCTGAACAGTTTGGGGAAAGGTGCTGGGGAATCAGCAAAGAAAAATAGGAGGCTGTTTTGTAGATGGCTTATGTGAATGCGTTTTTTTCATTAAATTGGGGGGTTGCTTAGGCAAAATACAAGCAATCCAGAAGTTGAATGTTTTGTAGTCAGTCATTGGAATGACAACAGTGTATTTTTTTTTTTTTTTTTTACCGGAGTCTAAAAGAAGTAACAACCTTAACTGTTTCTGAATATTGGTAAAATCTAAGTTATTTAAAATACAGTGAATAATGGAGTCATCCTAGTGTCTCCTACTTTGTAATTACAGGCACTGAAGGCAGAGCTAGGTAGAAACAGTTCTTATCCTCTCTGGTTTACAGGAGAGTGACTTTTTCTTGATTTGGAATGCAGTCATCGCTTCAGTTTTTTGTGAACTGAATGTCACTTCGTAATCTCCAATTGTTTTTGTTCAAGGGAGTAAAATGTTACATTTCAATCCAACCTTTTGTGTTCTAAATGTGATAAAGCTTTTTTTTAAAAAAATAATTCAGATTAGATGCAATTGAAAATACCGAATTGGAATTTTACAACTTTGAAACCCTGTCTTTATATTTTTTGGTTGGACAACTTGGCTAAAGAGGTCTGGAAAACTCCTCGTTTTTAAATGTAAAGCAAATTATAGCCTTTTCAGTTATGGACATAAAATTTTGTTAAAGAGGCTGAAAGACTTCTCTAAGTAGAAACTGCAGTATTTTTAGTCAGTGTTGTCAAATTCTGGAGCAATCTCAAGCACAGCTAATAGTCTTTCCCTTTTTACTGCATGCTTCATTGACTCTCCCTCTTTTTGTTGTTGTTGCTGTTTGCTTTCTTACAGGTAAGAGGTGTAAACTTTGAAGCGGTTTTAAGGGTGGAAGAAGATGGAGCCAACTCTAAAAGAAATGCTTCAAAAAGAGAAGTAGAGGATGACTTAGGTCTTAGTATGCTTATTGATTCCCAGAACAATCAGTATATCCTTACCAAGCCCAGAGATTCAACCATTCCTCGAGCTGATCATCATTTCATAAAGGTAAGTGTTTTAGAAACATTCTTGTAGTTCATTTTGGTAAGACTTAGTCCTGCTAGTTTGCATGCCAGTACTGCTTGGTTGGATTACAGTTTCAGTATTTGTGCCTCAACTTACCCTAGCATTCATGATTCCCCTGCCTACTGGTGATGCAACCAATGTGTTCCCTACTCCTAGTATAGTCTTCACAAGGCTGATCGTGAGGCTGCGAGAGTCCTCTCTGGTTTGATTTAATTTTTGGCACCTTTGAGACATCACCTCTTCCCTCAGGCTGCACAGTGTTAAAGCAAGCTGCTGCTGTCCTGATAAACCATTTGCATGTTGTCACTAGAGAGAATTTATCTGTTTATGTCTTGTGATGAAAAAAGGATACTGGAAAACACATAGACGTGGGTTTTTTATTGTATTTGGGCTTCATGAAGAATAACTGGATTGGGATTTAAAAAAAAAACCCAAACAAACAACGGCCCAAAACCCCCCCCAAAAAACCACAAACAAACAAAAACCAAACCCCCCAAAAAGACAAAACCAAAATGGATCTGTTTTACCATTTTGTTTTAATGCAAAGTGTCATTCCACCCACATCTTCAGGAAACTGTCTACCTCCTATAATGTATTTAAAATATTTGATAAATCGATCAAATGTCTCCAAAGCTACCATTCACTTAAGGTCAGTACCTTCTCTGTGTCATCTGCAAAACTGCAGAGCTTACACCTACACAAAGTGTTCAGGTTAGTTTACTGAAACTGTGTTTTCTTTTCACAGGCAGTATTCTACATTTAACTTTACAATGCTATTTATGTTTTGAAAGATGATAATTGTTAATTTCATCACAAATCTGTGCGTCCTTTATATTAACACATTTGTAAATCAATGTATTTAGGATATTGTGACAATAGGAATGTTGTCTTTGCCATGTGGCTGGCTGTGCACAACAATAGGATTGCCAACCATGTTTGGGTATATCATCTGTGGAGTACTCCTAGGACCATCAGGACTAAACAGTATCAAGGTAAGTGTTGCAAGTTGCTTCTTGACTGATTTAATTTGTTGATGTCCTTAAAAGGAGTTTTAAGAGTATGGTATTGCCAACCTCAAATGTATTTTAAAAAATAATCCCCAAATCTGGACCTTTGCAAGACAAGACCTTAAAATTTTATGTCTTTGAATCACTTTGTGTTCAATTTTTTTCTCCTATGAAATCATGACATAAGCAATTATTGAAAGTGAAAGCTGAAGGTTTTGTGTTTGGGGGGGGTGTTGTTTGGGCTTTTTTCTTCTATTTTTGTCTTTTAATCATAAAGCATCAGATTTGAGAGCCAAAGTATTTAAATAACACAAAATGCTCAAACTTGCAAAAAGTCAGTGTTGGCAGTGGAGGAAGTGTTTTAAAACAAGCCGTTCCCTGAGTAGCATAGCTTGGCTTCCTAAAGAGTTATTTTGTATCTCTGTAGCTCTTTCATCCATCTTAGTCACCCTAGTTCTTTTCCGGTCCCCTGCCAACATTCCTGAAATCTCTTGAACCTTTTCAGTTCCATCACGTGTACCATGACTACGAGCTCATGTGAAACCGTGGGCTGTGCTTGGCTAGACACTGCACATGTTTTGATTAGTGGTCTGGTGTGCATTAACAGATCGTTTAGCCAACAGGCAAAACAGAACATATGTTACGGTTGCATGGTAATGTCCAGTTAAGTTACATGTGTCTATTACATTGATATCCAGGTAACTCCTTGGAACTTACCATCTTTGAAACCTCTGCTCTTATGCAGGCTTTTGCTGAAAATGATTGTTGGGGTCAAAAGTAATTATGGATGAGTAGAAATTGTAGGATTTTGCCAATCTGATATTGGAAGAGACAGCTACAAATATTACAATTTTTCATATTCTAAAATTGAGATTAAATAATAACCTCTGTGTCATACATCTGTGTTGAGAAGGTCTGGTAAGCTTGACCACTTAGACTGAGAAACAAGTTTGTGAGCTTGGCATTAGAAAGAGAATAACGAATTTTCAGCAATTTACACTGATGAAGATGATGTGGTCAGAACAAACGTGAGAGGGGTTTGTTTAGGACAGTTTCTTAGTGAGATACCTTTTTCTTGTGGAGCTGTGATTAAACGTTATTCATCTGGATAATGTTTGTGTTGACTGGGCCTCAGGTGTGTACTCTCCTGTTTTCTCTTCTGTATTTCATGAAGTTGAATGTTGGAGGAACTGAGGTGGCAGGCAGATTCTAATCTGGCAGGGAGATAGGTTCCATCTCCACTTCTCTGTGTTTGATGATAGACCCTGTCCTCTTCTGCTCTGGACTGCAAATACAAAGAAACGAAATGCTATGTTTTTCTGTTGTGACAAGGAAGACAACCACTTTTCTTGCTGTTGCACCCTTCTCTCTGAAGTGGAAGGGCTGGTAGTTGTACTGGTCTGAGAGACAGATGCATGGAGTCTGTAGGATGGAGAGCAGAACAGCACCTGCAGTCTAGCAGAATCATTTTACCAATAGACTAATGAGATAACTAGCCAGAAGTAACTTCTGGAATGCAAGCTTTGGGGGTTTAATAGCATATGCATAAAATGTAACCTATTTATTTTCAACAAGCAAGCAAGCTTACCTAGATCTATGCATGTGTGCATTTTTGGTGACCAGCACTGTCCAACCAAATTATCTAGTAGCAGCCAGGTAATGGGAAAAATGTTTGAACCCTAACGATGCTGAGGGAAATTCTGATGTCATATGACCAGCAAGTGAACTACTTATGGAAACATAATGAGAAACAATTGGTTTTGTAAGTGGACTTATAATTTGTATAATAAGTAGACTGCTGTGCACTAATGTTTTTATTTTGAAAGTCTATTGTACAGGTGGAGACGTTAGGAGAGTTTGGTGTATTCTTCACTCTCTTTCTAGTTGGTCTGGAATTTTCTCCTGAAAGATTAAGAAAGGTACTTTTATATAATACCACTACGTTACAGGATTTAATTGCTAATGTTCAAGCTATCAGTTATATTTCTGATTTTTACATTTTCCCTATAATGTACTGGTGTAACTTTGTACACTTTTGAAAAGACAAATACGACATTTGCTTCTTCTCTGTAATTCTTTGGAAAGAACAGAATGCATTATTTATTCGGTGTCTCCAAAAAAACCCCATTGCTATTCCTTTGCTATTCATTTTCGTAAAACAGTTTGATTACTAGAAAAATCTCACACAATTTATGTGTATGTGGAGTATGCACTCCATCTCTGCTTTACTTTAATGTGCAGTTGCTGTTATGGAGTGTCCAGTAATGTTTGCCAGTCCTGTTATTAAAAAAAAAAACCCGTTTGTTAAGTACTGCATGTTGATGATACATGCAGTACTAGCTGATAAATTGATTCTGCAAATATGTTGCACAATCTGGAATATTACATGATGTGGCCATCAGGATTCAGCAAAAAGGTACAAGTTTCTTAATTTAAAAAAAAAAAAAAATCTTATAGACCAGCTAGAATTTTAATGGTGGAAAACACTGCTGCAAAATATGTAAATACTGTATGTATATAAAGAGTTGCATTGTGTAATTTGTACCTAAACTGATGGTTGTGATTTCATGAGACTATAAAATCTTTAATTGAAATGCATTAAAATTGATGAGCATTCATTGTAATCTACTATTTCTAGTCCATCTAAAGTCAAAGATGAAAATCAGCAATTCAAGGGTTCCTAAACTGTAGTATGTAAATTGTTACTTCAGAACTGTGTCCTCACTAGTGTGGAGTGGGCTGCTGGTATTGATGATGGTCTCAAGCGCTCCCATTTTTTTCCCCACCCTGGAAGACCAGTTATTTGATGTGATTCCATTTGATGATTTTAGTATATTTCAACCCATACTGGACCTTTGGCCCTTAATTTGTGAGTTCTAGGAAATTTACCTAACTTCTGGTAATGAGCCTACTGGCATAAATATATTCTACGAGGCATAATACCTTCAGAGTTCCAGGATGTATAGAATGACAGTCCGTTACTTCTGTGGCCCAGCACGACAGCCCCAAACCATGCATCTTTAACAGCTTATTTGCGCTGAAAAGCATTGTAACTTATCAGTGTCATCAGATGTTACCATAACACCTCGTTTTCTTCCCAAGGTATGGAAAATATCTTTGCAAGGACCCTGCTACATGACAGTTTTGATGATTGCCTTTGGCTTACTATGGGGACACTTGCTCCAAATTAGACCAACACAAAGTGTCTTCATTTCCACTTGCTTATCTCTGTCAAGCACGCCGTTGGTGTCAAGATTTCTTGCAGGTAGTGTTCGAGGAGATAAAGAAGGTAAGTATGATTTTAATTATGGACTACTGCAGTATCTACAATAAAATCTGAATGAAGTTGACTTTGTAATATTACAAGAGAAACTAGTTAGAAAACAAAATGAAACAAAAACCGCTGGTAAGTCTGGTTTACAAGTGACTATCCTCCTTTAACGCTGGCCAGTGTTGTGTATATTCTTGTTATGAGGGGTACCTGCTATCTGCATAGACAGTCCTCTGGAGAAAGACAGTGTAGCCCAATCAGTACTCTCCATGTTAAGAATTGACTTTACTGAGGGTATGGAATCTTTGTGCTTTTTAAGAGGTTACTGGGTTAGACTATTACTACCAGTCTATCATCAGGGTGGAAAGGCTAACTGAAATAATTCACATCCTTCTTCAGCAAACTAAGACCAGCTCAGGTAGTCTTTCATAGCTAACAGCTCTTCAGATACATACTTTCAAATGCCATATTGCTAGCCTCTCAACGACTTCTAAATGTTTCCTTTCAAAAGTTTTGCCATCTTGCTTTCTTTTGCTTAAACCTCCCTCATACCTACTGCATTAAAGTTCTCCCCACCCCCTAGAATATCCATATTCTAATGCCTAAATTGAAAGTGTGTATTTTACACATGCTGGCTCTTACATGTGTCTGTTATTCTAAAGACTGTATGTTTTCAGTAAAGGAGTTCCAGTAAATGTATAACTAGTGCTTAACTGCTAAACGAAGTCTATATTTTTATTGTGTAACAGAAGCTTCATGTGAATATTTTATTTATATTTTTAATATATCTTTATATATTATATATTTATATTTTTTATGTATATATTTTCATTTACCTACTTGGGGGGGAACCCAGAATGCTTTGAATGACCTGATCCCATTGAGGCTTACACTTAGCCTCCACTTGATTAAGACATTTCTAGATTTCTGAGCACTGCAAGCATTCATAGATTCTAATTAATGTTTCCATGACTACTTTGTTGGTGTACAGGGGATATTGACTACAGCAGCGTACTACTTGGCATGTTGGTGATGCAGGACGTACAGCTTGGTTTGTTTATAGCTGTCATGCCTACACTTATTCAAGCAGGAGTGAGCACATATTCCAGGTAAAAATATCGTATGTATCTTCCCGCACCCCTTTCCAATTAGTATGTAGATTGCAAATATGAGAGCGCTACCATTAATGTGAGTCCCATGAAAAACACGCACTCTGTGCTCTGAGTTCCCTTTACTATTTGTACTTGTCATGTTGTATGAGGATATTCCGTCTGCTGTAGCTGCCTTAGTCCTGTCCAGTACTTAAAATTTGTAGTGAAAGGTTTGTTATTGTAAAAAATAAGTGAATGTCTTCAGTTACTGTATTCCCTCAAGACATACTTTTGTCAAAGACTATGTGATGGTATTATTGACCCTGATGGCTTACCTTGACGATCAATCAACAAAACTCTTTTTGAATCAACACGGAAGTAAATTCTAGGCTGTAAAAGAGATTGCTGGGGACTCGGCAGACTTAGTATTCATCTTGTTTCCTAATGTATCTCAATATCTTACTGTAGCTACTCAGTTTTGAACATCTGTGGAATTAGATCTCTCCTTTTTAAGGGGAACTGGTTGGGAGGCATGAGAGCACTTGAAAGAAATGTTTTGTTCTTCTCTTCCAGCATTTTCAAGGAAATACTGAGAATACTGATACTGATTGGCCAAATTCTCTTTTCTCTGGCTGCTGTTTTTCTTATATGTCTTGTTATAAAGACTTACCTCATAGGACCATATTATCGCAAGCTGCACGCAGAAAGCAAAGGGAATAAAGAAATCCTCATTCTAGGAATAACTGCGTTCATCTTCCTTATGTTAACGGTAATCTTTTAAATTAATAAAGCATTTTGATACATGTGGTAGCTTACTGCATCAGTATCACAAAAGCCATCGCACTTACTGTTCTTGCATGTCTATGTACCTCTGTAACAAATGTTAATTATTTAGTCTCCAAACAAACCCCAAATGCACAGATGATTCATGCATTACAGCCTAAGTGAGTAAGATGACATAGAATTTGTATGTTAATCAGCTGAACTTCTGCTGGTAACTTTCAGTACAGCCAGTTAGAGAGTCATGATTCCAGTTTTAATTTTGGACCGCTTCATGCGTTTGAAAATAATTTAGGATGGGTTTTGAGATACTGATAATGGCTGATAGCGACATTTGCTCACAAGTTTCTTTTCAATAGCAAATTCTCAACATGGTTTTTATTATAAAATACTTTTTCTGTGGGAGATAAACAGTTTGGTTTGGGATGAGGTTGAGAAAGTAGAGAAATGGGATGAAGTAGAGAAAGGTTCATAGGTTTTGATAGCCCTTTGGAGTTTGGTTAATTTCCTTCTGAATCTTCCTTCTGTTTGTTTCAACCTCACATTTCAGCCCTCTGAAAAACTATTCTGCTGGAGAACAGAATGTGAAAGTTACTGATAACGTTGTGGGTTTGAAACTCCATTATCCTGGATGTGCAGATTGTTATGTCCTCTGAGAATGTCTGAGAAACGTTATCCCCAAAAGTTCCTGTGCGTGCGCCTTTTTTTTTTTTCTTTTCCCTAGGAGTATTTGCTTAATTATTACAGGTCCAACAGTGAAAGCTGACCTCCTTCAGCAAGAAGGTCAAGAAAGAAGTTAGTGAGAGCATAGCTTTACAATTTGTTGATTTCTGTTGTATAGGTTAAAAATGCCACTCCTCTAAACAGCTATTCATATTCCAAACAGGAGTGCTGTCTAATAAGAGAAGGAACAAAAGTAATGTCTCGTTTTTACTTTCTAACAAGCAGACATAATATTTGTAGAACAACTTCAATAAAAAAACAAGCAAACCAGAAAAGTTGCAGAAAATATTACAGTATCTAGAAGCAGTCTTACCTTCATTAAAAATATAGTCTACATAAACTGAATTTGGCATATTGTGCACCAGTCATGTATCAAATGTGCAAGGAGTTTGTCTACATGACTTTACGTAATATATGTGTATATACAAACCTGAGGGAGAATATGTTTGAATGTGTTGGATTCATACATAAAACAGACTGCTTCTTCAGCATGAGAAGCATTTGTGAAGGAGCAAATATTTTGTGTACTTTAGGTGAAAGCAATTTTCCTTTTAAAGTTGATAAATAATGTATCAAAGGGAGCAGTACAAAGGATACTGCATGTAACCTCAGTAAACCAGTTGAGATGCTTGATATTTAACTGACACGGATACATTCATTATAGCAATACTACAGGATGTGGTTGGAGCACAGAGATTTCAAATAAACAACAATGAAAAAAACCAAAACAAAGTATTTGGTTGTCCAGTTGAACAGTTCAACAAACAAATCTTTTGGAAAACAAATCCTAACTGGTATAGATGCCCTACTATGTGAGGTATAAAAACATAGGATGGGGTTGGCAATCTATTCTGAAAAAATATTGCATCTGTTTATAAAGGATAAATTATGGGGTTTGGGTGCCAGGTAGGAAAAGAATTAAACTGTCATGGTTCCTGCAAATATCTTTCTCCTTTGACAACCAAGCCTAAACATTGATGGAGTTTGTATAATTATCTGCAACACAGAATTTTCCATACTGGTTTAATTCTAAAAATGCTTTTGAATTTGTAGAGGGAGGAATAAGAAGAGTGTATATTTTAGTGGCCTTAACCAAAGATGACTTTGTGGCTCCATTTAGAAAGCTTGAGACCTTTTTAAACAAGGTAGCATGCGCGTTATTCTGCAGGCCACATCCTTTCCAACACATGACAAAGGGGGTAGGAGTGACATTGTATTCCTGCTTCATGCATATGGTTACATGCGTAGTTAGTTGTTACATGCTTTAGTGTTCACTGGATTTCTGGGGCCCATCTGAGTTTATCTTGTATAGGGGTTCACCTGTAACACTAGCACATGTAATGCACATTATATAGAAACTTAATTTATTTTGCTTGTTTCCTGTGTTTGAAAATCTCAGGTGACTTATTTAATAAGAATAGATATTTCCCTACCAATAAGGGCAAATTCTACATGGGAAAACAAAGAGGGAGATTAGGACAGAAGTGAGTAAGAAATTTTGATGTAAGGGATTATCCTGTCAGTTGACCAACTTGCTGTATGGAAGTGAATTTTGAGCATTTCTGAACTGCTTGGCTCACTTGAAAAACGTTGCAACTCATTAAATCTGAAACAGGATCTTAAAGACCTCTCTTGATAAACTAACAGCATAAAAGAGATGCAACAAATCTCAAATATGAGATATTTTACCAAGGTCTGGAGCTCAAGAAATCTCTTTCTGTTCCCAGATATTCTCAGAAATAATTGAAATTCCCCCTCCCTCTTTCCCCCCAACAGTTAGGCAGGTTGGGGGTGGGAGGAGGGGAGGGAATTGTGTGAAGTGCCAATCCTATAAAAGTCTAGCTGATTTAGAGACACAGTTGTGCATCTTTCAATCACGTACCTTGTCATCAGTAACAGAGGTTCAGTAGATCATTATTACACTTTCAGCAACTCTTTTTCAAGCTTTGAGTTATGTAGGTGCTGCTTTTTTTTTTTTTAGTTGGGAAACTGTTCTCCTGAATGCAACATAAATAGCAAATCGAGCTTATGGTTTTAAATATGACCATTCAGGATTGATGGCCAAATTGGTACTTTTAGGTCAAGCTGAAGAACGTGTTATAAGTCAGCCAGAGTGTTCTCTGGTGTCATGTTGCTTTTTTATGTTCTATATGTATAGAAATATTACAAGGAAAACTGTTTTAAACACTATCCTGATAATGAATTGTTGTATTGGGTATCTGCAGGACAACAGTGGTCAGTTTTGTTATGTTTTAAAACTAAGTTGCTGAATGTTATTAAGGAACTGGGGGTGGGGTGGACCAAACTTATCTGACAAAAAGGATAGCAGTCACATTTATATTTTTATAGGACTGTGTATGCACATAGGGAGGAAAAGAAAGTGGCTTCCAGTTTGACTGCATTATGGTTGACCTGGGATGATGGCAGCAAATGGAGGGAAATTGCCAGCTTCCTTTATATACCAAAAAGACGAAAAGAAAATATAGCTATGTTATTACAGTACTTCATATATGAAAATGTACATACTTTTTCCTGCAATGTATTAGAAATGTCATTCCTTGTTTGCCTGGAGTACTTCTCAATGGCTTATAATGTGCTTATGAATTCTCTTCTATAAATTAAAAGAAGTTTAAGGAAGAACTGTAATCTCTAATATTCTAGTTAATTATTTAATAAAATACAGTTGAGATAGAGTTTTTACAAGGCACACTAAAAATTGTTTCCATTTCCATTAAGGGCTTACTTCCTTAAAATGCAAGCTTAGCATTCACCTCTTTTACTCTTGGGCAGATTTAAGTTTTTAAAGCCTGAAATTCTAATACATTTATTTCCCTCGGGGTTTTCTTTAATTTTACTGGCTTACCATATTAATTAAGTTTCTATGATGATTAAAGAGTAGCAATAAGATACACATTATTAGAGAATATAGGCAAAACAATTGCTGAACAAATGGCTGACATTCAACTGGAACATGTTATAGCAGCGATGTTTATTTCTTTATTTATTCCTATGGTAGAATATTTGAACATAAAAATCTAATATTCTAGTGAAAGCGAAGCTATCCTTTCTGAATTGGAGTAAAATGGAACCTTTGAAAACGACTGAAAACTAAATTGTACTGGGAAAAACGTGTAAATTGACAAAACTTCTAATTTAATTTTGACTGAAAAAGCTTTCTATAATGTAGGAGTTGAGAAAATGATAGTGCAGAGCCCAGGGATTAGTAATTGTTAGAGCCCTGCTTGGTAGAGGCAAAACATTGAAAGTGATGCAAGCAGAGAGGGAATACAAAATGCAAAATATATTCCAAGTTTTGCTTAGGTAAGAAACTTTGCTGAGAATGCCTTCCTGCCAGTAAAACAAACCCTCTAGTGTGCGTGTGTGTATGTGTGTACACACCCACACCTCATCATATAATAAAGCCTGGTGCTATAGATTTAGTTGAGGAAATGTATCCCCATATTGGTAATATTGTTGGACAACCAGAGACCAGGATGGTCTCTGGTAAAAGGTGGTAAAAGGAGTCTCTGTATAAATGTAGATATAAATTTGAAGAACAGGCTAGAGGAGGGGGGATGGGGTTAAGAAAATAATGTAATTTTCGGTTCTTTTCTTGCCTTCTCATCCACTTCACACTCTTCTGTGTGTAGAGTGACCTGTAGATTTTGTAGACCTGAAGTTGTGTAGTAGTATGTAGAGTAGGCAAGAAATAGCAAAATTTGCCATTTTTTATCTACCGGGCCCTTGAGCTCACACTTTGCTTGTGGTAGAGTGAAGGAATGGAATTCAGGTTTTATGTGGTGGGAGCAAACCCAGACGGACATAGTTTGCTCCAGTTATGTCTCATGACTTCTGAAAAAGCACGTTTCTTTTATGCTTATATTGCTCCTTGCTTGAATAGTGATTCTCGTAAGAGCACAATATCATCTCATTCTGATACAAGAGATGGTAAATCCCTCTTTTTGTGGTAACTGAACCCTGTACATGTGAACACTTGAAATATTAGCTATAAAAGTTTTCATCTGGAGCTCTGTTAGAGCTGATAACGCTTAAGTATGGGGGGGGGGGGGGGATTATAGCTGAACAGTAAAAATAACTCCAACTTTGAGGAGGCTATATTGGATCTTAATCACACTCAAGAAGTTGTGCCTTTTAAAACATCTAGTGTATGATTGAGAACTTAAATGTTTCCTATTCATAACTGTTTTCATTATCTTACTCATCTTTTGGTGATTTTTAAAGCCTTTTTATATATATTTCCTTCTTCCCTCTTAAAATTTCAAATTGTGGTGAAAAGCACTGAAAATCTTTTTCTTTTAAAACAAGAGTAACACTATAATATTTTGTTGGTTTTGCCTGATCGGCAACTTTTTGCATTATTTGACAGAACCAATTCCTTCTCTTAAATGTCTTGCAGTAAATTACAGTCTGTTAGCAGAAATGGAGTTATGTGATGAGCATTCAGACATTAATGCTTCAGTACACAAGTCTGGGGTTTATTTTTAGGTGGCATTTTATGCATAGCTTGGAGACTTGTTTATTGTGTCTTTTGATCTCCATTAATTTCAAGTCACTTGAGTTTTAGCTTCATACCTTGGCATGTAACACTGTTCAAGATATGATGACTGTTGTCCATAAATGTACTATGGTGTATTGTTGCTTAATCTAAATTAGTATGGAAATAACTCTTTGGTTTTAAATATTCTAATAACACTAATAGTATTGGCCTTTCTCAGTAAGATGACCATCTGCAGCAGTGTGGTTTAAAAGTAATTATTTTAAAACATACTTTATACCGACTAAAAGTGCTGCTTGCCTTTTCTGAGCGTTGCCTTAAGCAGTTTGTTTTTATTTCAATCTCCTCACATGTGTTTCGTTTCTTCTTCCTAGTACTGTATTCAAATAATAAAAAAGAATGAAGAGCAGTCTGAATTCATTCAAACAGATATCGTGCTTCATTTCAGCAGTTTATTTCACATGCTTAAATGCATCCCTATTCATAAAGAACACAGGCACATTTAAGTCCAATTTACAATAATAAAACATAATTTATGCCTGCAACTTCTGCTAAATTGAGACTATTCTCCCAAATTATAAGCTTTGATTTTTTTTTTTTAATTTTTTTTTTTCCCTTGTTTGACAGCTGGAAAAACATGCTGTTCTTACTGCTTTATTTCACAGTCTCAATGTATTACACAATCCTGACTCCAAAGCTGTTATGGTCTTTCTCGTTTTTGTGAAATCAGATGCTATCCTTAAGACTACATAAAGCATTACAATGTAGATTAAGACAGTTTTTTTGTTTTTGTGGGGAGGGAGATAACATGGAGCAGAAACTGGTTTTGCAAGTCTTTTGTATAAATAGAATACTGCAGAACACTGAAATACGCTGAATTCTGTTTGTTGTTGAAATTTCATAAAGACATAGTAATTTCCTACATTCAATATAATGTACAGTTTTATAATTTCACTGTGAAATGGTATATAAAGTTGCTCAGGGCTAAAGAAAATAGCAATAGATTTTCTGTTATTCCTTGGCAGATCACAGAGCTGTTGGATGTTTCAATGGAGCTGGGATGCTTCTTAGCTGGAGCTCTGATCTCTTCTCAGGGTCACATGGTTACTGAGGAGATTATGTCCTGTATTGAACCAATACGTGACTTTCTTGCCATCATTTTCTTTGCATCCATAGGTAACTTCTTAGAAAACTTACTTTAAAAATAGCATTAACCTACAAATGTGGGGGAGGAGAAAAAACAAGGTGTCTACAAATTGGCGGGAGGAGATAAATTTTATTATTTTTTTTAGTTTTAGAAAATTTTGTTAAGACACCAAAATGTTAACTGACCACAATATTGGTTTGACTTTGCTAATATTTTTAAATGTAATATTCATGTTCATATGCAATTTCCATGTTGTACTCTCAATTCTTGTTTTAATGTCAGTTTGTCATTGTTAATTCTGAATTTGTCTGGGCTATTTAAAATATGCAACTAAAAATTTTAAAGTAAAAAGATTTTTTTTTTTGATTTGGTTGTTTTGCCCCCCAAATGTTCTTCTGTCTTCACAGTGGCTATATTTGCATTTTTATACTAAATTCTATTACTGTTTTGAGTCAGTTGGTAGAGTAGATTGTAGATTTAAGGTCCTTATGGCTTGGTTTTCTCTAGAAGCAGAATATGGTAATGGAAATGGATCTCTTTTTATAGCATCTTGTTTCTTTAGTTAGGAAAATGCGATCTGTGTGTTCTCAACACAGGGAAAAAATGATTGAACAAGATGTATCTCAGAGAATACCTGAATGCCAACTGAAATGCAGCATTGATGCCTAAGACCAGGAGAGTAACTCATCATGCTTGTTATCCAGAGCAAGTTAAATCTGAGACTATTTACAGTTAATCAGTAGCTTAATTCTGAACTGCTACATTCTCCAGCTGTGCATGCATGCTCCAATACGCTTTCTCTAAAGGAAATGGTAACACATTACTGAAGTGCTTAGGTAGAGTGAATGAGGAGACAGGCCTTATGAAAGCACTTGCCTCTGCCTGTGGATTGTATAGGAGATGCATGTTGCCCTATTTTGGGGACACTGCAAGGTAAAACCAGCAGGTTTGAATGTGGCCTTTTACACAAATCCAGACTCCTTCAACTGTCCTTACTCAAATTCTCAGGGTTTGTTTTTTTTTTTTCCCCAAGACCACTTTTTCTGCTGATTTTTATTTTAAGTTTTCTGCTGTTCTTTTTATCTCCATATATTTATTCAGATAATAGTGAAGTCTCATCAGCATAATTTTAATGGCTTTTCTTATATACCTGTTTGATACCAATTGTTTCGTAACAGAAACTAAAGCCATTTCTGGTGGCTGCCAAAATAAAAAGGAAGTAGTTACGTTTGCCAATCTTGATTTTTGTTTTACCCAGCCCATGATAATAACTTGTGCTGATCAGTCAGATTGCTTAGTAATAGATATGTTTATTTGAATAACTTATTTTTTAATAAAGGGAGGAAAGTGGTAATCTATGGTAAAACTCTTGGGCCCATATAACTGACAAGGTTGGATGAGTAATTAATGTATGCTCACAGGTAAGGTTTTTTTAACGTGTTTCAGTAAGGACGGTGATGGAGCAGATAGTGTTATCACGGATACAAAGCATGACAAGTAATTATAAGCCCAAAGTTAATTTTACAAGGGACTGAACAAAAATACTGTCCTTTTGTGACTGCATAAATTAAGACTAGAGATAAGACTTTGGTAGAGTACAAGAAAATAGCAAGATCTCAGTTGCCATGCTGGCACCACTCCATATAGCCTATGTTATACTGCAAGGAAATTATTTTAGTAGTTCTGTTACAGAATTAAAAAAAAACCACATTCTTTTTAACTGTTGTTACCATTATAATGACAAGAAGGGAAAGAAAAGAAGATTGCCTAACAAGTTCGGATGGTTTTACGGAAAATGGGTGTGATTCCTACCTCAGAAGAAAGTTAGCTAAAAGCAGAAAAATTAGCTATGTTACAGTCCTCTGACAAAATGTGGTAATGCTTCTTGTAAAAAACAAAACAAAACCAAAACAAAAAAACCCCACAAAACAAACACAAAAAACCCCAACAAAACTCAACCCCCCTAAAACCCAAAATACCACTCCCCCCAAATAAATACTATCCTACCTTTCCCCTTTTACATTCCATTACTTTGAAATTTTGTGGTTTACAGGAACTTCTGTGGGGTGGCAAGGAGGTAGGTTTTAAAGAGGATTGATTTGACGTTGCAAAGAAAACCTGAATGTGATAAAAATTATTCCTTAAACTTTATAAAAAGAATCTAGTAAGAAAAGCCTACTTGCTTGCTCTCTACTCATATATGTATGCATGCAAATGATATGTATCTATAAATATATAAAGACTTACCGTGTGAAATTATGTAAAGGCCACAGGGAAAGATTCTACCCTGCCTGTCTAAAGAGAAGGCTTGTTGCCTTCTCATGCAGCAAACACCCTATCATAGAGAACAGAAACACTGAGATCCTGAGGTGGAATGGTACACCACCGCAGTAATACAGGTTCTGTTCTTTTAGAATAAAGGAATAAATAGAAACATTCGAGTTAATTGACAAATTACTGTAAATATGTCATTGGGAAAAGCTAGCTCCTCTTTTGCTTGTCTTAAATGCCTGCTTTTCTGTCTCACTACAGAAATCCTTCTGGTGCCTAAAAGCTGAGCTGAATAGTTCTTGTTAATGTAATATCTGTAACAGCGGTCCTGCCCTGAGCTTGACCTGTGAAATGCTACTGCTTTCAAATTCGCGCATGGGTGCATTTGTGGGAATAATACACCTTTGCAGTTAGGCATTAACAGCTGCGCTTTGAGTTACTCTCCATCTGTACGTTCATTTAAGCATGTGTGTGTTTTTCAAGGTTTCTGGCTCTCTTTGTGCTATCTGCTGAGGTTAGAAAGTTCCTGTTAGTCTCTGTCCTCGTATTTTTGAGAGAACATCTGGACTGATTCTTAGAGCCATGTTTTGAGAACTCTCTTTCTCACTTCTGTTTTGGTACCTAGTACTGAGATCCTTACCTTTCCACCTCTGCGTCATTTGATTTTGTTTTGATTGCTTTCTAAAAAGATGGAAGGCATCTTTGCGTAGACTGTTTGACCTTTTTTATTTTTTTAATGGTTCCAGTGTCCCATTTTTTGTCAGCCTACAAGGGATATGGAGTTTGAAATTGGGCATCTACCACTGGTGAGGAGGCAGATCACTTCCACTAAGTTGTGTGTCCTCAATGTGCTGTACAGATGTACTCACTTGCCAGGCTCAGTGTTTCCCTTCTGGGTAAATCTTGTGGTCAGCGTTGGACCTTGAATACAAGAGGTGAAAACCCTTTAATAGTGCAGCCTTCTTCAGAAGGTGGGTGATGCTGACACTGTCAGCACTACCACTGTCCAGAACAAACACACACGCAATGTTTCTCTGATGATCCTCTTAACATTTCTGTTGAATTTGAGAGAAATCAAAGGAAGATCCCAACTGGAATTCATTAGGTGACATACATCATCATCTTCTCCATCCAGCTCTGCTGCTTTGTTGCCCTACATGGAACACAATAAAACTTGAAGGTTTCAAGGTCCCAGAACTGACATGAGAATCAAGAGGACTTCCCCTTTGCAGAAAGATGGAGATGAATGTTGGTTTTTCCCACTGCTACTTAATGATCTAGCCAGGGCTGTAGCATTTATTGTATTTGCTAGGTATGATCTTAGGTTCATTAAGAGCATCTCAACACATTGCTAACATGATTTTTCTGAGTGATGTCCTGTTTTGAGGATGTGTCAAGAAATAATTCTAGTGGCTCCAGTTTGACCAAGAGAGTTCTGGTTTCTCTGATCTTGCTTACCATCAAAGATCTCCAAGGTTCCTTTTCTCAATGCTGGATCTTCCAGAATATGGTTGTGATGTTTGGATCTTCATGTGCTGTTTAGCAGCCATCCAGCAGGTTGGTAGAATCTGTCTAATTGGGGGGAGAGTGAGATTAAGAAAAAGTAAGTATGAAAAGAATGTGCAAAATCCTGCTTGTAGGTCATCCACAGGAGAACACACACCAACTTATATGAGTGAACTGTGCTTTTTGGCTTGACATTGATGCAAGGTCACCTTCACCCCAAGGCCTCCATTCCAGCTATTCCAGAACACTGCTTAGCACTGAAGTCCAGTGGCTTATGCTCAGCTCTGTGAAAATGTACCTCAGTGATAGCCTAGCTATTGGTCACAGGCCAACATGCTACATGCTACCTGGTGACAGTGCTAAAGTTCTTGAATTATTTGAAGCGTTTCTTCTGTTTTAGAGAACTAGTCCATTGTGACTCTTGAGCTTAGTCACAGTCTCATTAAAACCATTGAAATAAATGCCCATATTCATGCACCTTCTTGTCTATGAAATTAATCTTTCTGCTGAAGTTTGTGTTGTCAAGATGCTTCATGTGCTTGTATAGCAGGCTGATATGACTTCTGGCCTTATCCGAAGTTTTCATCTAGGGCTGGCGCAAAGGTCTGTAACGACCATGAAATAAATCCACTATGGTGTGATTTCCCCCAAAACACGTCTGTGTGCTGGGATGTTTATTTTTGCTCAGAATAATGTGTGTAATAGGTTTAGGCTTGCTTCACCTTGCAGGTACTCACCTCCACAGGATTAGTATAGAAATCTGCAGTAGTTTGTGCCTCAGCTCTTTGGAATATGGTAACAATCTCCATGTTGGGCAGTGGTTCAAATGGACTTCAGACTGCCTGTCTGCTCCAGAACTGAAAAGGTAGCTCCACCCGTAGTGATGAGAGCACTAGGCTATATTTATAGCCTTCCTCTGAAATCTTCAATTCCAGATGTGGCAGAGCTGGCCCTCTTATCAAATGTGACATTGTTACAGGCTGTATGTCTCTAGTTGCCTTTCATGTACATTTCTGAGACTGGCCTAAAGGTGAATGAGCAACGTGCATGATACGCGTGAAAAAGAGAAGCTACTTGCCCCTCCACGTGCATGTGCGCACACGTTTGGATTTCTTTTTTGGTGTGGTGTTCGTGGCTCTTATTCTGCCATTTCTCCCCTTATTCTGATAGTCTTTTGCATTTGCGCTTCAGTAGATGGAAAGAAATTGAGAAATAAAACAGGGTGTGTACATGCTGACTGGGTGGACTTGCATAAAAATCTCTGATGTACTTGAAGTACGGTTCCATCCACAGTGGAATGTGCACACGCACAAAACATCGTGCAGTTACTGTAAGTAACTTCTCTTGAGTACTCGGGAAGAGATGACGACTCTCAGTTCTCTACAGTTCTGGCTCTGCAGCACTATGGGGCAGGGAAATTTAGTGAAAACTTGTCTTGCATTACAATATGGAGTTACAGCACCAATTTACATGCCTTGTGCTTTAGAAAGCTGAACTCTTGTCCTTCACCAGAAATAATGGGGTTGGAGAACTGCCAACTATTATGGTTTTATCAGGAACACCACCACTATTTTGGTTCCTCTTTTTAAGAGCTTTTATGAAAAAGGAATGAGCTTCCAAAGATACAGTTATATTTGCCTACACAAGTTCCTAATACCCTGAGGAAAAAGTGGACTTAGTCAGCTGTGAGTAAGAATCTTCCTCAGTGACTCCAGGACTTCTCCAACAAACACTTCTTTTTCTTATGTTTAATATTAGCAGGATTTAGTTCTAAATTTCTGTGGTCTTTATGGTTCTTGTTGTCTTGCTTCATATAATTACCAAGTTAAAATGTTAGGAAATTTAAAAAAAAAAAAAAAAAAAAGGTAAAATAAAAGACAGACACCACCACCACTGCCTCCCCTACGCCCCTGCCAAAAAAAAACCCCAACCCAACAGCATAGCACTGGAGTTTTATGTCATTCCTTATTGTCAGACCATGCTCAGGGGGTTATGACTTTATCTGATTCCAGCCTAAGTGACTTTTCCAGTTCAGGTGACTTTCAGTGTTTGCAAGCGAGGGTCATGTGATCAAAACAGTTATATTTTCTGTTGTCGAGTCAAGGCAAATACTGAATATCATGTTCCTCCCACGGTGACAGTCCATTACCATGTCATACAAAAATGTTAAATGGTTAGCAAAGTGAATGTTACGATCGCTGTGCAGAACAATGGAATTATTTTCCTGCAGTATTTTTATAGCTTTCATTAGAGGTGTGTTTCGGTTCAGGGTCTGGATTGTTGCTTGGTGTGGAAGAGAGAAAACTTCATAAATGAAGGTGCTCGTGCACTGGTCCCATGCAGGTTAACTCAATGGGGAGTATTGTTTGTGCTAAACCTGTCCAAAGGAAAAATGGTTGAATAACGTAGGAAGTGCTTTAGTGATCAAGTAGGCGGTGTTGGTAGGTATTTTAGGGCTTTTTTGTTTGTTTTTGAGAATAGAGTCTTGCAATTAATCTATTATTACTCAGAAAATTATCATAGTAAGATATTGGCCTTAAACTGTGAAATATTGTTTTGTTTCCTCCTAGGACTTCATGTTTTCCCCACATTTGTAATATATGAACTCACGGTCTTACTATTCCTTACATTGTCGGTGGTCATAATGAAGGTATTTCCTTTTCTTCTTTTTTTATCTTTTAGTAGTCTAAATAATCCTTGTGCTGCATTCCCTAATGAAAATTCTGTGCAAGAACTGAACTTCTGATACAACAGAGAATATTACAATTTTACTCTAAATCTGTATTTGGAGGAATCTTACTGATTAGAATATGGTTTGATACAACATTCTTAAGATATTTTAAAGTAAGGATTGTATTTAATGTTATAAGTTAGTGGAGAAACACCTATTAAGCTTGGGATTTGTGACAAAGTTATTACAGTATATTTTATTATAGTAAACAAGATACTACTTTTTACTGTGTAATGTACACTTGTCTCTTTTGACATTAGTACAGTAGACACGTTTAGAAGTCTAGTAGTTTATGTCCAGAACTATTGTATGATGCTCTGTGTCTTACAAAGATTGTACTATTTTATTTATTGCACTTCTACTTAAAAAACAAAACAAACCCACAACAACCCCAAAAAAAAAACGTTTTTAAAGTTTGTCTTGGCAGTGCTTGTCCTTTCTCTGATTCTTCCAAAGACCAGCCAGTATATCAAGTGGATTGTCTCAGCAGGACTGGCACAAGTCAGTGAATTCTCTTTTGTTCTGGGAAGTAGAGCACGCAGAGCAGGGATCATATCTCGGGAGGTAAGCTGTTCCCTAGTTATTAACTTTGGGTTTTGCACCTGTATAACTTACTGGGATTTTGTATTACTGTGTGTCTGAAATACCAATACACTTCAATTTTGTGGCATCTCTTAACTGTTAACAAGTAGAATCAACCAATACAAATGGAGACATGTGTGTCCCCGAAAGGGTTCTTTGTTCCATTTTTTGTTTCGTATTGTGTTTTAATATTTTAAATAGCAGATTTACTTTTAAATAGCTTAGTTATAAATGCTTTACCCTAACTGCTCTCACTTACAACTACTTAATTAACTGAGCAGTGAGTTGTAGATAGCACCCAAATCACTGACAAGCCTTTGCTTTTAAAATCTTTATATAGCTATAGAAAGAGGTAACTGAGAGTACAGGATTTGAATAAGGAAATATCAGTAAATAAGAACTAGGGAGCAGATATGGTGAAGTGGAAATTACCTTAGCATTTAAACAAGCAAGTAAACTTGTAATCTTTACCTGCAAATATTCTTCATTTTAAATCCTCTGCAGAAGAAACAACCAGCTTTTTCAGTAGTCATGAAAAAAAATCCCCTAGGAAAGAAACCTTGAACTTAGTTTTATATTGAATCTGTGAGAATGTGTGGTTTGGTGTTTTTTTTGGTGTTTTGGTTTTCTTTTTTCCCCAAGATGAAGTCTGCTTTGTGAAATTAAATAAACTATGGCTATAGAGATACAACAGCTGACCTCACTTTCCAGTGCTAGCTGCTTTCTGCTCTGTATCTCTGCTCACAAAAATACTCTGCTGGCTCTCCGAGCTTTTCATTGTGTGAGCAAGCAGGCTGTGTAATGCTGGAACCATTTCCAAATAAAGCACATGTTAAAAACTTACACAATGCTCTTCACTTGTATAGGTAAAGGTGATTCATTTTCATGTTCGCTCCTGCATATAATAAGGAGTTATAAATATTTTATGTTTGTATAGAGTTTCAAGATACCCATATGTGATCACAGAACCAGTTCAGGGGCCCACCCACTGCGCTTGGAGGGCTTTAGGCTTTCATTTTTTTTTCTGTGGCAGCTCTCATGTGATTATCTACTATGTAGGTGTAGATAGCTCTGAAATTTCCAAGTAATTCTTCTGTTTGAGACCTCAAAACGACTTCCTGCTGCTGTTTTATAAGGCTCATTCAGACTATGTAGTTAAAATCTTTTCTCAGATGTACAGTATGACTCAAAGGGGGGGGCTTTTGTTTGCCTTTTTTAGTGTATAAAATACACTAAAGTATGTGAACTTTGCCCTTACATCATTACACCACAATAGTTTTGGGTGATGTGGGATTTTTGTTTTGTTTGTTTATTTGTTTTTTGTTGAATTTCTTTTTTTTTAATAAAGTGGTTTTTGGCCTTTGAACTTTTAGCAAACATTGAGCTTTTAAAACTGACCTCTTAACTATATGTGTAAATAATTGTTTTTCTGTAAGCTCATAATGTCTTTGTAATTGTATCTTCAAACCAGGTAAACGGATAACTAGATTATTTGAGCATGCACTTATTTGCTTTTATAGCAGTGTGTGTCATGGTTAGGAAGACAGGTGAAGTCTCCTGAAAATACTGTCCAGAAGAGTCTGATCTCCTCAGGTTCTAGTCACTTCTCAGTTTACCATGTAACTAAGAGAAGTAATGGCTTTTATTTGCAATTTTCAGGTCTACCTTCTTATCCTGAGTGTGACTACTCTAAGCCTTTTACTTGCCCCTGCCCTGTGGAGAGCTGCGATTATGAAATGTGTTCCAAGACCTGAAAGACGCTCAAGTACTTGATTCAGATTTGCACGTGTACAAGAATACATCTTCTTGCAAGGAATATCTTCATTGCTCATTGTATTTCTATGCACTCAGAAAACAAGAGGTTTTGAGCCGTCAGTCCTCTTAATGTGCACTTGGTTATAAGCCTTACACTGACCTTAAAACAAAATTCAACATTAAAAAATAATTATATAATTTGAATTGCACACCTTTTACAAACTTCACTTTCTCTCTGACAGATTAGAATCTGCCAGAATATTTGTTCCTGATCCAATCAATTATTCAGAGCATAAATAATTTTTTTTTTAGACCTAGCATCATGCAAACTGTGTTGATTATTTTCTTGCCTGAATGTGCCTTTTAATTTTCATCCTATTTTGTTTACTGCTGGTTCATCACCAGATTTTGTTTAAAAAGAAAAAAAAATATATTATGGTGCCTATGGTATCTTCTTTCACTAAATGACTTGAGTCATTTCCACATTTAGGAGTTTGATATACTAGTATAAAATTAATCACAAAACACACTTCTAACGGTGAGTAAAAGTGTAGTCCTCTACACAAAGAAAAGGTTTAACTGTTTAGCATCAAACTGTTTTAAGCAGTCAAATACGTATGCCAAATGATGCAGCCAATATTGTATGATATTTCATTCCAAACTGCAGCATCTAATGTATTTTCTTAAGTGGTAACTTTCATTTGTGTTTGTTCTTATATTTATTTACATATTTGACTAAAAGGTGATGGTAAGAAAGGGCATAACTTAAGTTATATTTGAAGACTGGTAGTTGTCACCCATTCTTGTTGCTAACTGCTGTTACAATAATTGTTTACTGGGTTTTTTTCTTTGTTTTAAATCAAAAATAAATTTAGTAAAACTGGGAAGTCTAATTTCAAGCAGATGTGAAAAACATCAGTTCTGTAACTTTGGAGGTTGGATGTTATTTGACACTATTCTAGAATTGAAATTATTTTAAGTAAATTAATTTGCACAAAACTAGAAATGGCGGACTGGATGTGTATTTGGAACTCCATGACTTTATACGTTGCATTTACATTGAATAAATTGTTAGTCTCTTTAAAATATCATGATATTTTAAAAAACAATGCTTTGAATGTGATCTTAAATGTGTTTTGTTCTTTAAAACATTATATGTAGCGGGATGAGCCTTGTAAAAGCCCATTCTTTAAGTGTCATGGAGAAAGCTTACTCATAGACTGTAGTCTACTCTGACAAACAAATAATCTTGAGGTTCATCTGTTAAAACCAACACTATTAAAGATATATTAACTCTTTAGGTCAGTATTATACTGTCATCTGAAATAACTCTGATACCCACAAAATGGTTAGGAAACTGCATGTTAAGTAGGTTTAAATTGCCAATTAAAATGAAAGCTGTCCTCCAATTAGTAAAACAAAGCTTTGGATGGATGTGTGTGTTTATACCTCTTTCCTCTACCATAGCAGCCTCAGTTTTCTCTTGTGTTTTCTCTGACATCTGCTGGGGTTGTCAAGATGCAGCTTGGACTGTTCTGAAGTCTGTATGTACTGGTAGGACAGGGTAGGATTCATCATATTTGAGTTCTTGCTCACTGGATTCAGGGCTTTCTCTCCAGGCACTGATGCTTCACGAAGGTTGCAGGAATGTATGGCAATTCCACCTCTCCTTCAGTGGTTTCAAACATTATCGAAGAACAGTGACAAATGCAGAGGGAAAAGCTGCCCTATAAATAAAATAGGGGTTTTCTTATAAAATGAATCTGTAACAGAAAAGAAACTTGAAACTTATTTGTTGGTGTGTTTCAGTATCTTGTATTCAAATTATAGAATTAATTAAAAAAATTTATGGTACCATTGAACGATCTACTAACTCAGACCTTTTACTCTTTTTCAGGTGCCTCACTAAAATAATTTGTTTCTTAGCTGTACTAGAGAGAGAAATGTTACTCTGTCCACTGTCCTAGCTCATAGTTTCTGCCTGAAATACAAGCTTCTCTCCTGAATGCCTCATTTTGGTTTTGAAAGGTGCTTGTTTCATGTGTAGTTTACCACCTATGTTTTCAAGGGGAAAAAAGTATCTATGGCTGACTGTGGTAGAAACCTCTGTATGAGTTTCTGTTGTATCTTTTAGTTAGCCCTTGAAACTATTATACAAAGTATTACAGCTGTGTTGAGTAATTTTTTTGTCTAAATAAATTGCTGTGGCTAGTTGTACTTCTCTGGAAAATTCCAGTTAGGAGAGTAGGAAATACTGATGGCTTGAGTCTCTTAAAAGAAAAACTATTTTCCTGATTGCCTTTTAAAGGAGTTGGGTGAAGAGACCTTTTGATACCAAGTCCAAAAAGGAAAGCAAGTATCTAGATACTTTACTGGTTGCCTCATCTCTGTCACTTCTTGTTTCCCAAATAATTTTTGATTGTCATGACTTGGCTAGGCCTTAGGAGAACTGGGGAAAGAGAAATAGGAGCCTCATCTGAGTATCAATGTTCTGTGCCTCTTTGTTGGCATAGACTTGGATTGCCTGATTGAATATTAGATGCAAGTTCAAATGACTAATCTTGTTGGACATGTGATAAGTTTGTTTACAATCAGATGTTTGGGATTACCTCCAGATTTCTGTGAGATGTATTGAGATACTGTAAATGTTTCCTGAAATGCAAATAATGGCTCCATGCATAATTCCATGTCAAAATGGGGTAATCTCATGATATAGTCTGTGGACAGAAACAACAGATCTTATTCGTGAATGATCAGTCATGCTTATATGGAAAATGCAGAGAATATTTTACAGTTGGCCCACTTAGAATTGTAGCTTTTCAGGAACCTTATGCTTGTACTCTGGAATATTCTCATTCTGTGTCAAGTAGATAAAATGAAAGCAGGGATCTGGGAGCCCTGAAAGGAAAATTTACAGGCAGTCTTTTCTGGAAATTCTTGTTTCAGCTTGGTGGATAGTGGTTCTCTCTCGTTCATCTATCTAATGATCAGCATCATTTGAGTACAGAAAAGCTGATAACAGGGCAGAAACTTTGTAAGTGATGAGAGGATACTTCTGTGGTGAAGCTGAGTTTAAGGGAGTGGAAAGGAAGGGTCTGCTTTGTGCTTGAGTAGCAACTCATTCAGCGTACCAGGTCTGGCGTTGGCATTTTTGGTTTTGGAGGTTGGTGTAACTGGGTTGCTTGTGTGGCTTTCTCTCTGAAAATCTGAGCTCTTGCTTGTTACCCCTTAATTGCTACCTTTGGTCATTGTTCCCTAGGAGGGTGAAGGAACCAAAATGGTTTGAAAGCTGGTAGCGTAAGCTATGCTGATACTTCGCAAGTCATTTCCCTGTCCCCAGGGTCAGATTGATATATATGGACCCACAGCCACCCTACTTATGGCCCATCCCATATAGAGCAGGCTGCTTCAGTTCCTCAGTAGGAAGATACCTAGTGGGAGCTGTGAGGTAGGTTCTTGCAATTGTGACTGACATGGGTCTAGGATGGCTCAAGGAACGCTGTCATGGTGGCCGAGACCATTGGGCTATATAGCTTTTTTAAAAAGCTGTAAGAATTTGTATTTCCCATAATCTTCAAAGATGAGGAGAAAGCAGCCTCACAATACGTTGTGTTTTACTTGTTTTACAGTTGGACACCTTCCACTTCGTGGGCAGAGAGGCGTGGGGGGGTGCCTGGTGTGACAGAACAGTGCCATATGAGGATGCTTGATGGAGGGTGTGAGAAACCTAGCGTGGTCTTGCTGCCTGTGGAGTGAACCCAGGAACAATCTAACCACAAAAGCACTCCTGGGGTTTGTCTAGGGGCAGAATCTGTAGTTCTGCTCTGTAAGCAGTCCTGGCAGTGCTCCAGCACGTGGGCAGCGCCGAAGGTGGAGGAAACGGGACCCCTGAGTGACAGGAGGCAAGCCACACTACCAGCGTTAACATCTTTGTGGGAAACAGCTTACAAAGAGCAGCAAGTACCAGACATCTACTAGTAAAATGACCTGACAATGAGGGAGCTGACAAAACTAGGGACGTGAGAAGGAAGAGCAGCAAGATGTCCTAAGGGCTGGGAGATGTGTGGCCCACCCCACCCTGAAGGAAACAGAAGGCAAAAGGGAAAGGCATGCCTCGACCAGCTTCACTATGTAGCCCAGGAGGTGTGCTGCTTTGGTTCTCCTGCTGCCTCTGTTGAGTAATTACCACTGCTGGGTGGGAAAAACTTACTGTTAGCAAGGACAGTGGACACAGGAAAATCTCCTGATTGCTGGAGACAAAGAAAAAATTGAATAATGGTGTGACCAGAGTGGCTTAGGGACAACTGTGATCCTGCCTCAGGGGACAAAATCTAGACCAGGGAATGGCAACACTTTCAAGGTTGCAATACCATCTGTATTTTTTATTTCCTAAAATAGAGCAGAAATTTGAGAGTTGGGAGATGCTACCTCCCAGTGAGGCCAGATGCTGACAAGCTTGTCAGCTGATATTAGGCCTTTACTTTAGGCAGGAGCCTTGCACAGGTCCCTCTCTTAAGATGGCATGGCTTCCAGTTCTGAAGCACGTAGGTCAAAATATGTCCATGTGCACATCCTCTGGCACCTGTCCTAGGTTTCTGTCTGTAAACTAGATGACCTCTTGAAACACAATTTCTTCCTGCCACATGTATGCTGTTTCAAGTTAGGATCCGTCCTCCTTTTCGAGCGCACTTAAAAGAGGGAGGCCACAGAAAACAGTCGTGAACTGGAACAGCCCTTCACCACTACAAACGCAAACACAGTCCTAAAGCTCCAAAATGCCTAAGGAGGGTGTGCTCAGAGATTAGAGGACTGCTGAAGGTTTTTCCACTGGTACAAATACCTCAAATTAGTTGTCAACAACCCTCCGCTAAAGAAAACACTTGTGAGCAGCTATGGTTGGGCAGTTGGTAATGCATCAAAATAAATGCTAGCAAACCAGGACACCCCTCTTGTTTGTGCTTGTTCAGTTGTCTTGCAAGAAGCTCGGGGCAGAGGGACTTATTGGGGAGCATGAGCAGCACAGCAAGAGTATGTGACAAGTGAGAGTAGAATTTAAGTAAAAAGGGTGAGCTTCAGTCGCTGGTTATTTACTGACTATGGTCAGGAAAGCATGAATTCCGATGTTTGCGGAGAAGCTGTGAGGTTTGCAAAAGCTGGTAGTGGCGTGAGGTTCATATTCTGGCCTTCGATTGCCACTGCTCCTCCATTCTTAATGCTAGTGTAGTTATCTTAGTCCCTGCAGATCACAGTTGCTAATGAATCGTTTGATACTTTTTTTTTTTCATAAGTTTGCCAATTTTGCTTTGTACTAGACAAGGTAGATGGTTTCTCTTCAACTCGAGACTTTTTCAAAATGGTACTAGTCTCTTAGGTAAACCTTAAAACAGCAGAGGAAATGCTTGGTATCAGCAGAGTCATTGAATTCTACCTTTTTTTGAAAGCACGTTCACTTTCTTTGTAGTCCCTTCTCCACCCTTCAAGAGGGATGGATGTTCACTCTCGAGGGTGCATGGAGCTTGTGGTAGTTGGAATAGTGGAACATGTTTTTTTTCTACAAGAATTAACATAAAAAGGCAGGTGGAGGGATATGGGCAGGGACTTGGGTTATAAAGGCAGTTTAAAGCCACAGGCATGATATATAAGACCTGGAGGGTGGAGAGCAGCACCATCACCTGGAGGAGATGTCTTTTAGGAAGCATTTTTCCTGCAGCTGGCTTGGGGTGCTTTGTGTTTTTTGTGGGTGAAAGTTCTTGCCTCTTCCTGTAAAGTTTTGAACAGTTATAAACATATTCTCATTAGCCATCAGGCTTGGTTAAGAAGAACGAAGAAATGGGGTAATAATTGTTGCTTATGTAGTAACCTGCTCTGGTAACAGCCATGGAGCCCCAGAGCAGCAAGCGGTGGGCTTCTGTGAATGAAAAACTTCAAAGATTGCGGTTTATCAGGAAAATGGAGGTAGCTATTGTTTCCTCATTATTATAAAACAGACCTCCCTAATGTCTTAAAAAAAATTAAATAGAGAAATTGAGTAAGGTATAAAAGTAACTAAATGTGAATCTAGGCAAGTGATGAAATGCATCTTCTCCCACATCTGTGCTAGATTGTTCCACTGTTTCTGTGTAGTGGCGCTGCCGGTTGTGCCTTCTATTCCCGACTAGTCCTCTTTCCCAGGCATTATGAGGAAGCAGAGTGGTTTTAGAGAAAACGAATCTCTTACTTCCTGCTCCCCTCTTGATCATGTTATGAACAGCCTTGCACTATGCGGGCTTGGTATTGCGTGCAGAAGCGTGTGCAGCTTCCCCCTCCCTGCCGCCATCAAATAGTCTTACATCCACTCGTATAAGCAACACAGCTTTTGGGCTTTTTGGCTTTGCTGGTTTCCACCGTTACAGCTCTGCCTTTATAGCCCCCACTATGCATGCTGAGAAGTTTTTTTGTCAAGAATTACATCATTCTCGTGTAATTACATCACCCAACCCTAACTAACGTGCACTGTTCCTGTGGCTGTCACTGCACACAACTAGCATGTGGCGCCTGCAGAGGTTTCACAGCCTGGAGGTGTCAGGTGTGACTGCCGCTTTTTTCGCGTAGGTCTGGCCTAATTCAAGGTGGAGAGCAGCAGCTGCCTAACGGAATGCTTTCACTTGGATTACTGTAAAAATCCTCATTTTGGCAAGGATTGCTGTAAGCGAACTTGCTCAAGTAACGGCTGGACAACACGCGATGAGGAAGCGCCGGCAGGATGTTGTGGCAACTAACCGCACCGCCCCGCACCGCCCTGCCCCGCCGCCTCCCGCTTCTCATCGCCAGCTCCCGCGCCCCCAGAAGCCCGCTCGGACGCAAAAGGCCGGCCCGGGGTCGCTCCCGGGCCCTGATGCGGGCCGGCCGGTGGAGGCCGGGCGGGGCCGACCCTCCCCCCCCCCCGCCGGCCCCGGCAAAGAGCGGCCGCGTCCCGCAGCGATAAAGACGCAGCGGAGCCCGGCACCCTAACGCGGCACGGCGCGGCGGGCGGCTCGCTCCCACCCGCCAGCGCGCGCGCGCGCTCCGGCGACCACGTGCTCGGCGGCGGCGGCCAGGTCCGGAGAGCAACCTCTCGCCGATGCTTCCCGCGCGCCCGCCGCCAGCGCCACAGGGCGGGGAGTCGGAAGGCGCGAAACTCCCGCGCATGCTCCCTCCGCTCATGGAGCGGCGGGCGGTTGGCTTACCCGCTCCGCGTGTGCCCGTGCAAGGCACGCTACACCCTCGTGACGTCAGCGCGCAGCGTCACGCCGGTGGGACGCACAAAAGTGTAAGTTTCTTTTTTTTTTTTTCCCTGCCAACTGGGGGGGGGGTGTTAAAAAAAAAAAAAAAAAAGAGGAAAAAGCAGCGGGGTCGCGCGCGCGGGTCCCGGGGAGGGACCGTTGCACTCGCGCCCTCCCGCCTTCCCCCCTCAACGGGCAGTCCCCCTTCTCCCGGCGGTTGGGGCGCGGGCCGCGGCGGCGGGCAGGTGCGCGGGGCTGGCAGGCCGGGCGGCGGGGGCGGCGTGCCGGCTGCCCGCCGGGCTGGCTGCCGGCGGGGGCAGAGGCGGGCTGGGAAGTGACAGCCCGCCGGGCGAGACCCCCCGCCGTCCCCCCTTCCTCAGCCCCCCCCGCCTCCCCCCCACCCCCGCCCCGCAGCGCGGGGAGGGGGCGGTGCCTGCCAGCCCCCTCCCCTCCTCCCCGCCCGAGCTGCCGTTGGGGCCGTTGGTCTCCCGCCGCCTCCCTCTCTCCCTCCCTCCTCCCCTGCCCCTCCCGCCGGGCTGGCCAGGCCCGCGCGCGCCGCCGCACATGTGCAGTCGGGCGCCTCCGCAGCAGCGCGGCGGCCGGCGGGCGGGGGTGCTCCCGCTCCGCGCTCCGGGTCCCTGTCTGGGGGCGGCGGCGGGGGATGGAGCCGGCTCTCTCTGCCTTCGGCCGCTCAGGTGCGGGCAGCCCGGGCCGGCCTGCAGCTGGGGAGGATGGGGAGCAGCGGGGGATGGGGGAGGATTTGGCGGGGGGGTGGGTGTGCTACCGCCGGCGGGGCGCGGAGGCTGGGGACCGGCGTCCCTTCCCCCCCCCCCCCGTGCCGCCTGGCGCGCGGGCGCGTCCCCCCTTCCCCCGTGCCCCCGTCGCCGTCTCTGAGGCGATTAGCGCGGCCCCTCGCTGCCGAGGGAGGCGGCGCGGGGCTCAGGGCTCTGCCCGGCGGTGAGGCCCTGGTCGGGGGGCGCGGAGTGGGGAGGCGGGCGGGCGCTGGGTGCCCGAGGCGCGCGGCGACTGCCAGGCTCTGCCTCCTGGTGCAGCCGCGGCCCGTCGCCTGCGAGGAGGAGGAGGAGGAAAGGAGGGGTGCAAGGCCCCGGGGTGGGGGTGGGGTGGAAGCTGGCCCTGAGGCCTACTTGTGCCTGCTGCTGGAAATGGGGGTGGGGAGGCGGTCGAGGGAGTGATCTTTTCCCCTGCCGCTTCTGCCCGCGCCCTGCTCTGCGGTGTTGCAAGGGGCGCAGCTGGACAGGGACCGGCCAGCGTGGGTTGCCTGCTGCCCTGCTGGGATCGGGTACGTGCTGGGGGAGGAAGGGCGCTCTGCCAGGGAAGAGCTCACCCCGCTGTCGGAAAGGGGGTATTCCCCACACGTGGGGTGGGGGCGGGGGGGCCTTAGGGATGAATGGTGATGACAGAAACTTTTCCTCTATAAATACGTTTTTTAAAAGCTAAATTGTATTTGGTGGTAGTCAGTAATTGCGGTTGTAAAAACTTTCCCTCATTTCATTTTTATAGCTGATGTTGCCTTTACTTGCTTTCTAGAAAATAGCATCATTGTCTCTGTGTCCTGCAGCCGTCAAGATTTTAAGAGGACTGGTTTCTAGTCTTTGGTAACATGCAAAAGATGTAAGTATATTTGTAGCACATCATATGTGGAAGCATAGCTCATAGATATTTTTGGGTTTGTTACAAAGCAAACCAGGTCATGCTTTATAATAGCTGGCATTAACAAATATATGAAACTCACTTTATCCGTGTTGTGCATCAAGCTTCGGCTATGTTTTCCTGTAGATGTAACAACATAAAACAGCTTCAGATCTGCAGACATTTTTTCCAGAGTAATTAATCTTAAGAATATGCTCATAAAAGCACTTGGGCCATTGGCATTACGGCTATTCACATTGAACACTGAAACAACGTGGTTTTAATATTGGATTTAAAAAAACCTCAGCAAATACTGTTTGGATGCTGGGGTTGTCATTGACTACTGTTGTCAGTTGGCATTGCCTTTCTTGTGTTCAAGGAGGCATCATGTATTCAAGGGAGTGAAGATGGTTCCATCTCCATATGTGTTTATTGTTTTGTCTCTAGCATCCACAAGATGATAGTTAGTGTCTGTAAAAACAGGCTTGGGGGACTTTCATCGTAGACTTCCATTACCATTGACATTAAGGTTAGTGGCTTTGACTCTGGCCTACCTCTTGAACCATGTTTACTCTTCCAGTACTTAAAAAAAAATTTTTTAACAGGTTCTGCATTTAAGATGTAATTCATCATTGATACCTAATATAATTGGGCTTTCACATTCCCTTCTTGAAAAGACAAGATACTATTCCATATTCAAGTTAGAATATATCTCCTCTTCAAAAAAAAAACCAAAAAACAACAGCATACAAGCTAAGGAAGAGTGATACAGTTCAAATTCTTAAGTGGCAGGTTAGAATATAATGTGGACTGTTGTAGCTTTCAAATAGCGAGAATTCCCATGAAATAGAGATTGGTTTAACAAATTAATCTTGTAGAGAATTTTACAAGTTCAGAAGCAACTGAAAAAATATCTTAACATGCAGAGAAGCAACCAGAAATACGTAGTCACTCAAAGCTTGCCTGGAAGAGATAAGGGTGGCCAAGTGCGTTACAGATAGCAGAGTTCAGGGAATGAAAGGCCGTATAAGCGGGAAGAAAATGAAAGAGGAATGTTAGACTAGGTGATGAAACAGCTCTAAGTAATTGAGGTACTAAAGTACACTTGTTTAATATTAGCTTAATATTAGCTTTTGGGAATGTGATCCCAGTAAGTGAAGAAGGGCTAGCACCTGGAAATACAGATGAATATCCTAGAAAGTCTAGGGGAGCAGAATGAGAGTAAAACATTTAAGAACCGACCTCATTTTTGGAAGATCTAGCTTATTGTAGGAAACAGAGTAGTTAAGGAGGGGAATACCGTACATGATAACAAACCTCAGAAATTGAAGAAGATGCTACAGATCAGAAAAGAAATTGTTTTCACTATCTTTATTACAATAATTAATAAACTGAATTTGGAAAAATTAAAATCTAGGTCAGGTTTTAGGTAAAATTTTAAGTGTGCTTGAGCACCAGAACAGGATAGCTAGAAAAGGTACAAATCTTAACTGAAGGATTGTCTAACCTGTTCTTAAAAACCTCTACACATACTTAATCCTGCCTCAGGGAAGAAAGATGAACTGCTTACCTTTTTGCAGACTATTACATACCCACCATTACATGATGTCTAAAATGTGTAGCGAATGCTGGGAAATTTTAAATTTCCGGGTCTGATTATTATTAGGTTTGATTTAGTGCTAGACAATAGACATGCTAATTGGTATGACACTTCTTGATTTTCAGAAGGGAATAGAATTATTCCCACATTTTTTTGTCCCAAATCCAAGTTTCCTAGTGAAATAATGGAATTAATCATGATAGAGATAGTATAACTAAATTTCTGGGCCCTGAATCTATGAAGACCTGCACCGCTGTAAATTTAAACATTCTGACATGGAAATATTGCTGTGATTAATGGCCTGTGGTTCTGCCTTGTCACCTATCAAGTGCACTAACTGACTGTGAGAGGTAGTGGTGAAGAAGATGGCATAGTTGATGAATGCCCCCACCCCTTCCTTCCCTTTTTCTGAGCAGACCTGAAATGACTAAACTGTGGTAAGGGCTCTGCTGCTCCAATGCCAAGCCTGGGCTCCAGGTGGCATTTACATGGCCAAATGTGCTTCAGTGTGCTGCAGCCTGGGAACACGGGCTCAGTGTATGTCCTGCTCTTCCTCTCTGCTGCTGGGGCCAGCGCTTGTTCTGGTGACAGTAAAGCAGGCAGGCAGCCCTGCAGAAGAGGAAGGTGTGGAGCCAGGGCGCCACAAGATAACATGCTCCTACTTAACCCCTCCTCCCACCTGCTGCAGGAGAGCACTTTTCCTTCTGTTGCTCACTTCCAGCTCTTCTTCTGATACTTCTTTATAAAAACTATAATTTGAAAAGGCCTGTTTGAAAAGTCAAATACTTGTAAAAGTTTCCAGACTGAGACTTTGCTGGATAATTGAACAAATGGGGAGCATGATGGAGAATACCAGCTGACCCAATTAAATGTTTTTTATAAAGTATTAAAAAATTACAAAAGTACTGATCAGGTAAGCTGGCAAGATAATGCATATGAGCTCTTTGACCCAAGCCTAAATTCTGTTAAGAACCGCTTCGAAATATATCCCTGTAATGTTTTTCAGAGTGTACAATAAAGAAAATAAGCAACAAAGTATTGATTTTTTTACAAAATACTTTCATTTCCTCAGCAGTGGTCAGGAAGCTATGGGGGGGGGGCGGGGAAGATGAATTCAAATGTAGCACCTTAATTAAGAGCCTGCAGGTGGAGTTTAAGAGCATAATCACAAGTAAGATTATAGCTGGGTAGGTTGAAAAATAATAATGGAAAAAGAGAAATGCGAGCTTGTGAAGGTTGGAATATCTGTGGGTATATAAATTTTTTTTTCCTTTAAACTATTATATAAAGGGTATGGGATCTGGAATGCAATAAGTATAAAGGGGAAGAGAGGAGGAAGCTCATCTTCCAGCATGATCTGGCAACAATAATGAGCATTGCTGGTTTTGGTTTTATGTAAGTGAGCATTCTGTGGAGTTGAGAGGCAGTTCTAACAGAATCAGGCAGATTGGTCATGGAATATCACATTCAGTTTAGAATTCCTAGTTACTAGAAGTACTTTACTTTTTGTGTAATTTAAGGAAACAATGAAAAAAACATGGATGAGAGAACAGCAATTGTACCTCAAGGATGTGTGCGCCTTGGGAGTGGGATCATTCTGTTGTTTGTCAGAGGCTGAATGACAAATTAAGCTGAGGTTAGTAGGGTTGGGTACAGTTTGACATGTACATTTGCGCCATATGAGAAATTTCTTTGTCTGAGACAGAGATAGTCATCCCATGCAGAGAATCTCCAGAAACTCCAGCATAGCCAGTACTCCTCTTATTGGTTAATTGAGGTCATTCTCTAAGACTTTGAGTCTTCTGTAAACTCTGCCACTGCTTACAAAGGTGGCACATTCCAGGCAGGAGCTGGGGGAGCCAAATGTACACACCTCAGCTGATTTGTGCTGCTCACTGGATTTATGGGATTAATAGTTTGGTGGGGATCACAGTTCCCGAAGTGAAATGGTGACCTGTCCATCCTTGGCATGCTTAAAACTAGGCAAGGTGCAGCATTGAAAGGAGGAGCAGGAATTACTGTACCAAGAAAGGAAATTTTGGTGACAATTTTTTGCCTTCGGATTCCCAGTATAAGACTGAGGGCTAATTGCTGACCACTTTTATATTCACTTACGCATTAGAATTGTCTGTAAATTAAGTCGATAAATCCTTTTTAGTATCAACAGTAAACATACCTTCCACCACTAAATTAACAATTTCTGTAATGTAGCTGAAGACCCAACTTGTGGTATGACCCTGGTTCTCCACTCGGTTACTTCTGTTGCAAATGCACTGCTGCGGCCTCTTGGGCAGCCATAAAGTGAGAGAAGCTTGTGGCTCTTTTCTTTAAGACCCACTGTTAAATGTAAGAGAGGAAGCAGGAGTCACTTGCAGGAACCGGGTCTATTAGAGGGGAGAGTCCAACGCATGGTGATACAGAGAGTAGTGAGGAGAAGGGGGCTAGGCAAAAGGAATGAGTAAGATGCCTTCTAATCTCAAAAATTACATATATCTAAATACATAAATTAACTACTCTATATAGTAGCAGTTGCTTACGATTCAGTTGTTCACCATTATTGCGTGGACTGTTTCCAGTCATTAAAAAAATAATAGCTGTTCATGAAGAATATGTGGTTGAAAACCAATTTGATGTTTCACAAACTTCTTAAACTGACACACCACTGTTAGCCTTCAGAATTTCTCACAGACTAAAATAACTTTCTTGAAAGCTGTTTGTCTGGAAAGCTCATGCATTTCACTGGTTCATAGGTTGCTGACAGTGGCATTGGCTTTGGAACCACTGGTTCTAAAGTTAGATTTTTACATTTTTAAAATTGTTTTATTCTGCTCTCATCTTTTGCTTGAATGATTTTATCAGGGACTTTTCATAAAACTTGTATCTCTCTAATATTTCATGGTGCCTTTATTAATTTCAATGAGTAGTAGCTATGGCCCATGTATGTAACTTTGTAAAGGAGGCCTTGTACTGATGTGTAAATCTGAGGACACCATGTAAGAAGTTTGGCGTGCACAAAGTTCAACACCTGATCTGACATTACTGTTCAAGAGATCTAGGGATTAACGTTAATTCTTTATTTTAATTGAGTATTCAGTATACTTTCAGGTATGTAGTTTAAACCAATGAATTTATTCCACAGTATTACTTAATAAATATTTTGCTCAAAGAATATTTGAAAAAAAATCCCACAGGGAACTAATATCTTACAGCAACTTTACTGGATAGGTCAATAGGTCTGCTAGATTTGGGGAAAGAAGTACATCTCTGCTTCTGTATGGCAATTTTGCTGGAACGCCACAAAAGTTGTACCTGTTAATAGCTTTCACGTGGTGCTTCTACATCATTGTTGACCAAGTCTTTGTGGTCTGAAAAGGTTTCATTTGGGATGGATTAAAAATAGAGCCTAATGGAAGTAGGAAAAAGGTATATTTTGGATCTTTTTTACATGATGCACTTTCAATGTCGAGAAAGTATTGAAAAGTCTTCAAGACATTTTTCAGACTTTTTAATATCAGCATGTGTTTCTCCTTTTATGTTTATTTTTGATTATGTACTGGGAATTTCAGTGAGGCAGACTAGAGAAGTTAAGTCTTCAGTGGATCTCAAGTGGTTCATGCACCTTTTTTGATACAATTTTAGTTCAGCGACTTCTTGGTACTTGATCTGTATCTATTTGCCTTTACTGAGTTCTAATGTGTTCAGAAGTTTGCAAACTGAAGATCAAACACTACTATGAAATTAGGTCTTCTAAAAAGGCATCTCACTCTGGGATTTCAAGTGTTGTTAGAATTTTTTAAAATATGCTTTTTAGAAGAGGGCAGAAGGAAAATGATCTTTAAGCCCTCCTTTTTACATGGCAAATACACAATAAGAGTTTCCTCCCCCCCCATGTTGGTTTATATTTATAAGGCAGAAAATAGGAACTCAGAAGTTGCCTGTCACGTTGCCAATTTATTTGTCTAAATAAAGCATTTTTCTGTAGCCTTTAAGTGTTTAACTTCTCTATTAATTGTATGTGTCAGTTAATGGTAGTGGCTTAATATAGATATATATTTGTAGTATTACTGAGTAAATACAGTGTGCTGACAACTTAACATGCTAAACAAAAATGCAGCTTTTAAAAGTTACACTAGGGATCACTTATTTTAGTGTTTGTATTTGCTTGCCTGGATATCACTTAATGGAGATTTATTGTGGCTAATTAGAAGTGGGAGGAAAAATTGGCCAATGTTTGCTAAACATTCTCTGTGTTGAAGTGGTTCTCAGATAGCGGACAACTTGATTTTAAAGGTTGACAGTGGTCCATATCCCCAAAAACACTGCCAGCTACTTGTCTTGGGTTGTGTTACATTATGCTGAGTGTCCCAGTATTGCATCGATGGTTATACAGACTTGCTTGAAAATTATGCTGTGGGCTGCTGGAGCCTTACAGTAGACTGATAAGGAGGTTGGTGAGGCAGATGGTTTTGGAATGAGTCCTGTTTAACATTGCTTGTTTATTTCTGCTGTGGTGCAGATACAGTTGGACAAACTGCTCTAAAGATTTGATTTGGCTGGAAAAAACACAGGTCTATTTAGGTCAAATCTAGAACAGCACCAGGATCTAGTTGTGGAAGTGGCTGCTGCTGGTACCTGTCTGCATATGTCTGTATGGGCATATGGACTGTATTTAGTCCAGGGGGACACAAATGATGATTTTATTTTCTGAGTAGTTTGTGTAGTAGAAGTGGCAAACCAGTGCTTCGGTTCTATTCACCCTAGGAATCTCATATTCAATTTTCCTTCATTCTTACAGCTTCACAGTTAGTTTTGAGGGTGTCAGCTTTAAATTTTGCAAGGATTGTGTCATTTGGGCAATTGAATTATCAAAAGAAACAACCCAGTAAAATTATTTTAACTCTTGTGGTATTTTTGATCTGTGTGGCTGCTTAGACTGGACTGCTATTTGACTCACCTTCAAAATTCTTCGTCTATGATTCTAAGACTTAATTTTTGCTGAATTATAGGTGTGTTGCTCTGTTCAGAAAAAAACCAGGCAAGAAAGCTAATGGTCTTGGCATATTCAGCAATGAGGAGACCTCAGGTGTCATTCTGTATATACTCAGTGTCTGATGTATGTGCAGTATCAGTGGAACCTCTATGCAGACCAAAGATTGAAAATACTTAACTGAGCTACTAAACCCGTATTTAGCTTTATCTTCACAATTCTGCATGATCCAGATCTTTAATATCTAGTGCTTTGACGATGCCCTGCTAGTGAACGTGCTAGTAATTCAGTTTACTTTTTGGAAAGCTCATTTCTGTGGTATAGCTCATTGCTGAGTGGTTGATGAACACATTAATCTTGAAGATGCTGCCATCAACTGAGGATGTGGTGTGATCTCTGTTTCAGAAGGCAGCTACTGAGACACAGTAAATAAAATGAGAATTTTGTAGGATCAGACTCCTATAGCCTGACTTAAAAGTTCTTTTAGATTACTTGTACAGTAAGGAATTGTTCTCACTGACTTAATTTGTGAAATGAAATTCAAATGTTTTAAAGTTAAGAACTTTCCTGCGATCCTCTACTTCATATCTTAATTGCCTTCTAATTTTTGCAAAAAAATTAATTGGATGTCCCGTAAAAATAGTCTCCTGCAGTTACATGATGATTCATTCCCAGGGCGTGTTTGCTCTGGTCCCTGAATGAGATGAGAAATTATAGGAAAAATAGTGTATTTTCATCTTGTTACAAATTACATTTGTGTACAGTTAGGGGTGAAAGAAGAATTAACGTTGTTTAAGTAGCATTATTTCTGATTATAAGCTTTTCTCCACTTGGTAGCTGTGCTAATTTTCCGTTGTGTGTGTTTGTTGCTTCCTGATATTAAAATAAGACAAACCAAACAAGCCCTACATTGTCAGTGAAGTGGCACATAGTAAAATTGTATGGCATACGGCCTTTACATTTATTGTCTACTCTTAAGCAGTAAAATGATTAGGGATTGTCATTTGGTATGGATCAAGTTAGGTGCAGTTTGCACAAGATGTGTGGTTGTTTGCCAGTAGGCTTTGCAAATGCCTGTAGACAGCAGAGGCATCCTCCTGATGCCTTTGACAAGCTCTGGGAGGAAATGTACTCTAATAGGAATAATTTTCTTTCCCAATTTCTTCTTCTTCTGGCTCTGTCTTTACTGCCACTTTCCTGATTTATTTTGAAGTTCTCAGTCTGAGTCCCAGCTTATTTACCCTTTCAATCATAGTTTAGAATAGATTGTATTTGTCTTCCCAGTTCCCATGTTCCTCCCTTCTCAGAGGATCTGATCTCCTTGTTCTATTAAAGCTCTCGTCTGGATTCTCAGCAGTTCTGTTGCCTATGCTTTTTCAGTGACTCTCAGTTTCTCTACCTCAACTCTTACCTGCCGTCTTCCATCTCATTTTCTAGCTCACTTTGTTTCTCTCCCAGCCAGTCGCAAAATTGTCTTGCTTTCTGTCTGTCCCATTCTGACTCCCATTCTTTAACCATTGTTCTATATTTGGCACCCACATCCCATGTTCTGTTGTCAAACCTCATTCCGTGCCTCAATCTAGTGGGCTTAATCTGCTGTTAGCAACTGAAAATTTCTATTCTGAGAAATACCTTTTGTCAAATACCTCTGTTGCCATTTATGTCTACCCTTTTTCTCTTCTTTGAACTCTTTTTCAGGGAGTATACTTAAAATGGGCTCATTACCTAGAAGCAAGATAGAAGAGGTATTTCTGTAGCACGTATGCTTGTTCAGTCTTATTTTAGTCAAAAATCTTGGTCATGCTGTTTTAGGTTACTTGTCCTTCAGTCCAAATTCAGCTTGAATCTTTTCTGTTTAGTGAATCATTTTATGCTAATTTTCATTAAGAAATAGAGTTGAAAGTCTGGAAAGCTGTGGAAGAAATGATACTTCTGTTGTACGGGTGTTGATTTTCTAGTGCATAACTTCAGAGACCACAAATGTTAGCTTGTTGGTAAGGTACTATTGGTAAGGTACAGACAATTCTATGATTGTCTGCACTAAGGGATTTTTTTAATAGGTGAAATTCTCTGCATTTTTAGCAAATTTTGCTTCAGATTAACTTTAGTCCCAACTAAAAGATGTTTCCCAATTTACTGACTTTAAGGCTGAGGGCACGTGTAATCTCTTTCAGCTTTTACTTGTAAACAAAACAAAAATAGACTTCCCAGTCTTGATGACTGTTGATGATCTCATAGCAGGCCAAAGCTAACTTCAGCTGAATTTTTTGTATGTTTAGCCCATCAGTTGATTTCTTTTCCTTAGGAGTTCTGAATGATGTGATGAGACAAAGCCTAGGTGATGGTTGGGGTCTCCACTCCAGCATAGCTTTCATGGTTAAAATCCAGATTTACAAATTAACCCAGTGGTCTTTTCCTTCTTCCTCTGATCTGTGGAAAGGAGATCTTAAGTTATTACAGATTAGATGCTATGTTGAGCGTCAAAAGCTATTTTAAAAAATGATTGTTGATTTTCTTGTAATGTGAAAAGGATAAAGGGCATATCTGTATCTGTTGCCTGTTCGGGATACTAGGAGTTTCTTCACATAGCCATAGAGAAGTATACTTAGCCAACATGTCTCTTGAAGAGGAAAGCAATGCTAAATTGTGAAGTTGCACACACTTAATAAGCTTCCAGATTGAATATTAAGAGCATGATACTATTTCAAGCATTATCAAATGAAATAATGCATCTTGAAATTGAGAATCATGAGATGATAAGATGTGGAATATAAAAAAATGACATTATCAGGTGGAAAAAAAAAAATCAAAATACCTTGTGACAAGTAGCTTGATAAGGCCTGAAAACTATGTGTATTTTCCCATCAGAAAATAGAATTTCCTTAATGTCTAAACCCTCCTTTGCAGAAGGCTACTTTTCCCTTGGGGAAAATCACATGTGTCTTCATGGTGTGGTTTTTTGTTGGTTGTGTTTGTGTGTGTGTGTGTGCGTGGTTTTTTGTTTGTTTTGGTTTTGTTTTGTTCCTTGTGAATCTGTGACTATGATATACTTAATGGGAGTTATAGTTATTTTCCTGTATTCTCTTTCTTTCTTTTGGGCACTGCACCATGCTAGATAGGTTATGGAGGAGTAATCCTGGACTCTTGTGAAATATAACCTGGCTTGAAAAATAGTGGGAATTTCTTTGACATTTTCTAAGAGATTTTTTTGCCTAGTAATTCCATTTTAGAACAGAGGCACCAGAATTTCCTATGGGATGAAAGTTCTGCTGTTCAATTTTCTCTCGCCAAAAGCTTGTATCTGAGACTGAGGAGGCTCAAAACTAGTGATAAATTTTTATAACCTTGGAATTAAATAGTGCATCCAGAAGTGTGAAGAGCATACTAAGGCTGGAGTAATGGGATTTTCACTAGGGATCGGTTTTCATTATGAATAATAGCAGCTGGGGTTGCTGTTTGCTGTGGGATTTGGTAGTACTCTTTCCAGATAGTTTTCTTGGAGTCTCTCGTAGGCATACTCTTATGAATGAGTTGAATATTTACCAGCTGTTTTAACTGCTGGTTTAACTGTCTTACCTTTAGTAAGACACTGGTGTGGAAAGGCAATGGAACTGTAACTGCTATACTCTTTGTCACTGTCATGGCTCCTGAGGGGATTCTTCTTGTTGTTCAGTGATTGCTATTCTCTGATTTTTCCCAATTTGTAATCTCTTATTGATTAAATGCAGTGTATTTCCCAAATGTTCTTCAGTTTGTCAGTGACTTGCGTAATTTCAGGCACACAAAAGCATAGCCCGGGGCATGTAGCACTAACCTGACCCTTTGTGATGCTAGGTTAGATTGTGGGTTTTCGGGCTGCGTATTGTTTTGGGTGATATTTTTCACTGTTTGTTCTAATTATGTAGAAGAAAACTTGAAGCTTATGAGATTAGTTGATATTACGATATGGTAGTTGGTTGAATACTTAAGGCTAAAATGAATTAATAGGGATTATTATATTGGAGACCATTCTAGTTTTTAAAAAAATAGAAATAGGAAGGGACCAATAAGTAATTGATTACTGAATTGCTGAATTTTCTATTTACTGAAATAAAGATTTCCATTTAATACTTGAATTTGCTGAATATGGCAGCTTAAAACATTATCACTGTAACTGACATGAACTCGATGCAAGTTGCTTTTGCATGTTAAAATGATGAATGGATTTAATAACTCAGAATTGTTAAGTTCATGTGCTTCTAAAATGAAAGACATTACAGATTAAAACAGTCATTTTCTTGGTGGTCTACTGATCACAACCTCAATATATTAAATGTCTTTCCAGTCTCACTGATATCTTTTTGATTCTCACAGAAAAGAGAATTTGCAGGAATCCTTGAGTACAAGCCTCCCTGTTCTGCTATTGAATAGAAACTGAAGTACTGCGTTTAAAGAAATTATGACACCACGACTGCACTTCCTGTGTGGTCTAACACTCTTGTGAAATTGAGGTAGAATGTGTGTATAATGTAACACTTGCCCAAAAAATTCATCATCTTACACCACATAGCATTCCAGTGTTTTGGAATGTCATATTGCCATAGAGTGTAGCTCTAGTAATGTCTTTGTACGTGATACTGATTCCATGTTGATGAGTATACATTCTTTCTTTGAAAGTGTCTGTATAGTCTGTTGCACTTCTGAATTATGTAGTATGATGAAGAGTTAGGCTTATAAAAAGTTCTGGTGCCTGGGAAAAGGGTAGGAGAACTGTCGTTTGTTCAAGTGGACCTTTGAATCCCTGCTTTGGTCAAGATGGAGAACAGGCAGTGGTTGTGTACTGGTAAATTGTTGCAGTCTCCTTAAAACAATGCTATTTCCTTACTTTTGGGGTGGTGGGAATTGGGAGAATGGAGAACAACTGCCACAGGCTCTTCATTCTACCCATCAGTTCACTGTCTCCTCACTTAGGTTTTCTTTGTGCCACCAGGTCCTCATTGCTGCCGTGCCATTACAGGCCACTGCTCCTTATGCTTCCCTTAGAAAAATGTCTCTTCTGCTCACTTTTCAGCCTGTCCTCAGTGCCCAGTCATCTTCTTTCCCCTCTCCCCCTTCACTGAGGAGAGAAAGTTTCCCGTTTTGTAAAGTTCCTTGTCTTAAGAAATCATTGCTGCGTACACCTGGATAATAATAGCACCACAGCATCCTCTAGTGGCTCACTTGGTTTGCTGAACTTCTGGCAAATCGTAAGTGGGGCTTTTCAAGTAGACTTCTAAGGGAAAAGCTTTGCTGCTGACTGACAGCAAACCAGTTAATTGCCTCTCTTGAAGATCAGCAGTAGCCTGCCAATACCAGCTACGCACAAAATGCAGCTAGGGACTTTTCAGCCTCTGTAACACCACATGCTAAACTATGGTTAAGTGCAAGCGTTGACTTTCTTGCTTTTCTTTCTAAATGGAAACAGAATTTGTGCCGTGTATTCATTATTTTTTTTTTGCATCAAGTGTTTTCTATCCAAAAACTACTATTAGTTTTTAAAAGTAACTTCTGCTGTGAGCTTTCTCAAAGGATGGTGATTACTTTAAAAGCTTGTATGTAATCCAATAGCTTGTTCACTTAAAAGCTTTATATTCTGATCTCTGGAAGAAAAAGCTCAAGGTGTTTCTTCTTAATGCCTTTTTTCTTCTTAAAATGGCTTAAGGCTCTCTCCCATCTCTACTGGGATGTAGATAAAACATTTTGCTGTAATGTTGTTTACTTCTGTGGGGGGTAAATAGCATCTACATAGAGAAAGATGTAGTCAGAGGTGTCAGTGGTTCTAATTAGAAGGGTGTTCAGCTGTTTGTTAAACAGTGCATGTACACTATAAGAGCTTAGGACACAAAATAACAAGGTAGGTGTAAACTGATTTTCTGCTTTTGTTTTAAGAATGTTATTTATAAAGTCAAGATTTTAAAAGTTTGGCAAGTAATGTTCCACAGCAGTGCCATTACATAGTGGCAGATTTGTGACAAATTGTGGGCGGTAGCAGCAGAGACTTGTGGTGTGATTTCTTCCGTCTTTAACAATAAAAGGCTGTCTGTGTTTGTAAATTTAATAGAAGTTACTTTCTTTAACAGGCTGGACTAATTGAAGCCAATGGAGAGCTTAAGGTGTTTATAGACCAAAACCTAAGTCCTGGAAAAGGTAAGAACATAATTTTTAGTCAGACTCTCCATTTCTTGATTTTCAGTTGTTATGCTTATTACTGGCTTTAAACTGCTTTCTTAGCACAGTTTTTGTAAATCTTCTCGTAAGTTATATAATCAGAAGGCAAACTGTAGATTTTCTGTGGTTTATAATTGTCTCTAAATTGCATGTGAAGTTCAGTAGTGGTTTGTCATCCCATATGTGATCTTCTCATTAGTGTAGCTTGTGTTTAACTGTAAAGGCCAGGATGGTCTAAAAACATCTTTTGGGGCCCTATGTTTTAGCAAATGGGAAAAATGCAGGAGTGTAGCAGGAGTAGTGTCATGGGGTATGACAGTTTTTATGATAGGCTTGCACAAGAGCGGATGCACTATCTGAAATCTGAACAGAACTGTTTTGGACTTGCAGATAATGGCTGTTCGTATATGATGGTGTAATGTAACCAAGCAGTTTAATAAAACACAGACTGTAAACTTGAATTTGATATGTAAGCTCGAAAACTAAGAGTATCTAAACATTTGGGGATTTATGTGCTGCACTTTACAATTAGCATAGTTGGGGGAAAAAACAGAAGCATAACTTACAGTTGCCATCAGTGAAACATTCTGGGATGACTCGCACAACTGGAGTGTTGCAATGGATGGGTATAAACTCTTCAGAAGGCATAGGCAAGGAAGGAGAGGTGGTAGGGTAGCTCCGTATGTTAGGGAGTGTTTGGATTGTCTAGAGCATAATGATGGTGACGATAGGATTGAGTGTTTATGGGTAAGAACTGGGGGAAAGGCCAACAAGGCAGATATCATGGTGGGAGTCTGTTATAGACCACCCAACCAGGATGAAGAGGCAGATGAAATCTTCTATAAGCAGCTGAGAGAAATCTCACAGTCAATAGACCTTATTCTCGTGAGGCACTTCAACTTACCAGACGTCTGCTGGGAATGCAGTACAGTGGAGGGAAAACAGTCTTGGGGATTCCTGGAGTGTGTGGAAGATAACTTCCTCACACAGCTGGTGAGTGAGCCAAGTAGGGAAGGCACCCCACTGGACCTGTTGTTTACAAACAGAGAAGGACTTGTGGGTAGTGTGATGGTTGGAGGCTGTCTTGGGCATAGAGATGATGAAATGACAGAGGTTTTGATTCTCAGAGAAATAAGGAGAAGGTCAGCAGAGCTGCCACCATGGACTTCCGGAGGGTAGGCTTTGGCCTATTTAGGAGCCTGGTTGACAAAGTCTCTCGGGAGACAGTGCTGAAGGACAGAGGGGTCTGGGAAGGCTGGGCATTCTTCAAGGAGGAAGTCTTAAAGGCACAGGAGCAGGCCGTCCCCATGTGCGGAAAGACAAGCTGGTGGGGAGGAAGACTGGCCTGGCTGAACAGAGAGCTTTGGCTGGAACTCGGGAAAAACGGAGAGTTTATGACCTTTAGAAGAAGGGGCAGGCAGCTCAGGTGGACTACAAGGATGTTGTGAGGTTATGAAAGGAGGAAATCAGAAGGGCGAAAGCCCAACTAGACCTTAATCTGGCTCTACTGCTTTAAAGGACAGTAAAAAATGTTTCTATAAATACATTAGCAACAAAAGGAGGGCTAAGAATCATCTCCATCCTTTATTGGATGCAGGGGGAAACATAGTGACAAAGGATGATGAGAAGGCTGAGGTACTTAATGCCTACTTTGCCTCGGTCTTTAATAATAAGACCAGTTATTCTTCAGGTACGTAGCTCCCTGGGCTGGAAGGCAGGGAGCAGAACGAAGGCCCCATAATACAAGGGGAAGTGGTAAGCGGTAAGCGACCTGCTACACCACCTAGATACAAGATCCACCCAAGGGTACTGAAGGAGCTGGCAGAAGTGCTCGCCAGGCTACTTTCAGTCATTTATCAGCAGTCCTGGCTAACCAGGGAGGTCCCAGCTGAGTGGAGGTTAGCAAATGTAAAGTCCATCTACAAGGGCCAGGAGGGAGATCCAGGGAACTACAGGCCAGTCAGTCTGACTTTGGTACCAGGGAAGGTTGTGGAGCAAATCGTCTTGAGTGCTATCATGTGGCATGTACAGGACAACTAGGTGATTAGGCCCAGTCAGCATAGGTTTATGAAAGGCAGGTCCTGCTTGACTAACCTAATCTTGTATGACAAGATGACCCGTTCATAGCCTCTCCCTCATCCACTGGATGTTGTCTACCTGGACTTTAGTAAAGCCTTTGACTCTGTTTCCACAGTGTTTTCCTGGAAAAACTGGCTGTTTGTGGCTTGGACAGGTGTACTCTTTACTTGGTAAAAAGCTGTCTGGATGGCTGGGGCCAAAGAATTGCAGTGAATGGAGTTAAATCCAGTTGGCGGCTGGTCATAAGTGGTGTTCCCCAGGGCTCACTGTTGGGGCCAGTTCTGTTTAATATCTTTATCGATGATGTGGAAGAGGGGATTGAGTTGAGTGCATCCTCTGTCAGATTATAGGCAGCACCAAGTTGGGTAGGAGTGTCGATCTGCTCGAAGATAGGAAGGCTCTGCAGAGGGATCTGGACCGGCTGGATCGATGGGCTGAGGCCAACGGTATGAGATTCAACAAGGCCAAGTGCTGGGTCCTGCACTTGGGTCACAACAACCCCATGCAACACTACAGGCTTGGGGAGGAGTGGCTGGAGAGCTGCCTGGCAGAAAAGGACCTGGTGGTGTTGGTTGACAGCCGGCTGAACATGAGCCGGCAGTGCGCCCAGGTGGCCATGGCGGCCAATAGCATCATGGCTTGTATCAGGAACAGTGTGGCCAGCAGGAGCAGGGCGGTGATTGTGCCCCTGTACTGGGCACTGGTGAGGCCGCACCTCGAGTGCTGTGTTCAGTTTTGGGCCCCTCACTACAGGAAAGACATTGAGGTGCTGGAGCGTGTCCAGAGAAGGGCAACAAAGCTGCTGAAGGGTCTGGAGAACAAGGCTTATGACGAGCAGCTGAGGCAACTGGGGATGTTTAGTCTGGAGAAGAGGAGGCTCAGAGGAGACCCTATCATTTTCTACCACTACCTGAAAGGTTGTAGCGAGGTGGTTGTGGGTCTCTTTCATGAAGTAACAAGCCATAGGGCAAGAGGAAATGGCCTCAAGTTGCCTCAGGGGAGGTTTAGATTGGATATTAGGAAAACGTTCTTCACCAAGAGGGTTGTCAGGCATTGGACTAGGCTGCCCATGGAAGTGGTTGAGTCACCATCACTGGAGGTATTTAAAGACGTGTAGATGTAGTACTTAGGGACATGGTTTAGTGCTGGACTTGGCAGTGCTGGGTTAACAGTTGGACTTGATGATCTTAAAGGTATTTTCCAACCTAAAACAATCTCTGATGCCATAATTCTATGAGTTCCAGTCACCTGCAGTTCTGGACAGGTACATCGTACAATCTCTTCTGTAAATGGATTATGCTATAAGTGCAAATTAGAATTTTGTCCCCTGTATTCTTAGGGGAAGGCTGTTTCCATAGCGAAACTGTAGAACTATTCTCTGACTTGCAATAAGTATATTCTTGCCAGTTTATACATTTTGCTGGTGTCAGTGTTATTCAGCTTAATCGTTTTCTCCAGTGTGTTTACTTACCCTTTATAAATAACAATTGTATATCTTAACAGTCTTTAGTCTGACAGGCCATCTAGCTGTTTTTCCCTAGATTCCTCATCAGATGAGCTCTTTGTCCTCTGGATTTTCCTTATCGTCATTCTTTGATCCTGTTTGATTGCTTTCATCAACTTTCTTGAACGCAAGTGACCAAAATAGCATATAAGACTCCAAGTGAAGTTTCGGTCGTATTTGCCTGGACTTATCAGTAATTTTTCTGTGCAACGTCATGTTTAGTTCACAGCCATTGCACAACAGATTTTGGTGAAATGGCCGTTTTCCTTTGTTGTTACTTCCAAATGATGATAGTCTGGTTTATTTCTGTGTGAGATGTGTGCTTTGATAGGCTGTACTAATTAGGGTGAAATGAATTAGGACAGAGTCACCTACTTGTTCTTGTCTGCTCTCATAAACCTCACTGTTAACAAATCTATTGACTTTATGCATTGTTGGATTACACTAGTACTCTGAGATTAAGCTGTAGTCCAGTTCAGGTGAATTCTATTAGTAGTATTGCTCCAGTCTTTTATATACCATTTCAGGAAACCCCTTTAAGCATTTATTTTCATAACTTGCAGAACTTCTGCTTTCTGTCACCACCAATTTAACTAGCATTTTTTCTAGGTACATCAGTAATTTTATTGGATTGTCAATAGGCTCTGTCTTTGATATTCCCTTGTCTAAAATGTATGTTGCTTTACAAAAGGGGGCAGTCTGACTCATCTGCCATGATCTGCTTTTGATGGAGAAGGCATTAACTGACACTTATTAACTAGTCCACGTGTATATGTGTACACACGTTCACATACCCCTGAACAAAAAAAGCATGCAGGTAGATTACCTGATCCTTAACCGTGGTACCATTTCCTTACCCCCTACGGGCAGTAAAACTGATGTTTTTGTCAGGGCAGATACATACAGGGACATGTTACACTCATGTAGGCATCTGTGTCTAGACCCTGTTACAGTCAGTAGAGAGCTAGTCAAAACAGACAGTGCAGTCTAGACAGCAAAAATTGGAAATGTGAATCTTCCATTATTACTTAGCTCTTACAGTAGAAATGGGCAAAACTAAGGCCATTTCATTGCTTGTAGAATTTCTAACATAAATTCAGGTGATTAAACAGTTTATTATAGGCTTGCAGCTCCTCCGGTTTGAGAGTTGAACTCTATTCTCCATGTATACCACCATGAATAATAGAAGCAAACTAAGCTATTCTCAGTTAATTTCTGCACCCCATTGCTTTTAGGGGAGTTTTGTAAAGTTAATGGACAGCAACTAATTCTTAACATTGAGAAGAATCAACTGTTTCTCTTGGCTTAGTCATTTTATGTTTCTTGCCTCTAACTTGTCTGTGTTTTATGTGCAGGCTCTGTAGTCTTAATCAGAGCTTAAAATAGCAAATACTCTGCCACTGAAGTATTCAGTATGTATCAGCATTTATTCACTAAAGTAGTACTAATTTTCTGTTGCCACTTTTTAATAATTTTTAGATTTTTTTGTCTTTAAATGTCAGAATTTTATATGTAACCACTATACACAAAAGTACCTGTCAACATTACATGCCATTATATCAAAAAGTCCAGTCCTCCACTATCTTGCTAAGTTTTTGCAAAATTTCACTTAATTTCATGGTGTAGAGGATTCAGTCCACAGCAACAGATAAAAACACAGAGTAAGCTTTCCACAGGGTAGCAGATGTGTATCTTGTGTACTTCTTGGGATGAATTTGAAGGAGGTAAGGAAAGAATCTTTCTATTCTTCACTGGTGGTCATTATTAAAAGTGGGTGGGGGTTTTTTTGATTGGGTTGTGGTTCTCCCCCCCCCAATTTTAATTTCTTGAAGGAGTCTTTCTGGAAATTGCAAGTCGGTCATAGGGACAGTCTGGGAATAAATTGCATTAATGATACAGGATCTAATCTCCCTACTGTGTCGGATGAGTGGTTTGCTTAGCCCAATCTGCTGCTCCCAACAACAGTAGTAGGGCAAGCTGTTTGGGGAGAAGGGAAGAGCCTGGCTACTTTTTGAAGTTCATTCCCATTATGCTTGCACAGCACTCAAGGTCATTGGATTAGTAATATCGGGGGGGTGCATTCCAGCATATTTTCAGAGAAGTCTGACTTTGAAAGACTTAGCAAATTAAGAAGCAAACTCAACAAGAAACTCAGGACTTGCTTCAGTTTCCAGATATTGCCAGCAAGATCTGAAAGGAGGAGGAGCTCAGCTGTCAACGAAATAAATATTTTAGGGGGGTGGTGGAGGATAAAAAATTACTTGTCCACTGGATCTTGAGGGCATGCATGCAAAAGCATAGTTTGGAAGAGAGAGAGTGCAGAATATTTTTCTTGAAATGGTTCTATAACACTTCATCAAAGGTCTATAGGTGAATACAGGACTTAGTGGTAGGTATATGAATCAACTATGAAAGATAAGCAAAGGTTGCCTTTTCTGGCCAAAACAGGTTGTTATGCAACAGTTCTTACAGCCTGAACAGCTTCTGCTGCACAGAATGGCCTGTGAAAGGACTTCTGTAAATTTTTAATCTGTACTGGCATAAATCTGGGAACTGTGAATAGGTTATTTTTAGATTTGAGTTTTGTTCAGGGTACATAGCTGTTGTTTCTTAGATGAACAATGAAAGGGGTATATCATTCATCTTGCTATGCTGAACAGTTACGCTCTACAACCTCTTGCTCAAAAAGGCCTAACACCATAGAATCTGGGAGAGAGAGGGTATGTTAGGGAACTGTTGCTGTATGCAAGTCTTGTCCTTACACTCATTCCCTGATTATCCACCAGTATCCACTGTCAGAAACAGGTTAGCAACCTAGACAGACTTTTTACTTCAACAGTTGGGGACATGCTTCAGTCTAATTCATTTTGGAGAGACTGGTCTCAAGCATGAACTCCAGATTAGGATTTTTGCTTTTAAAGCAGCAGCTGAATTTATTTAAGAAGAGAAAATAGTAAATAAAAATAAAAGTTTTGTATATAATGCATGTGATTCTGAGTAAATTGGTCATGGACGTACATAAAAGACCATTCTAGAAAATGCCGTTAAAAAGTCTTCCTTCAAAAACATCTTTAGTGTGGAATAAGAAGTTATCAATCTTTATATGTGGTAGAAATGAGCTGGAATCTTTTGCTTTCTCCAGTGCTCCTGCAACCTCCAGAAGAGGTTGGCTGTAAATTCACCTGTGTTCTCTGATACTGCAGTGTTATTTCCATTACTAGAGTGTAGCTCCCCATTTAGCCCTGAAAAAACAGCTGTTAGGGATAAATTTGTTTACTATTTGAAACTATTTGAGTATTTGCCAGTCCTTGGATGAGGAAATTTAGGTAATGCAGGTTTCCAGTATGTTTGGCCCCAGGGTGGTGCTGTTGAGAAGCTCTAACTTCTCCTGGAAGGACATGAGGTATGACATTTACATTTAGTGCAGCTTTCCTGTTAAGTGCAAGGTCTGCCGAGTTTGTAGTCTGGTAGGGCTTAAGTGGCACAAATCCCCAGATTTGGTCTGGAGTGGTTTGGTTTGGCACAAGCATGACTCTGAAAGTTTTGGTGTACTTGGTAACCAGGAATACGGTTTTCTGGTATAACCTTGTTCAGGAGAGAAGCAGCAATGTAATGTACAGAGAGTGTCTGAGGAGGGAGGTCTTTGTTTCAGGAAATCCTGAGCAGTGCCAGGTGCTTCTGAAAATGTAGCTTTGCTCTTTACTGCCAGTGAGTTAACAAGTGCAGCAAAAGGTAGCTGTATATCCAGATGTCCTCTTGCTGATGAACTCTGATAAAGCCACTTGGGTTTATAGCTGCTGCTTGTCCTGTGCTGTTTATTTACTGTCAACTTCAGCTGTGACATTGTGGAGGAATGCTAGATCCCATTGGAAGCAGATGTAAGTTTCCTTGGCTCATTCCAAAACATCCGATTGCATTTTTTCCCCTAAAGCCTCAATTGCTGAGAACGTCATTACACAGGGTCCTCTCCTTTGCTTGTTACCCTATATTCAGGAATGAGTTTTATAGAAAATGTGCCTAAATTAATCCCACTAAACCCTCAAATTATAATCAGAAGCAATGTTTATAAAAATTTCAAAGGTCAAGTGAAGAAAAGCTGTAAGGGCACCCAAAGTATGATTTATAGTTCTATCCCTTTTCTGGCAGTAATGAAAAGGATTCTGGGAGTGCTGGTCAGCAGCAGGCTTAGTATGAGCCAGCAGTGTGCCTTGGCAGCCCAGATGGCAAACTGCATCCAGCATAGCCAGCTGGTCAAAAGAGGTGATTCTCCTGCTGTATTCAGTGTAGGTGCAGCCTCACCTGGAGTACTTTCTGCAGTTCTTGGCCCCGCAATTTAAGAAGGAAGTTAAGGTCCTTGAATGTGTCCAGAGGAGGGCAGCAAGGCTGGTGATAGGGTGGGAGGGCATGTCCTGTGAGGAGCGGCTCAGGACTTTGGGCGTGTCTAGTTTGGAGAGAAGGAGGCTGAGGCGCGACCTCATGCCTCTACTACAGCTTCCTGAGGAGGGGAAGTGGAGAGGGAGGTGCTGAGCTCTTCTCCCTGGTATCCAGTGCCAGGACGTGTGGGAATGGTTCAAAGGTGCACCAGGGGAGGTTCAGACTGGGCATCGGGAAGTATTTCTTTACCAAGAGGGTGGTTAAACACCGGACAGACTTCCTAGAGAGGCGGTGGGTGCCCCAAGCCTGTCAGTGCTTAAGAGGCACTTGGACAATGCCCTTAGCAACATGCTTTAACTTTCGGTCAGCCCTGAAGCGGTCAGGCAGTTGGTCTTGATGGTCGTTGTAGGTCCCTTCCGACTGAAAATATTCTGTTCTAATTCTATTTTAATTCTATATCACTTCATCCAAGACAGAATAAGAGAGTGGTTTAATTGTGGAGTAAAATTCCAAAGTGATTTGATGTAATTGTTTGCTTCTTGCATGCCTGAGTTACAAGGCAAGGATAATCTCATTAGATATTTTAATTATTGTTTTAGTTTGTGTGTGTTCTGGGATTAAAAACTTTTTTTTTTGTTAATTCCTGGCTTTGTTTTGGATATCCACCTGGCTAATTGCTTAAACACAAAATTGCTAAAATTGACCCTGTACATGGACTTTGAGTGGTAATTACAATATCAGAATTCATCTTGAGGGTTAGAAAATACATATGGGTTGGAAGGATGGAAAGAATTTTTAACAGGTGCTGAAACAGTAAAACTTTCTCACAAGTTTGTGTCTTCTAAAAGTTATTTGGCAATTACTTTTAGAGACTTAAAAATTTTGCTGTTCCAGGAGGTTGCATTTTGAAGAAAAGTGCTACATTCTGGTCCTTGCTGTATCCAGATTAGTGTTGATATGTAAGTATTAAATGGAACTGTTCAATTTTAATCTTGCCCCTTGCCTGTGAAGAAATCTGGGTGAAAGAAATTATCTGCTTCAGATGAGTGCAAGGGAAAAGATAATCAGTGGTATTTAATGTATTGAAATAAAACCTCTTACATTTTTTAAATTACTCGGAAAGAAAATTTGAATCTTCTGTCATGCCAGTAGGTGGCATTATTGGTATGGAACCAGAAAATACTTGTAAAAGTTGTCTTTAGCTCCTTTCAGCTCTTACACTTTAAAATAAGGTTTCACATTTTATAGGCATAAAGAACTTCAGTTTTGATTTAATTTCAGATTTAGTAGTTGAAAAAAATTTAAGTCAAATGTGTAGACTTTTAAGGTGTATTTAGAGTCTTACATTTCAGCACTGCCTAACGGCCTATTTATATGACAAGAAACTTTTGCAATGTAATGTTATTGTTCATTTTATTTGCAAGTTGAAAAGTCTGAAGGTGGACCACAGTTTATTTCAACACAGACTTGGAAAGACTTGTTTGTAATGGCTGAAGTATTAGAATCATAGAATCATTAAGGTTGGAAAAGACCCTTAAGATCATCAAGTCCAACCACTAACATATCGCTGCCAAGTCCACCACTAAACAGTCTCCTCAAGCACCACGTCTACTCTTCTTTTAAATACCTCCAGGGATGGAGACTCAACCACCTCCCTGGGCAGCCTGTTCCAATGCTTGACAACCCTTTTGGTGAAGAATGTTTTCCTAATATCCAATCTGAACTTCCCCTGATGCAACTTGAGGCGATTTCCTCTTGTCCTATCACTTTTTAGTAAGGAGAAGAGACCGACCCCCACCTTACTACAACCTCCTTTCAGGTAGTTGCAGAGAGCAATCAGGTCTCTCCTCAGCCTCCTCTTCTCCAGACTAAACATCCCCAGTGGCCTCAGCCGCTCCTCATAAGCCTTGTTCTCTAGACCCTTCAGCAGCTTTGTTGCCCTTCTCTGGACACGCTCCAGCACCTCAATGTCTTTCCTGTAGTGAGGGGCCCAAAACTGAACACAGCACTCGAGGTGCGGCCTCACCAGTGCCCAGTACAGGGGCACAATCACCGCCCTGCTCCTGCTGGCCACACTGTTCCTGATACAAGCCATGATGCTATTGGCCGCCATGGCCACCTGGGCGCACTGCCGGCTCATGTTCAGCCGGCTGTCAACCAACACCACCAGGTCCTTTTCTGCCAGGCAGCTCTCCAGCCACTCCTCCCCAAGCCTGTAGTGTTGCATGGGGTTGTTGTGACCCAAGTGCAGGACCCAGCACTTGGCCATATTGAATCTCATACCGTTGGCCTCAGCCCATCGATCCAGCCGGTCCAGATCCCTCTGCAGAGCCTTCCTATCTTCGAGCAGATCGACACTTCCACCCAGCTTGGTGTCATCTGCAAATTTACTGAGGATGCACTCAATCCTCTCATCCAGATCATTGCTAGTTATACCTACGGATGATGAGAATTACCTAAAAGTCTGAGCTGATATAAGAAATCAATTAAGCACTTAGTAGTACTACACACTGGGGAATATCAATGTCTTTGTGAAAGTGCTCAGAATTGCTGTATAAGCATGGTTTTTTGTCTTCACAGGATGGTGTGACTCGTTCAATAAGCAGAGGTATTTTTACTTGACTTGGCACACAGCTAAGGGCAATCATCTGCGTGTTGCAAAAGTTTATAGTAGGTTGATACCCTCAAAAAGAGTTCAGTGTTTTCTGAAAATGGGCATGTAACTGACTAATCATAAAATATCTATGGTGTTTGTGAGGGAGGTGTTAAAAACTGCAACTTCACATCTGAGGAATCTGCTCCTGGGATATAATTGTCACCTCTGTCGTCTTTGCCACATCTTCTAAGTACAGCTTTTATACGTATTCTGTATGCGTATGTAATCTAATAATCTGAAACTTGTCAAATTGATGCTTTAGGTGTAAGGAATTATTATCTCTGAAGGTGATGTGGACTGCATAAAAGGCACTTTAAATGGCATCTTTAAACTAATGTTATTATCCTAGCTGTGTCTTCAAGACTCCTCTTGCACTTGGAAGAAAGCAACGGTTCAGGCGCAGTGATTCAGGGTAGATCTTGTAAAGCAAAATGCACAGAAAATACTAACAGTCCTCGAGGGAACTGCTTGGCATATGATCTCCACTTCACCTATGTATACTGTTGGGGTTGAATGAGGCTGTTGTCAAGCATTGCGTTGGTCACTGTACTGAGACAGGTTAAAGGGTTTGAGACTTTAGGACACTGTTTCCTGCTGTCATGATGCTTTGAGGTAGAGAAAGAGGTGGAAGTCTGCCGCATTAAGTGATACAAAAGGCTTTTCTTGTTATGATGCTGATATGATACCTTGTTCCAGGATGTTTCTTTTAGACATTTCTTTTGTAATCTCTTGTGCAGCGATAGTTGCGTAGATCAGTTGATGACTTCCCTCAACTTACTTGTGTCCTGACTGCCTTCCCAGCTTTCTGTAGCTCTGAAATTCTCACTTTCTGTGCATTATTTCCCATTTGACTATGGATGAGATTCTGAGCTCTGCTTCACTGCTGTCCAAAACAAGGTTCATCCTCATCTCTGTGTCCACTTCAGAAATTGTGCACCTGTGTTTGAACAGCATGAAGATTTGGAGCCTTCTAGAGATTCTTCCACTCTCTACCGAGCTTTTTGGATTTCATTGTTTGGAGTCTTCAAAGGCACATCTTTACTATTATTTCTGTGTACTAGACTGTGATGTTGAGTAATGAACGTAAGTTTTTCCTAAGATCTGCATTCCTTATCTTTCAGTCTCCATGATGAGCTTCCATGAGGTCTCCCATGCCTTTAATAAAAACAAAACAAAACACCCAAATAAAAACAAACACACACAAAACAAACTTGGGTTTTTGTTAGATTTCTACTGCTTGGGTAATGCCTTGAGGAAGAGAACCTGTAGCCTGGTCACTGGGCAATTTTTGTTGAAGCCCTGGAGCTGGAGTTAGCTGTGGAAGTTTCAGTGCTATCAGAGAAGCCAAGTAAAAGTGAGCAACTGAGACTTTCAGGTGCATGGGATAAATTACTCTAAGGCATATTGCTGTCGGTTTTATTGACAGCAGCCCAAACAACTGGATAGAACGGTACTTCTGGTTAATGAAAGATGTTTTAGAGGTAGCTCATCTTTTTGTAATTCTTGCATATTAGGGTGTTTTTTTCAGGTTGGAAATAAATGCATTGCCTTGAACAGAATCTCAAGAACAAATTAGAAAGCTTCTGTAAATCTGCAGTTCGGAATGATTTCAAACTGTGGTTTTCCTTTCTGTTTGCAGGAGATGCAGATGCTTTGCTGTCACTTTACTAGGGAGGAGGGTACTACTAAAAGCATACTGAGCTGTCAAGTACATGGCTGAACTAGCCAAATGCAACTTTCTTGAGTAGGATAGTGGCAAATAAGAAATATCTGAAGATGGTATGAAGAGACGTAGTGGCCATGACTAAAGATCAATGAGTCTAACATAAGGTCGTCTAGAAACACTAGCAGAGTCTGTGATAAGGCCCACGACTTGCAGAGACCCTGAGAGAAATCTGTAATCTGATAACACAGAGCTTTTGAATTGAAAAAAGAACCTTTGCAAAAAACTAGGTGGCTTAGGCTACTTTACATCACTGTAAGAGACCCTGCTTGGTAATTATTCAGTCAATTTTCTACAGAGACTGCTTTGGGTTGGGGGGTGACACACTGGAAGGAGAGGGGCAGATTGTACACTTAAGGCTAGTTTGCTTTTTGTTATTTAGGTTTTTGTTTTTTCTAAGCAGTTGGTTTGATATACACGTTTGGAGCTGAAATTAGCTTTGTATTTGCTTTACAGAATGGTTACAGTATGGAGTTTTGTTAGTGATGTTGATGTTGAATTCCATTTCCTCTCCTCTTATCTCTTTTGTTACCAAAAAGAACAACAACATCCACATACGGAAGACTGCCAAAACTGAATCGACAACATTTTTCAGATAATTCTCATGGTTTTCATATACACTTAAATCAATAATTTGCATCTTAAGCAGTACAGGTAACCTGGCTTTATATAATTTCTATTTCTATTGACTTTTTAAAAATTCCTGAAATAAGGAATGTAGTGCTCCAGATGGCACTTTGCCTTCTCAGAATTGATGTTTGCAATGGAATAGATAGGCGGCCCCAGAACCACGCTCCTGTAGCAGGCAACAGTGAGAAGGAGGAGGCACCCTGGACCCTGGTGACCCGCAAAAGCAGGGCTCTGCCTCAGCCCCCACGTCCCAGTATCACCACCAGCAACAGATTTGTAGCTTTACCTACTGCTGACACCCACAAGCATGGTCCACAAGGTGCAACTGTACCAGCAGCACAAAGTGGATACCGCAAAGAGACAAGTGCTCGTAGTGGGTGACTCTGTTAAAAGGCACTGAGGCACCCATCTGCCGACCTGACGGAGTCATGAGAGGTTTGCTGTATTCTGGGAGCTAAGATCCGAGACATCACTGAGAGGGTGCCACAACATTTCAAAAGCACTGATTACTATCCTCTGCTACTCTTCCACGTGGGCACAAATGATGCTGCAAGCCAGAGTCTGGGCAGAACTTAGCAAACCTGTAAAGCTCTGGGACAGCAAGTGCAAAATATTGGTGCCCAAGTTACCTTTTCCTCCATACTACCTGTCGGAGAAAAATGGGCAACTAGAAACAGGCAAATAATACAAATCAACTCCTGGCTACATGGCTGGTGTCAATGTGAGGGTTTTGGCTTTTATGACAATGGGACGTTCTTCAACAGCCATAGGCTGCTGGGTGGGGGGATGGACTCCACCTGTCTGGAAGGGGCAGGCTGGCAAACTTGGTGAGGAGGGCTTTAAACTGAGGAACTCAGGGGGAGGGGGACAAACTGGCAATGCTAATGCCATCACACACAATGGGGGAATAACACAGGACAACCTGAGCAGTGATAAAGGTGACGTAGTGGCCTCATGCAATGGCAGCCAGGAGACCAACCACCTCAAGGGTTTACATGGCTGTAGTGGGTCCTCATACACCCCTCCAGGGAAATGCGTATGCTCAGGTATCTTTCCGAAATGCCTGTACACCAATGCACGCAGCGTGGGGAATAAACAGGAGGAACTAGAGGTCTGTGTGCGGTCGCAGGGCCATGATCTCGTTGCAGTCACAGAGACATGGTGGGATAACTCGCATGACTGGAATGTGGTCATGGATGGCTCCAGGCTTTTCAGGAAAGACAGACCAGCAAGGCGAGGTGGGGGAGTTGCTCTTTATGTGAGGGAGCGACTGGAATGCATTGAGTTCTGCCTTGGAGTGGAGGGAAAACAAGTTGAGAGCTTTTGGGTAAAAATTAAGGGACAGCCAAATGTGGGTGACAGTGTTGTGGGTGTTTGCTACAGGCCACCTGATCAAGAAGAGGCAGTTGATGAAGCCTTGCAATCGCAGGCCCTGGTCCTCATGGGGGACTTCAGCCACCCTGATATTTGCTGGAAAAGCAACACGGCAAGCCATGCACGATCCAGAAGGTTCCTGCAAAGCATCAAGGACAACTTTTTGATGCAGGTGGTGGAGGAGCCAACGAGGCGAGATGTGCTGCTCAACCTTAACCTAACAAACAAGGAAGGGCTGATTGAGGGTGTGAGATTTGGGGATAGCCTTGGCTGCAGTGACCATGAGATTGTTGAGTTTAGGATACTGCGAGGTAGAAGGAGGGCTATGAGTTGGGTTACAACCTTGGACTTCAAGAGGGCCAACTTTGGCCTCTTCAAAGACCAGCTAGAAGGAATCCCGTGGGCTAGGGCTCTGGAAGGCAGGGGCATCCAAGGGAGCTGGACAGTATTCAAGGACTTTGTCCTCTGAGCTCAAGCTTGGTGCCTCCCCAGGAGGAAGAAGTCAGGCAGAGGAGCCAGGAGACCTGCATGGGTGAGCAAAGAGCTTCTAGAGAAACTGAAATGGAAGAGGGAGGTTCACAGTATGTGGAAGAAGGGACTGGCCACTTGGGAGGAATATAGGAATGTTGTCAGGGTATGCAGAGATGTGACGAAGAAGGCCAAGGCCCACTTGGAATTAAATCTGGCAAAGCATGTCAAAGATAACAAGAAGGGCTCCTTTAAATACATCAGCAGTCTGCCATATACAGTATTGCTTCTATACTAGAAGACAAACTGACAAGACTTGAGTTTGTTAGAGACTGCATTATTGGGAAACAGTTGTTTTTCTATTCTATTTCTATTCTATTCTATTCTATTTTCTATTTTCTATTTTTCTGTTGTTGCATCACTCTGATTGCTTTGTCTTTCATTAGTAAAGAAAACATAAAGACATAAACATAAAGGTTACATCAGAAAATGGTATGGCACCTAAAACAAATGGGATTTCGGCTCCTCAGGCAAGGAATACCTCAGCCCAACCTCTTCAGTCTGAAACACCAAAATCAAAGGCACTACTGTTACATGAACTGGACCAGTCAGCTTTTAGACAGATGTACTGCTTTGTCTGCAGAGGGCACTCCCTTCTCTAATTTTAGATGTACTGTGTCTTTCTGTGGCATGTCAGGTTACTTAAAATGTTCATAATTGACAGTACCACTAGTCTGTTTTACTGCTAAAAGTCTGCAAGGGATTCTTTCTTTTTGGTAAAATTTTGGGTTTACTTTCCTTTGCAAGCAAAGGTCCAGTTCAAGAGTTCTTCTATAAATGCAGTCAGTAACCAAAGAAAGCTATCTAGTGCATAGTCTGTATGAAGAAAGCACTTACTTGGAACAGTTTGTAGACAGATAAATAATAGATTTTGTTAAAGGGTGCTGCTGCTTTTGGTGTGCAAGTTTTATGACATTACTGCTTGATCCCATCAGTATCGTTATATTTGGTTTTGAGGCATTCTGGAACTTTGTATTGATGAAGTTCTATTTTCATTTAGGTTTAATGATTGCTTATAAGTTACCAAGAGTAGTCTTCCAAACTGGCGATATTTGGGAGACTGAGAATTTTAATAGCAGTTATGTCCTTCAGTATAATTTTGTGTGTGTGCTCTTTATCTTGCCTTTTCCATGTGTTTTGAAGTCTTTAGAAAGGGGGGAAAAGTGTCAGGAACTTGCAGTATTAATATGTGTTTGTTTTGAAAAGGAGGAGAAGTTGGTGCCAGGGAAGCTGTTTGCAAACTTGCGGTTTAATTTTTACATGCTGTTATGCACACGGTATGTTGGCCACAAAGTACAGGATTGTTTGGATTGCAGTGATTGCTGTAAGAGTAACACTAATTAAAAAATTATTAGTAAAATTCCTGTGAGAAACAGAGCTGTCAGCCACTTGCAAAGCTAAGTTAATAAATTTATTTCTGCTTGTGTACTTAGAGAACAAGCCACACAGACAAAACCACTGTGAAACCAGAACATTATGAGCATTCAATGAAAATGTACATGGATGTGAGAAAAATGTTTGCACATCAAGTAAATGAAAAAATAGTAGGATGTACGTGGGCAGAGGCAAATGGAAAATACCCTTAAAAAAAAAACAAACCCAAAGCTTCCCTGCTTCTTCCCCTCTCTGCCCCCAGTTAAACATTTATGCTCTTTCCTATTTAGTGTGATACTTTTTATGGGTTGACTTTGACTTTGTTTCAAACTGAAGTGTGTAGTACTGTTCTTCCAGTTACATTTGCATTTCCTTGCCAATGAGTTGGTGCCGTATAGGCAGACATACCTTGCAGTTTCTGTACAGGGCCAGGTTGGTTCAGTTGCATGACTTAAGTCTGGCACAGCACCACAGGAGATGTTAATGCAGTTAAACTTTAAAGAAGCATAGTGCATAGTCTTCCCTTTGTGCAGATGTTTTAGTTGCAAGATAGCTATTTGTATTCATAAAATGAAATTAATAATATAAGGATGCTGGAGGCCATCTAATCTAACCTTGCAATGAAACCAGGGCCAGCCTCAAAGCAGAGAGCCTTCAGTAGTTGAATTTTTCTGTATATCTCCAGGGAACCTCCTAGGCAACCTGTTGCTGTGCTTTACCTTTCTCGTGAATTTTTTTCCTCATATCTGGTTGAAATCTGCTGTGCAGCAACTTGTGACTGTGGCCTGTCTTCCTTTTGTTGTATCCTCTGTCATCTCTGTTGTCATCTCTGTAACTCTCCATTTGATAATTGAAGGAAGTGATTAGATTTCCGCAAATATACCCCTTGTCCCACCTTAATCTTCTCTCCCACGTGCTGGACGTGCCAAGCTCCCTCAGCTTCTCCTTGTACATCATATGCTCCAGTACCCTAGCCATTAATGTCTTTCTGCTGGGCTCTCGTGTTTGTTAATGCCTCTCTTGCACTGTGGGCCCCAAAACTGAAGAGAATAATGCAGCTTAAAGAGTGCTGGAGTAAAGGGAACAATCATTTCTCTTGTATTTATTTCCGTACTCTTCCAAATGCAGCCCAAGATGCAGTTAAGTCTTTGTTAGCGTAGGGGTTTACTTATGAGTCATGTTCAGCTGCTTTTTCACCCGGATCTCCAGGTCCTTTTCTACACATCTGCTTCCTAACCACTTGACCCTGACCTCTGCTGTTGCGTGGAGTTGCACTGTCACAGGTGCAACACCTTTGCATTTGTCTTTGTTGACTGAATAAAAGTTTTAAGAAACAACAAAATAGCATAAAAATTACTTTATTTTTAAACGTACCAGAAGAATGAAGTCTCTTGAGTGCATCCAAAGAATTAATAGATGATTGATCAAGATGATTAGAGAGAGTCTTATGGCAGTACTGTTCTTTGTGAAGTTGTCCTACTGAAGTATTGCTAGATTTTGTTGTCTTAGGAAAAAATTGGTACCGTGAATGGTTAGAAATCGCAATGGTCAGAGAATATTTGCCTGTGAATTCTTAAAGGACCTAGGGATGGTACTTCTGTCTGCTAACTTAGTATAATTCATATAGTACCAGAAGGATAGAAAACGACATATCCTGCACCATTTTTTGAAGGGCTCAGATAACTGCAGATGAGTAAGTTAGATTTCTGTTAGGCAAATCAGTTGAACGCCTAACAGAGAGGTAGTAGACATGTGGATAAATGTGATAATGGGCAGGTGTTAACGGGGCTTACTAGAGGGAGGGGGAAAGGGCAGTTATGAAGTTACGTCTTTTCAAAGTCATGCTTTGAAAGAGTCAACAACCATGTGGATAAGGTTATCTAATCAGTGCGATGTCCTTGGATTTCTTAAAAATAAAACCAAAAACCCCTTGATTATCAAGGCCCTTAATCAGCCTGTTAAAGAAACTAAGGTGTTATAGAACAGGGCAGTACTCCCATGGGTTAATAATTGGTGAAAACCAAACTAGATACAGTGGGGACCCCAACTGAGTTATTAGCACTCAAGAAAGATCTTGAAGTCATTCTAGTTTATATTATGAAAATGTGGTGTCAGTGTTTGGTGGGGAACAAGCAAATTGAATTTTGAGAATGATTTGGAAAGGCACAGGGAATAAAATAGAAAATGTGCTATGAGTTGTACAATAACATATGGAACGCCTTTATCATGAATAACGTGTCCACCCCTGTCCTCTGCAAAAACAAATTTCAAAGGGTAGGAGAACTAGAAAGTGTATGGGCAACAAGAGCTGTCAATGGTAAGGAAAAACGATCAAATAGGTGAGATGTCTTAACTTTGGAAAGCAGTTACAACTCTTTATTTTATACCAGAAGTACAATCTCCAGGTTGTTTTTAAAGCAGTGAGGAGGAGGTTAAAAAGACATGCTGACCACCAGGAAGCTGAGAAGATGATCCACAAGCACTAATAGCCAGGGTAGTTTGTATTGCTTTACTGCATTCTGCAGAGATTAAGAACACACAGAACAGGCGGTGGTAGCAATGGGTGTACTTGAAGAAACAGGAAGGCATAGCGGATTTAAGTTACCAACAGGATAGCTGGTGACTTTCTGAAGGAGCACTGGGAGGTTGGTTAATAATGGAAGAATGACAGGCTACTGCGTCCTGTTGAAATGTGGGGGACTGAGAATAAGTTCTTGTGTGAAGCTATCAGTTTGACATGGTGTAGTAATAGCGGTTAGGAAATACAAGCCTTTTGGAAAGCAAGGGCTTAAACAAGATTTGAGTTGTGCCCAACTTTCCGTAGACTACCTTAACGGGTGTGAGGGATGGTAGGCATCAAGGATTTTTTAGGGCCCTTCCCAATACAACCATTCTAAAAATGCTTACTTGTTGCTTCTGGATTGGATAATGGGGAAAAGAAAGGAAGGGGAATGGGAACGGGAACTGTGCCAAGTCCTTTTGGCCTCATTGACCCCTTTAAAAGTGATCTGAGAGAAAGAACTGCTAAACCTCTCACCTGACAACTAAATGACAGATTTTTCAGCAAAATAAATGTATGTGGTATTTTAAGACTCGATTGTCCCATTATTCTTTTTCTGTAGTCAGTCTTTGCTCCTTTTTTGTTTGGTTTGGGTTTTTTCTGGGTTGGGGTTTTGTTGGGGTTTTTTGGGGTGGGGTGGGGTTTTTGTGGAGGTTATGTGTGTGTGGTGGTTTGGTTTTTTTTTTCTTACTGTGCATGAAGCATCAAATTGCTAGAGGATACCTGGCTTGGTATTTTTGTATTTGAATTTTTGTTTTACCTGCCTTAAGACTTGCTTACGTATCACTGGTGATTGTGGATGGCTTATGAACAAGAAGAGAGAAGCTTTCCCTGCAGGGTTGGTCCACTGTGTTGCATGTATTTTGCCCAGATATTGGATTCTTTAAGACTTTTGTTATTTAATTCCCTGCCTTCAGCTGGGAGGAGGCACTTAGAGAGGAAAGTTGGGCATATTCTCTTGGAAGGTCATGTGCTAACCAAATTTTGTCTCCAGTAGACCAGCATGGCTCAGAAGGGTATGTCATATGCTGGGGCATTGGGCATGTTTTTCAGGTGGTACACGAAAAGATTTCAATAGCCACAAAGGAATAGGGGTAGAAGAAGAGGGGAATATGCTTTCTATCAGATGCCCATTACTTCTATTACTATGCTTTGAGAGAAAAATTGGAATATAAGGAATTAAAACATGTTCATACTAGATTACTGACCTGTAAGGTTACATAGGAGAGAGTTTGAGAGAAAATATAGTGAATTTTAATATTTTTTTTTTGCTTCAAATGTGTAAATGCTACATTTATATTGACTCTGTATGCAGTTCAGAGCTAGTTTCTGTTAATATGCACTGATAGTATAGATGAAACTGGAATTGCTAAAATAATACATGTGGCTGACCTGAAGCTGTCTACTTGTATTTGTTTTAGGGGTTGTTTCTCTATTGGCTGTTCATCCTTCTACAGTAAATACACTTGGAAAACAGCTCCTGCCAAAAACATTTGGACAGTCTAATGTCAACATTGCACAACAAGTGGTAAGGAGACTTCATGGTTTTCTTATTAATTGTACTATTGCTTAAACCTACTGTAAATCTGACTTCTAGCTTGATAGCTGGTATCACTTGTAATGGGCAGATAATCTAAGCCTGTTTCTAATTTTAGTAGATTTATGTTAAAACAAATGTTGTTTTGCATAAAGAAATGCAAAGATGAGTCTCCAATCAACATGCAGATACCTGAATATTCAGTGGCTTTGTCTTTTGCTAGTATTGCCACTTAAAATCAGTTGCTCTTTCAGATTCTGCTTTGAAATCTGGCATAGGGAAATGTAAATGAAGTCCATCAGCACATTTTTATTGAGATTAAACTTCGGTGGAACAAAATTGAAACCAGAGCTACATTTCTTATTGCTTTATTTAGATATCCCTTTGCTTAAATACTTACTGGGAGCTTTGTGAGAGATACATGAAATTAGCGGTTTCAAATAATCTAATAATGCAGTGGATAATACACAGATTATGAGAAGTCACTTTTATAGTGATCCAAATTAAAATTTCATGATTTGAAAAGAGTTGGTCTCAGTTCATCTTCTGGAAAGCGACTGTAATGTGTAAACATCTAAAATGGAATGTCTTATATTTGGGTTTCTTCTTGATAGGAAAGCAGTTTCCCATCTGCCTTTCCCAACTCTAAGCTCTAAGGAATGTTTTATAATTGAGGCTCCCTAAATGTATAAACTGTACCACTTCAGCTGCACAGAGGCAGCGCACATCATTCACTGTGCGGTATTTCCGGCAGTGGTGGTGAATTAGCACTTTCCAGCAGCCACCTGGAAGTTGAATGTAGCAAAATCAGTTTAACTGAATGAAATTGCTTCTTCAGTAGGAGGTGTTTTATCAATAAATTTCCAAGCAAGGAAATTCAGAGTAGTTAGGCATTCTTTTAATTTAAAAACCAGTAACCAGCAGTAGGAGAATGTTTTAACTACAGATCATAGGCCATAATGGCGCAGAGGAGATCCCTCCTGGGCATTATTTAGAGACTTTGTACATACTGGAGTTTAATGTTGAAAATGAAATGTTCTTTTAGGTAACTTACAGAATCCTTTCTTAAAGTACCAAAACCAGGGGATAATAATGAAATTACAAACCATGTGATGCTTTTTTTAAAACTTTCAACAATGAGAGAATTAATGTTTACAACAACGTTTATATACATATAAAGTCCTGTGTCTTCCATCACAAGTTTAAATTGACAAATCCTCATCTATGTTACCTATGATTAATTTTACATGGTAACATTATTTTAAAAATATGATTCTGAAATAATGACTACTCTTAATGGTCGTTTTGTTAGTATGATTACTGTGGGAAATCTACATTTGCAATCATAATTTTTTCAGCACTTTAAGTCTTACTCTGAAGATACTAGCATTAGTTGTTTTGTAAAAGAAGGGACCCATATCAGCATATTTGTATTGGCTGTTATCAATACAAAATTAGGTGGTTAGTTGTATGTCATTAAAGAAGAGATGGAGGTTTTGTTTTGTGTATGTATAGAAAGAGAAGTTTTGGCTAAATTTCTGTTGACTACAGTTCTGAAGGGGATAACAAGAACTGTTAAAAAAAATCAGAACCCTGAAAATTAAGAGAGGATAAATTTTCTGTCAATGTGTGAAATATTCTTGGGGAACAGAGTTGAGGAGTTGGCTTGTGACCCTGCTCAACTGTCTCACCTTTGAGTGGTAAAAACAGCTTTTTTAATACTTAATTTTCTGAGCTGGTGTTCTCTGTTCAAGTAGTTTTCTTTTTCTTAACACTGTCCCCATGTAAGTTTTTCTGTTGAGTACAGTGGAGTGGAGTGTATGGGCTATCTTGCTGTTTTTTCCGTTGTCCTGATCTTTTTCATTATCAAGGAGCTAAACTGTAATCTTGTGCTCTTTTGAAATCAGGAAACTTAAGAGAAACAGCAGGCACTTCTACTTTTGCTTCCTCCACCCAGTCCCTCTGTTCTCTCTAAAGCCTCCTCTCTAATTCTATCTATAAGCTTTTATTTTAGGATGTTCCCAGTGATTTGATACTGCTTAACTCTTTTCATTCATGCTCTTTTCATTCAAAGTCATGGTTGTTTATGAACTTCTGAGAAAAGTCAGGGGCATTAACATTTCTATTAAGGAGCCAATAATATTAAGTAATTCCTTAAAGGATTCTGAAACTCTAGACTGTAGGGTCTTCTGTAATAGTGATACATAAAGCATATAATTCTGGCTAGTTTGGAGGCTTTCTAGAGTTAACATAGGAATGCAGAGCTGGTTTTGAATGTACTAAACAAACTTTACTTTTCCACTCTGGAAATGAGCCTGTGAATTTGTACATGCTTCCATTTATTCCTTTATACTGTTGTGTATTTCAAGACACTATGGAACACAGTAGACGTCCAGGGTTTGCTGCTGCCAAATGGTTTGTTTTTCTCCCAGCTGTAATTCTAGCCCCCCCCCCCCGCCCCGTACTGGCTTGCCTCTCATCTTACTGCACAGTCATATGAATTCTAGATGTGGCACTAGGGTGATGGTGTGTCTGCTTGTGGAATAAGGAAGCTAGGGAGTAGAGCGGGACCCTCTAATTTTAGCCTCTGTGAGCAAGATGTTGAATCATCTCTTCCAGTCCTCTGTAACTGCATCCCAGGCTAACGGCTTTCCTCTGTTCTCTGTATTGTCTGCATTACTTGAATAGCACATGCTGGGTTTTGCAGTCTTTTGAGACATCTGGTGAACCAGACCAGTCAGTAGCAGAACTGACAGTACTTTTTTTCATGGGGAGAAAGTGAGCTGATTCACGTGTCCTGTGCCTGTTCAGCATCCCCCACCCCTATTCTGTGTCCCACAGTCAGAAGTTTTGGTTATGAAAAGTAGTAGAGAAGATTAGTTGACTTCCCTTAAGGATTAGGAACATTTTAAATATGGAACAAAGCTACTGGAAAGGGGAGGAAGACCTAAGATGTTCCGGCTGTCAGAAATGGATATAACAAACTTGTATGCTAACTATTCAGAGAGGTGGCATAATATAAAGAGCCAGTATCTGGGGAGAAACGCAGCTGTTTGTCCTGCCAGGCAGCTGAAGTAATGAACAACTTACAGTCATTAGACTATCTTTTGCATTCTACATTTAAAGGTTATTCAAATTTTGGTTCATTCTTAACTTCCACGCGTAAAATGTTTCATTTCGGGTTTTCAGTTTTTCTATTTTGCTATTGTTGAGGCTAAATTACTGAAGCTAACCCGAGGAAGAAACTTAAAATTTTGTTGGTGAGGTAGAATGTGGCTGCAGGAAAATATAGGAAGCTTGTGGGTGGTTATACGGTTAGGTTCATTTGATGTTTGTTTCACTTACCCGATGTCAAGGATGCAACCTACTGTTTCCCCTGGGAGGTAAATGTACCCCCGAAAAGTAGGCACATCTTTCCACACAATAGAAATCTATACAGTATAATTTTGTTTTCCTAAGTACGTATTCTCCAGAAAGTTATGTCTGTAACATTTCAGAGTTAAAAAACATCATCTGCAAAAGTGGGAGTTCTGCTTCAGCTAGTTTCACAGATAAAGAGTGCATGGCTCTGTGTGCGAATGTGTGTATTACTCATGATCAAATTACCACATCTTTAGAACTACTTACTTGTAAGGTGGAAGATTGTGATTAGCTGAGTGTGTGCTCGTAACATGTTCAGAACAGAATGGTATTGCCTAAATTAGTCTCACCCACTGCAGTGATAAAGTTAGCCCTCACTCTTCCTTACCTCTAACATACTTGTATTTTGGTTTTGACTTTAATGATAGCGACTGACTGCAGGAGAGGATTTGGCTGTTCTTGCAGTGGCTCTGCATTTTCTCTCTGCTCTTACTGATTTTCAGATCATCTTGTCTCATATGTTCGTATTTTAACTGTAATTTACTGTAACTTCTCTGTACATAGTCTGGTAGGGTTGGGATTTTTTCCTGTTTTTTTCCCTTTTCGGGTGGGGGAAGAGGGCGTGTGTGTTTTGATCGTGTCTAAGTTAGTGTTGAACAGTGCTAAAAAAATCCAGCAAGCATGGAAAGCTCATTTAAGAATGATAAAACATAAATGCTCATTACTTAGGGAGTGCTCTAACTATAATCTGTAGCCTGAAGGTTTTTGTGCTAGTGTGTATAAATTCAGTGCATCTAATAGAAGTAGGTAGGAGAAGAGTGTTAGTGTTGTTTAGATGATGCATCGTTTGAATCATGCAGCATATTAATATCTTGGAATACTTATGATCATTTTCCAAATTATTTTATCTTTACTGTAGGTCATTGGTACACCTCAGAGACCTTCAGCGCCAAATACTATCCTGGTAGGAAGTCCACATACACCCAACACACATTTTGTATCACAGAACCAGACTGCAGACTCTTCACCTTGGTCTGCTGGGTGAGCAAAATAAAAGTTACAAAGGATTAATACGTTGTTTGGAACTTCTGCTCTAAATGTTCACTGTGATACTGTATGTACTCTTCAAGCTAGCAGTGAGAGAGACACGGTCTGTTTCTCTTTCCATCAAGAACACTTCAACATTAAAGTATATTGTATTAAAATCAGGAATAGTCACACAAGAATGAATGCCCTCTCATTTGTCATAAAAGGAACTAGAATATTTTCTGTAAACTCTGACAGATATTCTCACGTTACTTACGTTTAGAGAATGTAGCTCCTAAAAGGGCACAGGAATTCATCCTACTTGATTCAGTTTTTAATTTGGCATTTCTGTTTTGCTGGTGTATTTAAAAAAAAAATACAGTACATTTCAGATCGAAAAAGTGTATCCGGAAGTATAATTTGAAATAAGACTGTACATCTTATTGGGAAAAATTATTACATACAATGAATGCATTCTTTTGGTGTCTTCTCTCATGCAAGCTTGTTTTTAAGGGTCTCTTGTCAAATGTAGTTGCTTTAAGACTAAATTTATCATCAGTGTCTTGTTACACATAAATAGATTTCTACTTTGGAATTACACAGCGAAATGAGATGTAGAAAACTGAGAGTTTCCATTGCTGATGCAAATTTTATTGATACTTTTATTTTTCGCCAAGTTACAAAGAACTTTTTATTTAAAAAATATGCAGAAAACTTTGTTATACTTCTTGTATCTTGTGACTCTGAAATTTTCATAGCAACTTCATATAGCATATAACTTAAAATCTGTGTTTTAGTAATAGTGTAATGTTTAGTGAGTTCAATATCAGACTTCGTCTGTTCAGTCAATATCAGACTTACATAGAAAATGCTCAATCAATCTAATTTTTTGTGGTCAAACTAGATGGGCTATTTAAATTAAATGGAAAAAAAATCTCCTGTAATGCACTTTCCATATTTTAGCATTTATCCCCCTATCCCTGCTTGTCTAGAAGATTGGAAGGTTTTCTTTATTGACTTCTTCAAGGAGTATCCTTATTGTTAACTAATCTGCTACTGGAGCTAGCGGAGTTGCCAAAATAATGAATTTGTAATGTGTTTCAGCATCAAGATATTAGAATTGTTAATTTTTGTAAGTTGAAGGGGAAAAATGATAGGAAAAAAATGTTGGGAAGGGGTGAGCAGCAGAGCAAAAGGGAAGGCTTGTTTTTTTTACAGCAGTGTGCCTGTATTTGAAAAAGAGACATTAAATATTCCAAAGTTCAAATCTTCTTAAAATATATATTATACGTATATTTAGGAAGCGGAACAAAAAAGGAGAGAAGAATGGAAAGGGTTTACGTCATTTCTCTATGAAGGTTTGTGAGAAGGTACAAAGAAAAGGAACCACCTCATACAATGAGGTGGCAGACGAGTTGGTTGCAGAATTCAGTACCACTGATAATCACATTTCACCAAATGAATCAGTAAGTATATGGGAGGTCAATTACATGTGAACTGAATGGGGGAAGAGAAGTTTCTTTTGAGACTTTTATATTTCTTTTCCTACTGCTAAACGAAACAGTTCAGACATTACCCAAGTTTACCCATTTACTGTAATATATTTATTTTCAAATATATTTATCACAGGTATGTTTTTGATTAATGCACTATGTCTACAGCAGGCTTATGACCAGAAGAATATTAGACGACGTGTCTATGATGCCTTAAATGTCCTTATGGCCATGAACATTATCTCTAAGGAGAAGAAGGAAATCAAGTGGATTGGTCTACCTACTAACTCGGCTCAGGAATGTCAGAATTTAGAGGTATATGTATTACGAAGTTCACAATGGCTTTGTGTTTGAGTAGATGTGTACAGCTTTAATAAGTTCTAATACAACATGTGCACGTGATCTTCTGAGACAGCAAGGTGGAATAGTATGCTCCCTTTTGACTTTTTTTTTTAATTTGAATTTACAGAACACACATTTAAACTTCCAGATTGTGCAAATATTTTTTTTAATTCTTCTATGTCAAAAACACAGCTCTGTCTCAGCTTTTACAGTGTGTGTGAAATGGTTCTGAGTGGGAGTTAATCAAACTGAAAGCTGAATGTGTATTTTCAACAATGCAGAGCAATGCTCAAGAGTCAGGAAGATTGTTTTCTCCCAGTGCCAGCCAAATAATACATCTGTGATAATAGTTGTTGCATGTAGATCGGTATATATACGCATTGCTCTTCATAGTTGCTGCAGGTCTTGTGTATTTCTGACATTTGTCTTACATGAACATGTCAGACTTTTCTTACCCTTGCAGTAAAAGTAAAATGTTTTATACTGAAAGGCATTCTTAAGTTCTGGCAGGATTGTTTATTTATTCTTAGTAAGTCTAAATTCCCTTCAGTAGGACTGAAAAATCAGTGTAGAAGCTGACAAAATGGAAGAACCATTTTGGAATCTATGTACCAAGGGCTAATTCTATGGAGATTTTTGTTTGATACTGATAATTGATTTTTCAGTTAGTACTGTGATTGCTATCTAGATGAAGAAAATATAAGGTGTCTCATCAATCTGTGTTTTATTTAAATAGTTATCATCCCAAGTTAAAATTACTAGTTAAGGTAAGAGAGTGATAATTGGGGCATAAATAGTAGGGTGAGTATGGAAGGTGAAATGGTTTGAGCAAGGCAGTGCTGGGTGCTGAACAGGGAACCGGCTAGCTGGGGGTATTTTAAAAGTAGATCTCTTTCAATCTCTTTCACAAAGTATGGCATTGCCAATAATGTTGGAGCAAAAGAAAAAAAGTGTGGCTCATTCAGCTGGGTTTGATGTCATGACTGATAATGTCCTAAGAAGAGTATAATAATATTAGCACTGAAGTAAAAAGGACAACTTAGAATGTAATAACGCACAGTGAAGGTTCATGCATTTAAGATGGGAACAATGATAACTCTGATACCAAAGCGAGGACTTGTTAATTAGATGTCACAAGAGGAGGAAGGAGTTCTGTTAACCATTGAATAATTGAGCCACAAGTGTAACATAGTCTTGAAAATGGCAAAAATCCTAAGACGCATTGAGCTTACCTGAGGAAATTGCAGAATTCCTCCCTTCCCCATTATTGCTTCATGAGTGTTCTAGCTCCTGTTTCTGTAAGCTCCATTGACATTTAAATTATTAGTGAGATTACCTGACAAGTTTTGCAATAAGATTCTTTTTAATGAGTTTGTGGAGGCTAGTGATTATTTTGTGAAATTGTCAAGCCTAACAAACTTTTTTTACTATTCCATCTGATATTGCTTAGCTTCCCCCTTAAACTGTTGAAAAATCAAGCCAAATAGTTTGTAAGGGAACAAAAGAGTTCAAGGGTTTTCCTATCAAGTATTCAGTATGTTAAGTCCTTTTAAACTTGTACTTTGTGTGTAAAGTAGAATATTAGACTCAATAAATATATCCTAATAATGCAAAAAGAGAGGGTGTGGGCAATTAATAAAGTCTGTATCTTGAAGTAAAATGGAAAGCAATGTAGTTGATATGCATGTGATAGGAAAATATGTCAGGTGAGTTGTGGTAAGCTTTTTGGGGGGAGGTGGTTATTATAATGGGGGCAATCTCTTTAGCAAGGCCTATTGTGACAGGACAAGGGGTAATGGTTTTAAACTGAAGGAGGGTAGATTTAGACAGGATATAAGGAATAAATTTTTTACAACGAGGGTGGTGAAACACTGGCACAGGTTGCCCAGAGAGGCGGTAAATGCCCCATCCCTGGAAACATTCAAGGTCAGGCTGGACGGGGCTCTGAGCGACTTGATCTAGCTGAAGCTGTCCCTGCTCACTGCAGGGGGGTTGGACTAGATGGCCTCTACAGGTCCCTTCCAACCCAAACCATTCTATGATTCTATGATTTTTTTTTCACACACACACACACCAAAAAAAAAAAAAAACCACAAAAAAAAAACACCACCCCAAACAGAAAACTGCATTCACGTGGATTTTTAACTCCAGACATTGTCTTGTTATCTGCATATTTTAAGGACCTAAGAACAGAAGTTAATGTTCAGGCCAGTGGTCTATTTGGTATCTTGCCTGACAGAAACAGTTGCCTAGGAAGGAATATAAGTTCAGAGAAAGTATTCAGTGATGTTTTCTCCTGTAACTTGTGGTTCAGGTGTAACCTGTGGCAGATATGGTATCCTTCTATTTAATAGTCCTCAATTAATTTGTTTTCCTCAAACTTTTACTTTGTACAAAGTTTGCTTTTAAGATTGAGTCATTTGTGGCAGTGAGTTTCAGGTGCATTAGGAGCTTCTTATGAATTACATTTTGCTTGGTTTTGAACATGCTATATTTAGTTGATATCCTCTGATTTTTTTTTTGATTGGAAGTGATGGTGACGTGGTCATTCCTTATTCACTTTCTCCATCCTATTCATGGTTTTATAGGTATCTCCCATGTTCTCCCCCACAATTTCATGCTCCTTCCTGTAGTGTCCTAGTTTATACATTATTCCCTTGTATGGAATGATGTTCTCTACTATTGTTTATCCTGTTTGCTCTTTCATATGGTTTTTTTGAAATAGGAACACCAGACCTACAGAATTCAAGATGTAAACATTCTGGTTCATACACTGATGTAGTGTAGTGATAATTTCTGGTTTGTTCCTTGCCTAAAAATTCAAATTTTTGGCTGCTGTGGTGTACAGAGCTGATGTTTTTTGTAGGTACTGTAATTTAAGATCTCTACTGAATGTCATTATTTCTAAAATATGCATAGATGGGATCATGTTTACTTACACATACCACATTATGCTACCAAAAATTTTGATGATGTAATGCTCAATGCTACAAGACACTTTGAGTGTGCTTTATGGAGAGCTCTCTTTTTACTCTGCCAGGTAACCCAGCATTGTCAGCAGATTCTGTCACCTTGCTGTTCATCCCCTTCTTCTGATCCTCTATAACTTGAATAACGGTCTGTAAATTAAATCCTTGTGGGAATCTGCTGGTGAGCTTCCTCCACTGAGAAAGCTGTTTGTTTCCTACCATTTTGTCTGCTGTCTTTTATGTTATTATTTAGTAAGTTTTTAATACTGTGAAGACTTAACCTTGGGCTCCATAGCAGCTTCATGTTTTTAAGCATCTTTGATGGATCTTCTTCAATATCTCTAGTATCAGTAGACTACATAAAGTGGATCCTTCTGGTCTACATGCTCTTTGCCTCCTTGAGAGAATTTGAATAATTCTTTGAGGCATAACTTCTGTTAGCAAAGGCGTTTTTACGTTCTCCACGATATATTGTACTTTGTTCCCCAGTGTTCTAATTCTGTTCTTTGTTACAGGTTCCATCAGTAGTACTGATGTGAGTCTTGATAGTTAGATGTCTAAATTATCTGCAGAACCTTAATGACTTACATCATATGTCCTGCCTCCAGTTCTCTGGTATTGAAGTGATTGTAAGGGGAGAAAATGTTGGTATAAAGCACTACCTAAAACCAACAAACTAACCAATCCTTTTTCTGTCTTAAGGTGGAGAAACAGAGAAGACTTGAAAGAATAAAGCAAAAACAGTCTCAACTACAAGAACTCATTCTGCAGGTACAGTCAAGGTACTCTTGTCTATAGGGCAAGGTAACTTATATCTGTATTCCTGTTGTTTTATCCCAGTGAGGGATGGGAAACTTATAAGAAGACTAGAGGTGAATTTCAGGACAAGGCATATGCAGTTTTAATTTAGCACTGTAGTTCAGCTGGGACCATGCTGTTGGCCATTGCTATTGAGGAAGCCAGCAACCTTCCATGAGTTACGATGAATTCTGTTGCAGTTTCAAGCATGTTTAAACAGGATTTATGCTGACATGAGGTGTAATTTGTACTGTACACTCTGAATTTTCTAATTCAGTTATTGTATCTAGAATGTTTTTCTGTGTTAAAGTCATGAAATTATGTGACTGTAGAGGTCATCTCTCAATGCTCTGTGTCTTGCCTTTCTGGGACGTTGCTGCCCCTGCTGTGTAAGTGGCTTAACTGCTGTGAAACAGTTGCTAAATTCTTTCCCAGATTTCCCCTAGTACTCTGGGGGAAGCAGTAGTCTATCTCCTAAGTTACTGTGCTGCTGGTTTACTGGAATGTATCCGTCAGTAGTTGCATTACCTATGCAATAGGACAAGAATCTTGGGGAGGGCAGCAATCCCCACAGCATTCTGATATTTATCAGTCCCTGTGTTGGCTTTGGGTTTTGTTTTTAATTCCTGTTTATGTAATTTGATTCAGTGACCAGCAGAATACTTTTCCTTAATTTGGTTGCTTACTCTAAGATTTATAACTTGAGTTTCTATAGTTACCTTGAGTTTTTAGTTCTTACAATTGCTAATCTTTAAAATATGAACGTTCCATTCTGAAAAGCAGTTTTGCTAAGATGTAAGAGTAAAGTCGCTAATCTTAGCTGAGTAATTCAGAAACCTAATGTCAGACATTCAAATCCCAAACGTTAACTTTTTTAGCATATAATCTCAGCAAAAATACATTATTAATCATTCAGCTGTTCTTGTGGAGTGTGGTAGCTAGCAGGTAATAGTAACCAGAGTAAAAGTAAAAGTAGGATGCTGTATGAAAATTCCTTTTTCCAGTCATTTTTATCTCTTCATTTTGCCAAGTATCTGTCCAAGTAACTTGATGCAGTTATTGAAATGTGCAAATTTTTTTCCCCCAGTTAAGTTTTACTTTGTTGTATTTTTCAATACTATTGTATGTGTGTCTTCTTGCGTCTTAACATGCAGGAATATGGTGAACACTGTCCTTTTTTGCATTTGCTTGCTGCAACCATTGCTGGTATTCTTTATCTGAGGGATTTTTTTGTTAATAGGATCTTAAAAGTTTAATTCATACTTTCATCTCACTATTGCTTTTTCTAGCAAATTGCCTTCAAGAACCTCGTTCAACGAAACCGTCAAGCAGAACAACAGGCAAATCGACCGCCACCTTCCAATTCTGTCATCCATTTGCCATTTATCATTGTGAACACCAGCAAAAAGACAGTGATTGACTGCAGTATTTCAAATGACAAGTGAGTTAACAAAGTTTTCTGTCTGGCTTTTGGTACAGCTCTGAGTTTTATGTCCATGATAAAGTGTTAATCTAGATTTGTTAAAAATTAAGTACAAAAAAATTTTACTTGTGCCTTTTGGAGATTGAGAACATGCATTTCAGACAGGTAAAACTTAAGTCATGTTGAATAGAAACACAATTTTATAGAGCTTTTTAATAAATAAAATAATTGCTTTCACATTTAATAACTTGAGACTTACTATCTAGAGATGTTAGAAGCAAAGTAAGGTACCTCTGCTGAAGTTTGTTATAATACTTTACCAAGTAGTATTTTCCTTTGGGTTTAACATGATGAAATGCAGCCAGCAGAACTGAAAATGGATTTTGCTTTCAGAACTGCCATTCTCTACTTTTGATTCAAAAAGCTAGGTTTTTCATCTGCTAAATAAAAGCTGAATGTAGCAGTGGTTTCTACTTCCGCTGTTAGCTTACTAGAAAAGCTTAAAAACATGAAAAAATGTACAGAGTAGGCAGAGGAATGGGATTAAAGGCAACATTATCAAACATTCAAAATGTTTGATTAAAACTCTGTTAAACCTGTTAATGATTTATGTAGTGTGTATAATTACAGTTTTAGTCTCTTGCTAGCATATCACAAATCTTGTAACATTTGATTGCTTAATGTGATGCGTGGCTAACGCTGTGTGTTAAGCTTTTGAAATAATGCAATTCCTGAAACTGGAAAGGTAGTTAAAGTAATGGAAACTAAATGAGGCATTTTTTCCTTTCCAGGTTTGAATATCTATTTAATTTTGACAATACTTTTGAAATCCATGATGATATAGAAGTACTAAAGCGAATGGGAATGGCTTGTGGGCTAGAATCTGGAAGCTGTTCAGCAGAGGACCTAAAAATGGCAAGGAGTTTGGTTCCTAAGGCTCTGGAACCGTATGTGACAGGTTAGTTACTCCAAGAAGAGTTGTTTTGTTTTCCTCCTTGATACAGGACTCAAGGGAAGAAAGGAGAGGGAAAAAAAAAAATCTCAGATCAGGTGTTTCCATGAGTGTGTGGTGAAGATTTATAACAAGTTCTCAAAATACATATGGTTTTTAGTGCACCTTAGGGAACAAAGAACAAAGGTATCCATACAGAATGGGCTGATGGTCTTCACAGAACCATGTTTTGCATTATACCACCCGAGCAGATCTTTGCAGTGTGTAATTCTTTTAATAGGACAGTATTTATGGTTGATTCACCTATAAAGGCAAAAGGTAGTAAGTGCAGTCATGATCATGGCTTCATTTTATATTTTTATTGTTTTCATTATATAAGAACACTGAAGACATCTGACTTGCTCACTTCAGAATAAAATGGTTTTTTAGATTTATTTTGAAATTTTGCTGTTGCGCTAGCTTCTCAGATTTTAGTTATGCTATTTTGGTTATAGTACATCAATATGTCTTGTTTTGGTTGCAAGACTAATTTTCTGGACTTCAGAAACGGTTAGGCATTTCCACTGAATTAGATGAGTGTGTTTTGAAGTATTCTTGAAATACATATTGTTGATTTTACAGAAATGGCTCAGGGATCAATCAGCAGTGTATATGTCACATCTTCATCAGGTTCTGCATCAAATGGCACAAGATTTTCAGCCAGGTGAGATTAAATTATCAATTAGTTTTAAAAATATGTGATCATCAAAGAAACTTAATTAGAGATTAAATACTTCATGAAACAAAATCTGTTTTAATTAAATGTGGTGTGGATATATGTTTAAGTTTATTCTCAGACATTGCTTTTACTTGAGTAGTGGTGATTCTTACCAGTGTCATTAAAGATATCTTTTCCCGTATAGTGGAAAAGAAATTGATGAGACTGGTGTTAATCTTGAATGTAGTATTTTTGTTCAGTTTTGTGTTTGTGACAAGAAAACAAATACTTACCTAAATATTTAATATGGGCAAGATTATCCTTTGGTCATTAGTATCTAACTTGAAGGTTTAGGTCTTTTGGTTTTAAACAGCATCAGAAGCTGGTAGAGTGATTAACTATAACTTGTATTTAACTTTGTGTGGACATACGTAATTTCTGAACTTAACTAATATTTTTCTCTTGCTATATAAGACACTTTTCCTTATGTAGTTGCTATTCACTAGTTTCTTGCTGTTGCATTAATCAAAAATATGATATTCTGTGAGCTCTACCACGTTGTAAAATGAGTCAAATATTGAAATGTTTTTGGCAAACTTGCTGAGGGTGCACTCAATCCCACTGTTTGTCATTAATGAACGTACTAAATAGTATTGGTCCTAGTATGGAACCTTGAGGGACACCGTCTGTTACTGGTTTCCATTTGGACATTGAGCTGCTGGCTGTAACTCTTTGGTCATGGCCATCCAGCCAATTTCTTCTCCATCAAATAATCCATCTGTCAAACTCGTATATCTGCAGTTTAGAGGTAAGACTATCGGAGGGGACTATCAAAGGCCTTCCAGTAGCCCAGGTAGATTAGTTCTGTAGCTGTTCCTTTTTTTCACTGAATAACTCACGCTATCGTAGAAGGCCACTAGATTAGTCAGGCACAATTTGCCCTTGGTGAAGCCGTGTTGGCTGTCCTTAATCACCTCCCTGTCTTCCATATACTTCAGCATAACTTGCAGGAGGATCTGTTCCATCATCTTAGCAGACACTGAGGTGAGGCTGGAGAGGAGAGGGCAAGTTCCAGATTACTTTGGCTCTTTCCACAACAATGTTCTACGTCAGCATCACTGCCAAGCTCTGGCTTTACCTTGTAAAATATTTGGGAAATTATTATGCCATTGAAATTCTTATGGAAGTCCTAATTTTTAGGACATTGCTTAAGCCTTTTGTGTTTAAAGGCAAAAGCCCTGTATTGATGGGATTTCTTTAAACAAGGAAACACAGCTTTATTCTTGTTCTCTGAAGACAGTATTCTGGCAGCTTTTTCTCACCCATCTGGCTTCTGTCAGAGTTGGAAGAAGGTCCTTCTAAAGATACAGTATCTAGCTTACTTTAAATGGCCAATGCAATTACATTTTAAAAGCATTTTTTAAAAGAAAACCTTTGTGTAGATGATAGGCTCACTTGAATTCAAAGCACCAAAAAAAAAAAAAAAAAAAGCTTGCAAGGGAAAAAGCTACACTCAGGGATGTGTGGGACTAGCAATGGTGAGGAACATGGTTTATGCTCCAACCTGTTCCTGCTGCCCAAAAAAGCGTGGGGAATTGTGCCTTGTTTTGTGCTAGGGAACTGAAGCTTGGGTGAGAATACTGCCAAAATATCTTTAGAGAAGCAGAACTTACTTGATACATAAAATCTCCTGTTTTCACTAAGGCTCCTTCTGTGATAATGAGCATGGTGTTAGTGAAAAAGAGCCCAGACTTTGAAATTTGAATAAGCTACTACTAGCCCGAGGCCGATAGAAAACCACAAGCTGACTCTGGTTCATTATCTTGGTGAGAAGCACAAGAACTCCTACCACTTTGGAAGTTGGAAAAGGGGAGTAACAAATTATGTTTAGTTATGGTACATATATAAATATTCATGGCATTAGGAAACTACAAGATGTGTAGCTTCTCTGGTACTAAAAATTGCTGCCAAGGCAAATAAAGGCTGTAAATTTATTTAGCAAGCTCTCTAACGAAACTCTTCAAAAGACTGAGGATGCTGCTACCAATGTCTTCATCCCAATTACTTTGTCTTACTGGGATACTCCGTTTATGAAATCCAGTTCCATTTTTATCAAAAAGAGGTGAGACAGGTTTTTTGTTTTGTACTTTCAAAGTTCACAGGAACACAAGAATAATCTCAATTTTTTTCTTTGTTTTTGAAACTGCTTCTGCAGATAATTATAGAGAGCCTGTTATAAGTTGTCTGACTACAGCTAGACAGATATCTTAGTGTCTTCCTTTTGAATAAATGTGCAGAACAGCAGAAACTCTTGAAAGTGTCTTACGGAGTATGTTTTCCTTGTGAGCTCCTAGAGTGTGCCGCTGCAATTTCATTCTGCGTGATCATCCCCCTCCACCTGGGGATGGGTGAGGAGCCGACTGAAAGCTTATGGGTCAGGATTAAATGGCGGGCAGGGACGGGTACCTTTATAGTGGGTGGTCTGCTACAGGCCACCTGACCAGGAAGACTGAGCAGATGAAGTCCTCTATAGACAGATAGGAGCAGCCTCATGTTGACAAGCCCTGGTCCTCATGGGGGACTTCAACCACCGTGATACCTGTTGGAGGGACAACACAGCAAGGCGTAAGCAATCTGGAGGTTCCTGGAAGGCATTGATGATAACTCTTCCAAGTGACAGAGGAGCCAACAAGGAGAGGTGCTATGCTGGACCTTGTTCTCACCAGCAAGGAGGGGCTGGCAGGGAATGCGAAGCTCAAGGGCAGCCTTGGCTGCAGTGACCATGAAATGGTGGAGTTCCAGATCCTCAGGGCACTGAGGAGGGCACACAGCAAGCTCACTACTCTGGAATTCAGGAGAGCAGACATTGGCCTCTTCAGGGATCTGCTTGGTAGAGTACCATTGGATAAAGTCCTGGAGGGAAGAGGGTCCCAAGAAGGCTGGTTAATATTTGTGGATCACATCCTCCAAGCTCAGAGAGGAGGTGCTCAAGCATCACAACAGAGAGGAAGTCAGGCAAAAATGCCAGGAGGCCTGCATGGATGAACAAAGGAGCTCCTGGACAAACTTGAATGCAGAAAGGAAGCCTATAGAAGATGGAAGCAAGGACAGGTAGCCTGGGAGGAATACAGATAAATTGTCCAAGCAGCCAGAGATCAGGTTAGGAAAGCTAAAGCCCTGGCAGACTTAAATCTGGTCAGGGACGTCAAGGGCAACAAGAAAAGTTTCTATAGGTGCATCGGTGTTACAGGGAAGACTAGAGAAAATATGGGCCCTCTCCAGAGGGAAACAGGGTAAGGAATTGGCTGGATGGTCACACTCTAAGAGTTGTGATCAAAGGATTGATATCCAAGTGGAGACCACTGGTGAGTGGTGTTCTTCAGGGGTCAGTACTGGGACCAGCACTGTTTAACATCTTTGTCAGTGATGCAGACAGTGGGATTGAGTGCACCCTCAGCAAGTTTGCCAAAAACACCAGCTGTGTGTTGCGGTCGACACGCTGGAGGGAAGGGATGTCATCCGGAGGGGCCTTGACAGGCTTGAGGTGACCCCATGCGAGCCTTATGAAGTTGAACAAGGCCAAGTGCAAGGCCCTACACATGGCTTGGGGCAGTCCCAAGCACAAATACAGCCTGGGTGGAGAATGGATTGAGAGAGCAGCCCTGAGGAGAAGGACTTGGGGGTGTTGGTTGACGAGAAGCTCAACGTGAGCCACCAATGTGTGCTCGCAGCCCAGAAAGCCAACTGTATCCTGGGCTGCACCAGAAGCAGCGTGGCCAGCAGGTCGAGGGAGGTGATTCTGCCCCTCTACTCTGCTCTGGTGAGACCCCGCCTGGAGTACTGCGTCCAGCTCTGGGGCCCCCAACTTTAGAAGGACATGGACCTGTTGGAGTGGGTCAAGAGGAGGGTCACAAAGATGATCCAAGGGCTGGAGCACTTCTCCTGTGAAGACAGGCTGAGAGAGTTGGGGTTGTCCAGCCTGGAGAAGAGAAGGCTCTGGGGAGACCTTATTGTGGTCTTCCAGTACCTGAAGGGCGCTTCCAGGAAAGCTGGAGAGGGACTTTTCACAGAGGCACGTGGAGATAGGACCAGGGGCGATGGTTTATAATTGAAAGAGGGTAGGTTTAGATTGGATATAAGGAAGAATTTTTTACAATGAGGTTGGCAGGAGAGTGGAACAGGTTGCCCCGAGAAGCTGTGGATACTCCATCCCTGGAAGTATTCAAGGTCAGGCTGGACAGAGCTTTGAGCAATCTGATCTAGAGGAAGATGTCCCTGCCCATGGCAGGGGAGTCAGAACTAGATGGCCGTTAAGGTCCCTTCCAACCCAAACCGTTCTGTGATGATAGACGATTTAGTTAGGTCCATACAATAACAGTGTGCATGGTTGATTATGTACATTAGCTTGATTAAAAAATTACTAGCAAGCTTATTTTTGAAAGTAATTTTTAAATGATGAGTCTTTCAAGTTGAAGATAGTATTTCTGCGATTTTTAGAAAAATATTTTGTCAAGATTTTGTGACCAAGTTTAATACTTTATGAAACTATTGATAAACAATAAAAAAGATTGGCAAATAAGAAGTAATGATGGAGGCAGAAATATTTTGGCTCTATTAAGATAAAATATTTCTGCATGCAGTTAATTCGTCTAGGAGCAAGACATTCCAGGTCATATCTACAATGTGTGTATGTATTTTGGTGGAAAAAGAACATATTCAAGTAAGAAAGTGGATACTCCTGAATCTATTTGCTGATCCAGGAGGTGAATTGTCAAAGTAGGGATACTCTCATGGAGGGAAAATCCTGAGATTCTGAAGAGGTTTTCTGAGTTGGTTTGGTTGTTGGGTTTGTTTGGGGTTTTTCTTTTTTAAACTAGGAAAGAAAAATCATAAGAGGGAAATAATTTTAAGGTAAATATACAGCACATGCAGCAATGATAGTTTGCCACGTAATAACAAGGAAATAAGGAGAAGCTAGTAATTTCTCAATTTTCCAAGGGTTTGAATCAAGATTAGTACTTCTGAAGGACATGATTCACTTGTGATGCAAGTATCCAGTACTACATAAAAATATTAAAGGGTATTAATAGCTGTGTAGCCTTAACACTAAATGTACTTTAGAAGAAACCTGGAAAGCATACTTCTAAGGCACCTGTGAAAGTATTTAATGTTTATACTAAACCTAAAGGAAGAAACATAATAAACCACTTCAAAATTGCTTCAATTGTTTTAGCTTTTGAGAAGCAACTTAGACATATGTTAAAGACAATTTATAAAGTAGCAATGGCAGATTTATTAATGAAACTGAATAGGTACATGTTTATATTTAAGAGCACAGTAAACTGAGAGAAATCATTAAGCAATGCCAACCGGCCTCTTTTTCTTTTTTCAGTGACTTTTCCAATGGTGGCGATGGGATGTTGGCGACAAGCTCCAATGGATCTCAGTACAGTGGCTCCAGAGTTGAAACGCCAGTTTCTTATGTTGGGGATGATGATGACGATGACGACGATTTTAATGAAAACGATGATGACGACTGATGCCCTTTGCTTGTAGACTATTTTTTGTTAAAATTCAGCAAGCTTCAGGAATAAATTGTTCTAGGGAGAAGTGTCTCAAATTACTTTGCCCCATCCCTCAAGGAGAATATTGGTAAGCAGTTCCGAGTTTAGAAATTGCACCTCTGATAAGCAAACAAGGATCGTTTTATGTAGGATACTTTTAAATGTGGTGTGGATGTGTGTTTTTGATACCAGTGTGTTAATGCAGAGCCTTTATTTACTCTTGTTTTAGGGGTTTTGGTTTGTTGGTTGTTTTTTTGTTTGGTTTTGGTTTTTTTTACTTGAAGGAAAATGGATTTTGCCCCAAATGTTCTTGCAAAGTTTGCTAAAAAAATGTAGACACATCATTGAGAAATAAAATGCTGTCCTTCTGTGGAAAATGAATACACTGAATGGCAATTTATTTGGAGTGTATTTTGATTATGCCCCTTTTTGAGGGATAGTGAGCTAATGTAGTAGTGTTTTTTGTTAATCGCGCAGTGTCCAAAGAACCAAACAAGAAAGATACGTCCTACTTTTTTACATGTTAAATTCCAGAAATGTTGATGTGAACTTATTTTCCCTTAAATTATATCTAACATTATGATTCCATCAAGTTTATATACTTCTCACTGTATGTTGGGACATATGAATTACAAAGTTCTTGGCAAATGTTTACTGCCAGTTGGTGCAGCTATATAAAATGTCTTGAAGGTTTGGAATGATTTATTGCTTATGGTAAAATTTGCCTGATTTCTTACAGGCAGACTTTGGAAACTTTTTATTATATAGTTGTTTACATACTTATAAGTCTATCATATAAAGACATGTACTGAAACAAATGTTTGTATTTGTTTCATAAGCATCTTCCTGTAATCTATTATAAAGTTGAAATTAAATATAGAGAATGTTTTAAGTTTTTTAACTCAAAATTTGTCAATCATTTTTAATAGTTCATTTTTATAAAAGGAATTTCAGGGCAGGTGGTAGTCTTTTTAAATTTATTCACAAACAATTAACTGCACAAATACTGTCAGCTGCCTATTCTAAGACAGTAGTCTTTTTATTGAAACACAAATAAACTTTTCTGTAATATTTTATGGAATATAAAGAGACTATAATTGTTTTACTTGTTTAACCTTGGCACTGTTAGTTTTTATTAATAAAACGCGCATGGGCATTTTTAACAAGCTCTGTGGTTTTTCTAATTTTAGGGTTATTTTAGAACATTTCACTTCCTCTCATCACAAGACCTAGAATTAACTGTCTCAGGATAATGCATCTGCACTACAGAGGGCCCAGACTTTTTGCTTTGATTTAGTAATTTGTCCTTGTAGCTCTTGGTAACTTATGATGCAAAAAGCAGTATCTTACCCTGTATACTTTCTTCTTTCACACCTCCTGTTGCTCCTCAGTGTGTCAGGCCAACCTTAGTACTCCAATGCAGCTTCTCTGTTTAAAATCCCATACTTACTATCCTAACTTTTCACCCCATATTCCTCAATCCTGGCTTTCCATCATACATTCCATGTCCTCAAAACAGGTCTGCACCTACTTGCAATATACTTCCACCTTTAAATCTTTTTGTTAGATCACATCCTCTGCTCTCACCTGAAAGCACAGGTCACTGAACTGGCTCAGTCACTCTGCAGGCTGCTATCAGAGTCAGGATCTGTTACTTCCACAAACTCCAGGGAGTCTCTGCAAAGACAGCTTACAGTCTAATAACTGCTCCATCTGTGGTAAGGGCTCCTGGATTCACTTAAACCCTGTGGTAAATATGAAGTGTGATACGTGGGTTTTTTTCTCTGAGGGATTATGCCTTGATAGGTATTCTGTGGTAAAGGGATGTAGATACTTACTACAGAGCAGCTGATAAGCAGTTTTCTAATTGTATCAAACATGGTAATACAAGTAAACCAAGCAAATGACTTCATTTTATGGGCCTGGGAAAACCATTTGGAGGGGGGGAGCTAACCTGAATGCTTTGCTTCTCACTGAAGATGTCATTCTTTGCAGTGCTAATGCTAGAAGCAATGTTCTTGTCACAGTTGAGTCAGCTGATTCCAATCCTCTTTGCTGTTGAATAGCAGTTTTATCTGCAGAGCCCAACAATAGTTATGAAGGAACTTTTGATGGTCCAAGGGGGTTATTCCAGTTTTCCTTTATGTTCTGAATCTCCAATGTATGATCCAAGATTTACCTGCGAAGAGTGAGTACAGGGATGTTAGGTAACGAAGGCTAAAAGCATCTTGACAGTTTCCTTTTGGTTCTTATATGTGGAATAGACCTCAGATGAGACAAGGTCAAGGTGGGAGTGAAAGTGTGGCAAAACATTCATTTCAAAAGACATTATTTCGCTTGCTTTTGGTTGCTGATGAATGTCTGAAATGGAAATTGTGAGTTTAAACAAGCAGTGTTGGAGTAGTTTGGGGGAATGATCTATATTACCTTTGTTTCAGGAGAGCTTTCTAGTAAATGCAACAATAACAAGAGAAAGTCTACTGACTTTTTAATTACTTGCTAGATTTCAGGCAGTTACCTGGTCATAGTGTTTAGGTGAAGGAGAGGAAAAAAAGGTAAGAGACGAATGGTGAGGGAGGAGGTGGAAATGAGGGAAGGAGACTTGAAGGAGGAGGAAGAGGAGGGAACCAGGAACGATCGAACAGATTGAACCTTAGGGTCTATACTGAGGGGTATAAGAAGAGAAGGTGTAAGTTGGGATGAAGTAGTGAGAAAACAAGAGAAGGCTAGTCAAAGACTACAAAAAAGACAAGTAGTAGAAAATTTATTTTAAAAAAAAAAAAAAGGCAGAGGAATGCGTAGAGCGGATGTAATAACATCAGGCCTGGCCTGAAAGGACCTGGAAAGGGGAAGATAACTTTAAACTATATGGTTCTAATCTCTGAAGAGGGTGGTACCACATGTACAGATGGAAAAGGAAGATCAAAACCAGGAACAGAATGTGAGGAAATCACAGACAGGAAACTGGTGAGGAAATCTGTGGAAGTAGAAAATACTGTAAGGAGATAGAAACTAGAATTCCGTTTAAGAAAGATGAAAAGATGGTAAAAGTAATGAGAATGGTAATAAGGGCTCAGTTGGGAGAAAAACATGACAGGGAAGGGATGTGCTCTTTTTTCTTTCACTTGTCAGCACTTTTTTGTGGTTTGAAGAAGAGGAAAAATTGCGAAGTAGGTGTGTGTATGTATATCTGTGAAATGGTCCTGCAGAAAAATCCTGGGAACAGTGTGCATCTTACACTGTTTTTTAAAGTGATACTGAGCTTTGAAAGACTGTCTCTCTACTTTGACATGGGTAACAAGTTAAGAAGGATTGGTTTTTTTCCAAAAGTAAATGTTTTACTTGTCCTGTAGGCATTTGCTTAACTGAAGAAAAGCGTTTATGACTGGAAACTTCCTGTTTTTTAATCTTCCTTCAATGAAGAGCAACTATTGCACAGAAGAGAAAATAAATGGGGCTGGTAGGGTACCAACCCCTTGAAGATCATTTAGTAACTTGTTTATGGAAGGGAGGTAATTGTCACAAGATAGAGCTCTTCATTTCTTTGTCAGTGAATACATGGGTTGTGAAATCTTCACATCAATGGAGAAGTTGAAATTTGTATGCTGTTTTACTATAAAAAGGGTGAAAGAAGAAAAAGCATTGATGTATTACTACTGGAATGATCATCAGTAGAAAGGAGAGTATATACATTTTTTTTCCCAGATAGTCCATTCTGTCCTGTAGGGATTTCCTTTCTCTTGACTGCTTATGAGGAGAGTAGCAGGCTGTTTGTCTTGACTACTACATTGAGTTGTTAACTTTCGGCTCTTCTCAGAACTGTCTGCTTCCAGAAGGATGTGAATATTACCACACACGCTTCGTTGTTGAAGTCTTGCTTTACCTTATCCGTTTATCAGGAAAAGCAAAGACAAGCTAGCACAATGAAAGCGGCAACTTTTATTTTCATTATTTTCTATATTTGGGATTTAAGATTTTTTCCATGTTTTTTTGTGGTCTCTGATTCCTCCCTGAACTCCCATCGATTCTGGAGGGTTACCAAGATGCTCAGGGGGCTAGAGCAGTTGCTGTATGAGGAGAGGCTGAGGGAGAGAGGTGTGTTCAGCCTGAAGAAGGGATGGTCTCAGGAGTCCTAATAGCAGCCTTCCAGTACTGCGAGATGGTAATCGCAAAGATAGAATCAGTCTGCAGTGGTGCATGGTGGGAAGATGAGAGGCTGAAACAGAAGTGTTTCTAACAGGGTTTGAGGAGGAACCTACAATAGTCAAGCTGTGGAACAGGTTGCCCCAAAAGGTTCTGCTGATTCCATCCTTGGGTTTTCAAGACCAGACATGATAAAAGCCCTGAGCAATGTAGTCTGACCTCATGGCTGACCATACCTTGAGCAGGAAGTGGACTAGAGATGACCTGAGATGCCTGAATTACCATATGGATCCCATAAGAGAGAGGAACAGACTAAGAAGCAGGTCATCTGGCTTGCCTCATACCGAAGACTCATACCAAAGGAAAAAAATGGAAGCTCAGCTCATCTTCAGAAGCCATCAAAAGTTACCGAACTCCTATGATGGAAAAGGTAGATGAGCAGGTGCACCTGAAGACTGTCTTCCTTTAGGATGAGGTTTCTAAGAAGCAGAAATACAGGTGATGCTGAGAGCAGACTGAAGAAGGGCAACAAGCGACATGCACAGGTGTTTCCTACTGCCGGCGTTTGGTTACACTGGTAATTCTCATCTGGCATGATGATGGTTGTCACCTAGCTGTGTCTGCCTCTCAGTTGGAGAGCTGCTGTCCCCAGAGAGACATCTGAAATATGTCACCACTACCAAGTGAGACATTAACCAGAGAAAATCATGATGGTTTGATTGACAGCTTTGCTGCGATAAGGGCAGAATGTACTGATGTGGCAGAGAATAAAGAAGAGAGACTGGTGTTAATCAAAAGTCATCCACGTAGTATCTTTACAAATGCTTTTCTTTGTTCTGCTAACGCCTCTTTTGTTTGTTCAGTTTTTGGATGTTTGGAACAGGTTGAAATCCAAACTTGGGCTCAAAGATTTGATCTTCTTTTAACATGTCACTGTGTACACATCATGGTACATTGCTGTAAGTATTGTAATGATACCAGCCCGTACCTATTGGCAGGGCTGGTCAGAGCAGAATGGAAAGTTTCTGCATTACAGCATGTTAAAGGACAGTGAAGTTGCAGACTTTGGGCAAGGTTCATGTTCTTTTATCATGTAAACTTGAGAGAATTTGTTAAAGCAGAACATTAAGCTCATAGTTAAAGCTTAAATCTTCTAAAACAGGCAACCCAGCTACTTTATGCTGGGCAGCAAGTGGATATCTACGTTTCTGATGCTGATTTTTAATGAACCTTGAAATAGTAAATTCTTAAAGTAATGCTAGAGTGCCAGTTTTCAAAGTGGTGTGAGGAGGTCCTGTCCAAATGTGGTCTAGACAGCCTGAGATCAGCCCTGAACATCATATTAGAAAAACTGTTGAAGGAAACGGCTGAAATAAAATTAAAAGCCTGGAAGGTTAATTATTAATAACAAAGTACAGAATAGGCCTTATGAAATGAATATGGGAGGACATTACAACTTTTTAGCTGATTAAGGAAACAATGGATATGTTTCAGCATCTTTAAGCATTTTCTGCTTCATTGCATTCTGATTTTAAATACATGTTTTACAATATCAACAGATTGTATGTTAAAGGGTTGTGAACTGTTTACTGCTGAATCAAAAGTAAGTCTGTGTGGCATTATCCCCGACTGAAGAGCTGCATCAAGTAAGATTGTACTTCTGTTTAACATTTTCTTCAATAACCCAGAAGAAAATTAAAATATGTTGTTAAGTGGTAGTGGTTAGTAAACAATGAAAAGGACAGATTACTGTGGATTGCTTGGCAAGTGGGTCATGTCCAAAAAATGTCACAGTTAAACTACACATCTTTTGAACAAAGAATTCAAGCTACGCTTACAGGAGGTAAGACTATATGCTGAAAATACGGGATCCTAAAAATGATGTGGGTGAACGAGGTGGACAAGAACTGCATATGTCTCCCACATGGTGTTTTAAGGAACTTGCTAATCTGCTTTTGGATGTAGAGGTAGAACTAACAATGGATTGGAAAGTGATGTTACATGCAAACACATACAGTGAGACCACTAGTGAGCAGCTATGTGCTTGCTAGCATCATAGTTTAAAAAGGGTATTGGGAAAAGTGGGAAAGACTCAGAAAAAAGCCATTATCCCACTTATTTGATACCTACGGGCAAGATCTTTTAGAGATTTAAGGCACTCTGTTTTGGTTTATTAAAAAAAAAAAAAAAAAAGCCCAAACCGTAAATTACTGGATTTATGTCAGGTCACACAAAAAGATGCCATTTTAACAGGCTCATCAATATCAGAGAGAAGAATGACACAAGTGTTAAGGACTGGGGCTTGAAATCAGAATAATTAAAATTAGTTATCTAGTTGATAAAGGTGGTAATAAGCCCCTGGAACATGTTTTGATTGGAATGATAGAATTTCCACAATGGCAACACGACTACGCTTAAAGACACGCATTAATGATGAAGGGTGTTACCCCAAGTGTCTCTCCAGAATTCAGTTCATTCTCATTTTAGACCAAGTGAGAGAGATGGAGCGGGATCCTAACAGGAATTTTCAGCCCAGTTTCTGCTCTTAACATAATAAGTGCCGTGCGACTATTGTTATTGCTCTGGTATCAAGAAAAAGAAATTGAAAGAGAAGAAAAGTAAAGAGTCTTTGTCCCCAGTGAGAGAGAGTTTTACAAGTTAAATTGAGGAAAAGAAAAGGATGCCTGTTTTTTCATGCACGCTTTTATGTTAAATAAGATCATGCTTGAGCTTGAACTTTTGTATCTGAAAGAAGTGAAGCTGGTGAAGGGAGCATATGTGCGAAGCATAAAATATTTTGTGCAGCTGTTATTCTACATCCAGTTACGGAAAGTGGCACATGGTTATATAGCTCTATTTGATGCAGAATCAATGTCTGCCTGACTTTTATTACAGGTAGGAGATTAAAACCAGTTACATGAAATGATAAGAGGAATTCCCAAGTGCAATAGCAATGACATCATGTTGAGACCATTTAGCAAAGACTTAATAATTCATATATAGTGCTTAGCAATTCTGAAAGATAGAGGGCAAATGCTTTGAACTTGCTGTAGTCTCATGGCACAAAAAGTCCTTTAAGCATCAAGGAGCTTGTATTCAGTGTTCTTCATCACTCTGTTAATTTTTCTTCATCATTTATAATAATAGACTTTAGGACTTTACACTTCAATTATTGGCTTTACCAGTCATCCGAACGTTTGTCAGAATAGATGGAGATGTTGAGAGGAAGATACATCTCAAAGCCGTGTTTCTGTTCTCTCTGCACTGATCTTCGGGAGCTTTATTTAACACCTTTAAGGGATGAGTCTGGAAACTAAAATTTATTCCATACATAAAAACCATAGCGTCGGTGATACTAGTGTCATGGCATGTTATCTTCCCTATGCATCTTCTGGCCAACCTCTCTCGTGCACAGCTGATAGGAAAAAGGGCAGACGGTCTGGCACTGACAGCCACCCAGTTGTCTCCTCTGGTAACGCCTGCCTGCCCCTCCGCTGCTCCGGAGGCACAGATTAACTGCCTTTTCTGTCAGATGTCCTCGTTGATCAACATCTAACTAAATTCAGGAATTTGTTTTCACTTGTATTTTGTTCTTAAATATGCTGCTTCAGTTTCCTAATCAAAAATCCACATAGCCTGACAGTTTCTTCCCATTTCTATTGCTTGGTCTAATCAAATACCTCTGATGCTGCAACTGCATTTATTTATATCTATGTATATGTATACATTCTGTGTATGTATGCATCTATATATGTTCCTGCATGTGCGTGTGCCTGTCTTTCTGTGTCTGTCTCTCGAGCTGGAGACTTGCGATGGGACTCCTTAAAAGACTGATAAATGAGGTCAGTTTTAAACTTAAAACCACTGAATTCATTAACAACTCACTTTGTGCTAATGGTTAATTCTTGCATATTATTGATCATTATTGCTATGTATATAAAACTTAGTCTGTAACACTTGTACACTGAATTAACTGTGACTATACAATAGCATGGAGGTGCTGCTGTACAGCTGGCACCGATGGCCAAGGCCCTCATTAAGTCTCCAAGGTGAGGATCCAGGATCAGGCTGGAGAACTCTTCCACCAAAGGAAGTGTCTGTCTTTGTATCTCCCTGTCATCGCTCGTGTTTAATGCTTCTTGCCCTCCCGCCTCCCCTGCCTGAAGCTCCTTAACTTGGTGTTGCTTTTGCCAGTCACGCCTCGTGTGCCTTGGGCAGGGTGCCCAGCCCGTTTTCCTTCCCCTGTGCTTCTTTTGGTCTTCATCTTGTAACTTCTGTCACTTGGATGTCTCCAAAGTGCAACCGTGCATGCCTGGCTGCCTGCTTTGATGGTTATGTTGCTCACTACATGAAATGCTTACACGTAGTGTGGGGCTGTGCCATCACAGTATTGCAAAATGCTTACATGCTGGCTGTTCTGCTGTTTAAGTGTGCTTGTATTTGGATTCCAGTCAAGCTAATGTTAACTATACTCAGATTAATACACTTAGAGCTTTCACAGAGCTTTTCTACTTTGCTACAGTAACCGCAAACCTTGCTCTCTGTTGTTATTTATAATTCCAATAAAGAAAGAATAATCTCAGGTGGCTAAAACCTGAAGAGAAATCTAAATTCAGGGTGACAACCTCAGTACTTGAAGAACCAGATCCCGTGGACCTGTGTACCCTTTTTTTGACCTCAGAACACATCATCCTTTGTTCGATATGGGGGCGCTTCAGGCTTTTCTTTTGATGTGTGTATCCCATCAGAGGTCTTTTTGTAAAGTCGGTCTAGGCTGTTGATCTGAAGCTGTGGCTATGCAGACACCCAGTCCGTGGGAAATTTGTTCAGCATCTTCCTGTGTTGTGCTGTAGCGCTAACTAAAATGTGACCCTGTAACGCTGCGTCACCTGACTCAAACGTGTAAATGGGAGATGCTAAATCAGATATGGTCGAGCAGAGAATCTGCCTATGTTAGAGACACCAAGGGAAGGGAAGAGTCCTTAGTTTTCTTGGTAATATTTAAAATGTTCTGGTTATAGGCAACCTTGAGTTACCTTTGAGCATGAATTACTATTTTGTTACCAAAAGTAGTCTATTATTTTATTGTTTTCCATGTTATTTTGGAAAGATGCATAGGGGGAGACCTGTGTTCCGACAAGGATATAAAACTGATTTTCATTCAGTCTCTTAGAAGAGAGACACAGTCCCACTGTAAAAGCTGAAACATGGAAGGCTGGAAGCAGGGCGGGGGGAGGAATCCTATAAGAAGATGCATTTTCTTATTGTTTCTGAAATGAAAAATGTCCAATTTTTCTGAGAAAGGCTCAAATACCATTTGTGATTTTGAAGGGGAAATATTCCCCTCCAACTGGATTCTTTCTGCAAGCTGGCTCTCCGAGCATCACAGGAGCTTAGCCTGTTAACGTCTCCCCACTTCCTAAATTGTCCAGGCAGTGAAGGTGTAAAATGATTTCTTCTCTTGTACATCTTTTTCTGGGCAATGTTCATTCTCTGGCTGAAGCATCCTGGACTTCATCTAACATAAACATACTATATGGATATAGTCTATAGTGAGATAGATATATATATAGAGCAATCTTGTGTCTTTGTATCATCTGTGGTAGAGTTAGATTTCTCAAATTTTAGATTCACTTCAAGATTTAGTGTTACTTCAGCATCTTCCAGATTATTCCAAGAAACCCAAAACTTATCACTGCAATACAGGGCTATCCTAATGAAAAAAAAAAAAACACTAAAAAAAACCCAAAACAAACAAAAAACCCTTTCAGTAGTTAAATGACCACAGTTCTCCTGGGTGCAACTGGATGTTACTGGATGTTACAGTCTTACCAGTCATTTTTATTAAGTTATATATATACAGAAGTTGTAAGTGGTACAATAAAATTGGTAAGCTAGAGGAGAGATTTCAAGTTTCTTTTGCAGTCGTTGATTTGTCGACTAAAAAAATCTGAGTTGGCTGACTAGTAAAAAAACCCAACTCACTGGGATACAGATAATTTTAATATACTTTTATAGTTTATACATCCTATACAAGAGAGATTGAGAATATATTACTTGCTAGTACGTCAAAGTATTGATTTCTTCTTCTAGTTACCTATTTCTCAATGTCCAAGATTTAGTATCATACATCAATTATTTATTATGGTTTGAAAAGTGACAGAAAATGTTTTGATCCTATGCTTATTTTCTTTGAAGACACAGCTGCTCAGTTTACAGGGCACGTGTTTTGTACAAATATTTGCACTTAGGCAGCAGCGTACAGTAGCCATGGAATGCTAAGCTATGTACATCGAGATAATCCTCATCTCCTTCACACACTGAGAGCAGTATCTTGATTTTTAGCTACATGGGTCATCTTTCGGTAGAAAACGTCTCTTTGCACTGTAATTTGTGTAATTTTATATGGAAATCATAGAAAATAAATACAGATGAAAGTGGTGATAGGTAAGATCACTCTTCACACGTTCTTCAGAAGTGTCTCTGTTGCTGCTCAGTCTTCTATTTTCAATTTAAACTCCACTTTGCCTTCGTACGGATCGTGAACATTGTCAAAGGTAATTCCAGCCCCGATGATTCTGCACACTATTTTAAGTTCTACGTTCCTCGTAATGTTGAGAAATTTCACAGCTACCAAAGGATTGCTGTAGCTGGGCTAGAGAGGGGAAAAAAGGTTCTTTAATTTTACACTACCAATTTTAAAAGTCTTAAAATTAGCCTTCCCTCCCGTTCCTGTAAGATTGCAGAGATGCCCCACGTGTTTCATCTTATACAAAGGTAAAGAAGAAAAGTGATATTGAAATACATGAGCACCCACCTGTGCCTTTTTTCCGTAGTAGGGGAAGTAGTGCAGGTTGAAGGTCCCGTTCACGGGGTAGTAGTCCACCTCCAGCGGGCGAGACTTGTCACCCTGTTTGTAAAGCAAGAAAGCAGCTCAGCTGGCCGGGCAGTCGTAAGCCAGCCCTGGGCAAGTGTTTTACTGCTGCTAAAAGCTGTGCAGCGTGTATTAAAGCTCAAGTTCAGCAATCTGTTTAGCACCAGCCTTGTTCTTGTTTTTCAAATAAAAGTGGAACTCTTCCACTGTTTCTTTTGCCAAGAAAAACAGGGAAGTGTTCTTTCATAGCAGTTGTGAATTCAGTGAATGGGGACCTGCTGAAACGTGCAGAGAGCCTCAAGGAGCTGTTCTGAGGCACGAACTTCACCAGTGGGAGCTGAAAGCAAGCAGCAAATGTTCTGTGCAGCATAGAAAAACAATTTTTCAGGTGATTTAATATAAAGCAAACATTATTTTTTGTTCTTCTTAGGATGTCTGCTCGTGCAAGAAATTGCACAGAACTGAGAATATTCCCAGTGTTTGGCCAGAATGATCTGATTTCCAGAGCTGCAGGGTAATCTTTCAGGTTGCGGCTGCCCTTCACTTGCTATCAGAGCTGCAGTGCCTGAAATTTTCGAGACCTGGACCTCATACACTTACCACATATGTGCAGTCCACTCTTGGTGCAGTGCCGTTGCCAGGGAGAAATTTGATGATCTGAAATAGAAAACTCCTATTTGGTCATCTTGGAAATTGTTTTGAGATAAAACCAAGCAAACAATTAACTAAGCTTCAGGTGCTGCTTAACTGTGTTTCTGCGTAAGGCCATCTCATCTTATGTACCTGTGTGGAAAAAAACCCGTGTTGTGGCTGGATGTTTAAGAAGCAGGACTCCATGCTGCCTGGGATGGGCACTGCAGGCGGGCTCTTTCCTGGCTGCGCCCCGCGGCAAGCTCAGCTCCTTCGCCTCCCTGTTCTGCTTGCTCTCGGCCGGGCATCTCTTAAAGCGGCTAGTTGCATGAAAATAAAGAAAAAGCTGAACCCTTGTTCTTTTCATCATATGCCATATTAGAAAACCGTGGCTTTGGCAGAACCTCTTGTTTCCATTTGATCCTACAAAAATAGTGGGGTTGCACCCTGAGGCAGCAAAGGCGAAAGGAGGTAAAGGCCCTAGGCCGTATCCACCTGCCTTTCCCCTGCCAGGGCTGGTGTGCAGCCTTGCTGAAGGAGGCAAAGGCTTTTGGGGGAAAAGCGTGTCTTTCACCTGCCAAAATCAGGGGCACAGCTCTCTTCTCACAGCTGGACCTTGCACAGATTCTTGAAAATATTCATTGCCTGAGTCTAGGGTGCAAGCCCAACCAAAACTGAAGTGATTTTGTCTATCAGGAGCTGGTGGAGAATACGAATTCTTCACTTCATACTGAAATTGAGCTAGAAGGTTCAGAATCTTACCTGAAAACAAAAATAAAATGCTTATGCCTTTGTCCATGTCCTGAAAAAAAATAGAGGAGGTGTGGAAGATTCCGTTTTTCCTTTCTAAAATAAAAGTGTTTGTGGTTTTCACACACACAAAAAAATTTCAACAGGTTTTAATTTTGTTTCTTACAGGTCCTGCTAAAGATTTTCTTTGCAGCCTGGAAAAATAAGGTGTGCAAATATTATCTCTCTGAAATCACTTCAGTTACTGTCACACTTTAACGCCTTAGCTGAAGGTCCAGGATCGCAGTATTGCAGAAGGAAACTGATTTACGTACTAGCTTGTTGGATGAGATGCTACAGAGTCACTGACAAAACTAAACAAACCCCAAAGCTTTAGGAAGTTGGTTTACAGATCACTTTTTCCTATGTAACTTTCCTAGGCATGGTGATAAAGTCTCACTATTTCTCTGGTAACACCGGAGATCTCTTGGGAAAAGCATATGAATTTGTCCTCCCAGTACAAAGCAGAGATCAGAGCCCACGGCAGCAGACGATGGAGCAGCTCCCCAGCAGAGACTTGAGCTATCAGGGTTTTTTTGGGAGAATTCTTTCCTGCTCAGCACCTTAAGCTCATACTTACTCTGTTCATTTTTATAATAAAACAGGGTTTTCCTTCTGGAAATCCAAAAGTAGGATCTGTGATGCCGGAGCAGTTTTGAAGCATATCTGAGGTAAATTTGCAGGACAGTTTTGTTTTATTCGGGCCATCAAAGGTGTCCTGAATGAAGTATGTGTCACCGGTGCAGTTGATGTTCAGACGCTGAGCAGCTGGCGTATACGCTAGATGTGTGAAGGAAGGAAAAAAATTCCCTTCTGAAGCTTTTCATATATATCCCAATACTGGGCTGGAGGTTATATCATGACAAACTGTACTTCAAGTGATGCTGGGATTAGATGGAATGAGGAAAGCTTGAATTGTCTGGGTTTGGGGTTTTTTTTTAGAATACCCCCATGCAAAGCAAAAAGAAGATCAAATTGAGTTAATGCTGGCAATTTGTGTTGGTAGCTCCATATAAAGTCCATCTCAAATACAATTTTTCTCAATAAGTGTATGAGAAACACAGAAATATGATATTAAGGCTCACAAGGAATATAAACACATCAAGATAACGTACAGGCAAATGGAGCACCCAACCTACTTTGACTCTACTCTCTGATGACACTATGCAATGGCTTCACAAGACTTACTAAGGCACTTTGTAGTCACGGACAATATTAGATTAATTTAGTATTGAAGACCTTTTTTTACCCTCTTTCTTCAAACTTTCTATTAGCCTATTTTATTAAGGCTATTCAGGATTTTTAAAAAAGTAAAAGCTCTGAAGCAGCAACTAGAAGCTCAGCTTTAATAGACAGATTTACATACATTTGGTTTATAGAGTCATGAGGTGATTTACGCGTCCCTTTCAGCAGATGCATTTTCCACTCAAAATCTGATTTCAGAAGGACAAATAGAAAATGGAAACACTGACTTAAGGTCCTCAGGCCCAATGAGGGAGATGTGACAGCATGTTCCTTCAATGTTATGTAGGAAACCTCCTTTTTACCTGAGAGATAATTCCGAAGAGTTGTCACGAGACCTTCCCAGGTTTTGTTGTCAGATACGTTGTAATAAATTTGTAGTCCTCTGTCCCCATAAACGTCGGGTCGTAACGTTACACCTTCATGGGGAAAGAAAAGCGAAGGCAAAACAGAGGAGAGGTGCCAGGCACAGATTTGTTCATTTAAATTGATAATAGGGATTACGCCGCTTCAAGACTCATTATTCTAAGCGTACGAGATCCCCAGGCTTTGCTGGAGAGGATTTAACCATGTTCGGAAACCATCTCAGTTCTGAATTGTTCAACTGAAAACCAAAAGCTACTGCTAAACTCTTTTCTTTTCACGTATATCCTTGCTGTTATCAGAACAACTTGCAAAAATCATTCCAGCCATTGCACTGGATTTCCCCAGGGCTTGTTAAAAGTAACAGTTATAATAGTCACGTTAGGTTAAAGAAACAGATCATACTGCAGTGTGAGAAACAGCTTTTGAAAAAGCCACACTTAATATTTTACAGGAATTATTTTTCCAGCAAACATCAAGCTTATTGAATATTGGGAAAGGAAAATTCAAAATTCAGCAACAGGCGGATAGAATAATTTTTAGGGCTACAGCTTCGATAAAGTAATTTTTTTCCTTCCCATTGCTTGTAAAAACAAGCCATTAGAGGGGTGAAGTTTTAGCAGGAAGCACAGATGATCTCTTGCTAATATTGTCTTGTCCCTCCCCAGCCTCACTCTGTGTCCCACACATGTTTGTTTCTAATCCCATGTGTCTTTGCCTGTCTTATTTTTATTTGCTTGGCCACCGGCACAGCACACCCCAGCGGGGAGGGGTTCCTGCTCTCCCAGGGACTTTCCAAGCTGCTGACAAGTGTGGAAATACCCACCCCAGGCTGCTCGCCCCAGTGCCCCTTGACCTCACTGGGCACCCCAAAACCTCTGGGGTGTTTGGGGAGCTGAAGCAGAAACCAGGGTTTCCCCAGGGGCTGACTCCTGCCCATGGGGAGAGGAGGTATATATTTATATAGATAATATAAAAAAATATATTAAATAGCTATGCATTTCTAAATATTAATAAATTAATGTGCCAATTTTTTTTTTTAAGCCTGCAAGTGTTTGCAGGCAGAAGTTAAACTTTGCAGGGATTGTCTGGGGAGAGTCAACCCGATTTATTCCACATTTGCCTCCCTTTGTGCCCGGGCCCTGCTGGTGCCTCTCAGCGCAGCCCAGCCCACGCAGCCGCTGCAGGGTCCCAGCGGGTTTAACTCCCTGCCGGGCTGCAGCCGGCCAGACCGTGGCAATACCTGGGGATTTCAGCTGGTCTTGGTAATCCGGCTCATATGGATTCACCGTCCTCATTAAAGAGTAAATGGAGAGTGCGAACAGCCCAGACATCACCACGTAGAAAGCCAGGTAGTACAGGCTGATCCACACTGTGGAAAAAAATAAGGGCAAAATCTCATTTTTTGAGCAAGGGGTGCAGTGATCCCTCCGCAGCCAGGACCGTCCTGGCAGCAGTGACCATCTCCTTTCTGCCCTTGGCCCCAGGGAGGTTTTCCCTGTGAAGAGACTAGTGGTTTGGATCTTCTTCTTTATACTCAAAAGAATATTCTTCTAGAAAAATTTTACTGTAAATTTGTTTGGTTTTACAAGGGCTTTTGAAGTAGTTGGTGCTTAGCTCCTCAGATCATTTAAAGCTTAAAAGATTGTGCGACTTCTTGAAGTGGCTCCACGTATTAGGACCACTTATCTGCTTATTAACATGGACTAAGCGACACAGCCGAGGTATTTCTTCAACAAAAACAAGTTGCTGCTGCTTGTGTTATTTGGATGGCGGGTGTCAGTATTTCGGGTGTGCTGATTTTAGACCCGTATCACCTCACTACCTTTTACATCTGAAATCACCATCAGCAAAACATGTCACCTCACTATTTTAATTCTGGTGTGAGACGTGGAATGACACTGTGCCTCTGTCTGTGTGTGCATAACATGTCTTACAAGCGGCCAGTGCCCTACATGCAGCCAGTATCTTGGGGCGGCCGTCAGAAACCACTCCCTGTAATCATCGGTGCCTCGTAGCACCTTCTTCTCTCCAAAGTGGAAAGGCTCATGTTTCAGTTTGGTGTTCTGTAAAATCATGGTTTTAAGAATGGCTAACAAGCTGCACTCATGGGCTTCATGGCAGAAAAAATTCACCTGGAAGCTTGCAGCTGCTCTGTGGGAAGAGCAGGGACCTCCCTTACAATGGTCAGAGCTGCCCTTCCCAGAACTTAGATCAGAAAAATCACAGTCGTCGTAGACACATTTGCATTAGCACACGGTGATAAGAGAGAACATCTACTGAGCAGACAGTAATTTAGAAAGGAATTTTGGAAAAGCGAAATATGTTTCCAGAGAATTGGACAAAACCCACCGACTAAACAAAATGGTCCGCATACCAGACCCCTGTAGCCAGCAGTGTCAGAATCATACTGTATCCATCCCCCTTGGCTATTAATAAGTTAATTGTTAATGCATTAAATATTGTCCATTTGAAATATTTGGTTTGAAACTAGTTTAAAGTCATATTATACTTGCAGGAACCTCTTGGGTCAATGTTTTGGTCTAATTGACTCAGCTTACAAGGCCAGCCTAAAAGCAGCCCAGAAGCATTTATGAGCGCTGATGTCTTCAACAATTACAACACATCTACCAGCACATTACGTCCCATTCATTAGGACGACCTTCCACCCAAGATTTTTAAGTATATCAGAAGAAAGAGAAGACTCTTGTGTATGAAAACCTACCCCAGTTAATTAAGGTCCTTCCCATAAAGAGCTTTGTTTCTGGATTCCAGACAAATCGACGGAAATTTTCCATCCGCTCGCTGCAGGTCTTTTTTTCATTTAAAGTTGCCATTTTCTCACAAAATTTCCCCCAAATGCGTCCTCCTCAGAAAATAAGAAATTCAACCGGTGCCCAAACAGTCCCCCAAGAAAAACACTTTGGTTTTTATAGCTTCTTCTCTGCTGAAGGTCAACGAGATTACTTCCTATACCAATAAAAGCCTCTGCTCACCATTATCAACCTGCAGCAGATACAATTCTTTATAAAAGGTGTTGATAATGCTCGGTGTTGAGGCTGGCAAGGAGAAGTTAGTTCCTATCAAATGCCCTTCTCCTTTCTCTTGACCATTTTAGCAGATCGGCAGAGTTACGCATTTTGCGGAGTGCCCATAGGGCTTGTGATATGCTCGGTGCGATAGCTGCTATCAGAGCAGATAAAGGGAAGGAGAACTTGTTTCTCTCTAGGTTTTCTTTTCTTTTTTATTTTTTTGGTTCCAATTAACCTGCAAATAGTGAATATAATTCTCCCACTACAGCCTGTAACCATGTGTTGGGATATAGGGGATCACAGCAGGAGTGAGTAGGGGAAAAGCACTGTTCAATGTTTTTCTGTCTTCTGTGGGGAATATTTTTAGGTGATCTCTGACGATGATGACTCAACTTCAGAGGGTATCCCTACCTTGCTTGCTGACTATCCCTGCCTCCCTCTCAGCATGCCACCAGAAGAAAGATGGAGGAGAGAAAAAGAAAAAATAATAAAATAATATAATAATAAAGTAAATAATAAAGAATATCACTAATAGTATAATAACATAATAAAAGTTTTTCCATACAGGTGTAAGATGAGGCAGAGCGGAGAACATACAGATATCATTTTCTGTCTGCTTTACAGCCAAAGGCTCTGGTACGTTCAGAGCCCAACCCTGAGCTCGCTCCGTGCACAGAGGAGCAGGACTGAAAAGTGTCCCCATCAGCTCCCCATGGACGGAAAAGCAAAGGGTGCATGGCAAGCGGCAAAGCCAACGGGCTCTCTAAATGCCCCTGCTGCAAGGAGAGCTTGGGTTTTTGAAAGCCCTTCCAAGCACACTGGTGTGCTTGCTGCTTGTCGAAGTTGTTCGCTAATGCTCTTACTCTCTTACTGGACCCCAGTAACGTCAAACCCCAAAACTGCCCTGTGAATTCAGCAGGACTGGGGTTTCATCCCTTTTAACTAGGTATATGGGCGTTCCCTGCCTTTCACTCACTTCACAGGACGCATGGTGGGGGCTAAATCTTTAAAACGGGCTTACATGAGAAGGCTGACTGAGAGACTTTGGATTATTTGGACTTTGAGACAGCTGTAACTGAGCCTGTCAGCTGGAGTAATATGGCAGGGTTATTCTGTCAAATAATGCTGAGTTTCTGAACATACAGAGAGATTTACTGTGCTTTTCTGCCTCAGATCAAGCAGCATGATAGATAGTGTAATAGCCACCAATTTAGGGTGATTTAACTTGTTTTCGGATGATGAAATAGGAGTCAGGCCAAGTAAAAGAAAAATAAGATTTGCAGACATTTGACCAATTTGTATTTCCCACAGAAAGGAGAGGAGGATGAACAGAAAGGTACTTTCAGTGATGATTACACCATGAACTGACCAACATTCAGGACAAATGGTTCATTTTTTTAAAGTTAAAATAAGACAAGGAGATTGGGCAGCGGCCTGAAAATGAAACAGCTACCCAGAGGTTAAAAGGCTGTCGGAGGCTCCCACATAGCAGTTTCAGAAATGAGAACAGAGGAGTGAAGAGGTTAGGGGGAAAAGCAGGGAGGGAAGTAGCAGGTCTTCAGCAGGATTTCACTTTTTTCCATATTGAGCATGAGCCCGTCTGGTGGATCGGGTGGAAGGGAGCAACTGGACTCAGTTAGATGGGGAGTTAGAATATTTATGAAGAAAGGGAAGGAAATTTAAATCTCGACCCTGCTTGCAGAAAGGTGATAATCTAACGGTGCACAACTTCAGGATGCAGCTAAATCTAAACAACAACCAGATTAATTATTCATAACAAAATCAAATCCCAAATTATGCTCAAAGGAAAATGTTGCTATTTCTGTTTCCACACGCTGAAGGTGATGTACAAATCAGCAGGGTTTCCACCGCAAGTAAAGGTGAGGAGGCACCGCTCAGGTCGGCACAGCTGAGCCTCAGCACAAGTGTCTGCACAGAAGGCAAAATGGAGCCTCTCGAAACTTAGGAGTTTGTGCTCTAATGAAACTGAGGCCAAGGATTTCGTGTGCTCTTCCCTCTTATATTATATCCTGTCTGTTCCCATCTATCATTGTCTGGGGAACCTACGGTCCTAATTTTTATTGAGCAGGATGCAAACCAGAAAAGGATTTTTCTATTTTTCCAGTGTCATGGGAACCACCTGATTTTTGAGGTCCTACAGCCCTGGCTGGAAAGGACAGAGAACCCCTGCAACAGCCCTGAGCAGCTCTGCTCCTCTCTCCCTCAGAGGTTTTGATTCGCACTAACTCAGTGTAGCAGCAGCTGTCAAACCCTTGGTGGCTGCTGTGCCACCAGAACCTCAGTGATCACATATTCACCACTACCAAAACCCACACAGGCATCGTTCTCCTTTTCTCCCTGTGCAGAGCTGCCAGCAGATTGTGGAGAAGGATCGGTTTTCAACCCATGGATTGTGGCCCCTGAATTCTCTGTATGAATGTCTTCCAACCACTTTGGAAGAGGTAATTCAGAAAAACAGGGCCTATGCCCACGAGATATGTTCTTGGTACGGGGATAAACTCTGCTGAAAAGTGTTTAGAAAAAGATAAACCTTGCAGGTTTAGAAGGCAGCAAGTGATGGGTATGGCATATGTTATTGTCCTATAAGCACCATATTTTTCAGTCAGTAAGTGCTGACTTTGCTATTTCTTTATTTTCTTCTCCAGTTCTAACTCAGAATACAAAAATACAATATTTTATTCTAGGCTGCTTCATCCAAATAAGATTTTTTTTTTCCAGTTTGATGTCTAATCAGGCTAAATCACTTGTTTTTGGTTCAGGATAGATTAATTGGTACCTGCTTGCTCTGTGAGACCCCCTCTGCAGTAGTAATTCCCCCATGTGCCGGAGCTCCCATGGCACAGCAGCAGGGTTGCACATGGGGATGGGGTTTTCCTTGGCTGACACTCCATTGCCTGGCCAGGGACCCTGTCCCATTCCCCTGACCAGGGCACAAGAGGCACTCAAGCTTAAACCCCCAGGTGATGTGACAGCAGAGGCTAACCCAGCCTGTCACTGAACCGACTAGAAATGCAACATTTTAAAATTTTGGAAGTTTTTTATTCTTGGATATTTTGACATTTCAACCTCTCCTCCTGTCAGGTCTGGCTAAAGGCTGCAAATCACCTCCTGGTCCCCCTGTCGCTGCTGTCACGGGAGCTGCGCTCCCCTTTCTGCTCTCCCCCTCCATCCTCTCTGTTTTCTTGCCCCGCTCACAGCTCCTCCCGCCTCAGCAGGCAGGTTTGGTACTTCTGGGAGGTGAGCCCATCAGGGTGACCGTGCACATGTCCCTGTGCTTGTGTACATGCAGGCATGTGACAGTCATTTGCAGTCACAGCTCTTCTCCTGTACCCACAGCAATTCACTGAACGAGGAGACTCTGGTACAGACGTGGCATGAATTTAAACGCATTTTGCAGCATTTTTTCTGAAAATTAGCACTGTCTTTGTAAAGCTTCTCTTACTGCTTGTGTTGTGGGTTAGGGCAAGACTCGAAACTATTTTCAGGCAGGGGGTGCCCCACTGGAAGGAAACCATACCTTTTTTCTGTGGCAGCTTGTCTTCAAAATAGAAAAGTATAAATTTTCCAGGTTTATGTCTACTAAAGAGCTTGCTTAAAAAAATCCAACAACAGTGTACATAATTCACATAATAAAGGTAGAATTGGACAAGAGGACTCCAGGAATGCAGCCGGCTGATAAAGAAAAGCATCAACAAGCCCGATCACCCACGTGGCTCAGCCCCATCCCTGAGAACACAAGGGGTCCCCTCTATTTCACGTCACAAAAAGCCTGCTGCACAGCCCTCCCCTCTTCCAAGACCTAGACCTGGGAAAATGTGCAAAAATATTTATTATGTCTTTGGTGGGGCCAAAGAGGTACCATGAGGGGCCTGGAGGGGATGCCATGTGCTGCATGCCATGGACACGGGCAGCCTGCTCCCAAGCCAGACACAGCCACGTCACCTTCACTGGCTCGTCCCCCTGCCCTCTTCTGCTTCACAGCAGCAGAAACCATAAGAAGAGTAGGGGCATCAAGAGCTGCACCCTCCTACGTGCATGAGTACTGAGTGTAGAAATTTCCCATTGGGAACCTGGGGATTTTCCACCTCCCTGCAAACAAACTGACTCAGAATTTGGTGTTCCCCCTGAAAGGCTGGAAAAAAGTTTGGGATGAAAGGAGCAGACGTTCGTAATGACAGATTTTTCCTTCGAGGTTTTTTCTAAACAATGAGTGAAATCTGGCTGCACAGAGCTGACAAAAGGTCTTGATGCCTTTATTTACCCACTGAACTGCACAGGAGGCCAGGGGAACCTCCTTCTTCTCGTCTCCTGCCACTTAAGGTGGACGAAATACAGGATATGGGAAGTCGTGAGCAGAGGGGGCACTGATGCCTGTGTGAGGGGATGCAGCAAACATGGGGGGCAAGTGGGGGTGAGAAACCTGCTGGAACAGCAGGAGGGGGAAGCATTGGTGCAGAGCTGAAATCAGAGCTCCCATGACACGCTGGCTGTGTGGGACAGCTGAGCCATGGGCGCGACCCATGTGCAGCTATAAAAAATATGGGATTCTCGTGGAAACTTTGTGTGTGTGAGTGAAAATGAGCATTGCCTTTCTAAGAGGTTTATCAAGGTAGGACAGAGTGATGGCTACTCTATGGGGTCTGCTGAAGGGCTCCTGGCCACTGCAGTAATTTGTCAGGACACTTGTTACTGACCAGTGGACATCTCACGTTCCCACAGGAGGGTTGCTGGTCTAAGCACCCTCTTGCTGTAGTCCATCAGGATTCAATCAGTGCCCGTTTTCCTCATCTGACCATGCAGGGCTGCCCATCAGCATCCAGTGCACTGCCCCGATGCTCTAGCCTTGCAGCTGTTGCAGCCAGCCCTGGTCCCTTTGCTGTGACAACCCTCAACCCCGAGCCTTTTGTCATGTTTAATGTACCCAGAGCTGCTCAAAGAGGGACTGATGTTTGCTTTCCCCAGCTGGTATTTAATGCCTGCATCACTGACCTTGGGCTGGCCACTGAAGAGAAGGACAGCCGAGGGGGAAGGTTCCACAGGAGCGTGGGGGTGGCACAAGGCTGGAGGTGAGGTTTGAAAAGTTAGACCCAGGCTGAGATGTTATCCCTTGGAGATGTTGCCCTGAGCAGAACCATGTGGTGGCACGCCTTGGCCAGCAAAGGCTAGGCCTGCTTTACGCAGAGCTCCTCACACGCTGTACCCGCTTGAGCTGCTTTAGGTTTGCCCTAGGAGCTCGATGTCAAAGTTAATATAACATTAACTTTGTTCACTCGTGATAACGGCACTGATTCCTCCCTCCTGTGGAGGCTGTGCAGGAGGTGGTGGTGGTGGTGGGGAAATACCAGGAGGGACAGGTTACTGCCTGCTGCCTTACTGGAGCACCACCAGGCCAGGGGACCGGCCTGCAGGTTTTGGGCGGCTCCGTGCCACTGCCTCTCCAAGCACCATGATTTCAGCCTGGCTCCCCAAAAGAGGTGTGCATCGTGTGCCACTTTGGTGCCTCCATGGTGCACAGCACGGACCACACTGGCCAGGAGGAAAACCCACTGCAGTGTAGCATGACGTGGTGGGAGGCTCCTGTGGGGATCCTCCGCGGCATGCCTGGGAGTCGCCAATGGGGTCGGACACTGGGGCTGGCATTTGAAGTCCATGAGGTTTATGCCTTTCTCTTTGACCCATGGCTGTCTTCTGTATTAAAAGATCAGCAGGTGATCAGACACACTGGACTTGCTCTCCTTTTCTCATGGCGACGATAAAGAAAATTTTCTGAAAATTTCTGAAATCTAAAACTTAGAATGAAAGAGAACGCAGCGAAAATTATTGCCAGTGTCTCAGGCAGTGGAGGATGGTGAAGGGATGCTTTTCATGTCCAGGATTGTATTTTGTGTAGGAATTTGGGTTTGGGGTTTGTTTTGTTTTTAGTTGGATTGTGTTTTTACTAGCAATCCCTCTCATTTGCTTCTCCTGTGTTTCACAGGTTGTCAAGGGAAAATGTGTCAGTATTTTTCAGACCTGGGGAGCACAGTTATTCCGCATTTGATAATAATTATGTCAGATCTGCTGCCTGAAAACTTCAAGGGAAGAAAACAGTGGGAACCTCTTGGACTTGAACTGAACTTATATTCCCACTGTTCCCAGCCTCAGGGCAAGTGACAAGAGAAAGGAGGGGGGTTGGCAAAAGTGCAGTGCTGGGCTTGTAATAGCACAGAATGATCAGAGCTGTGGAAAAGGTAAAGCAGCCTCTCTTCAGGGCTGACCTACCACTCACCCCGGTTCTCCAGAAGGAGCATGGCTGATATCCGCTTTTCTGTCCTGCCCCTGTTTGTCCAAGGGCTGCTGAACCCACCAGGGGGCCAGCCAGCTCTCTTTACATCCCCTCTGCCTCTCAAGAAACTGAAGGAAATTATTGCTATAAAAACCTGCTAAACTGAACACAAAAGTAAACCCAGCAAAACCCAATGATGTTCCTTTCAGACATGGTTGAGTGCCAAAGCCTGCTGTTGTGGGGGCAACATACTACTGCTCGCGGTCTCTTTCGGGTGATGGCAAGTAACGGGGTCCTTGGGAATGTTAAACACCCCATGAAACATCTCCAGTAGTTCTGGCTTCATCAACTTTCACCAAAGGGATTTCTCCATATGCACAGACTGCCACAGGCCATAGAGTTTCATGTGGCGTTGCAAAGAAATAAGCCACATGCCCAGCCAAACACCCATCTGCAAAGCTGCACCCTGGCTTCTGTTACACTCAAAATCTTGTTCATGGACGAAAGGTATGCTCATCCAGTAAAGCCAAGAATGTATTGTTAGTGTAATTGAAATCTTATGAGTCTAACCATTACTACTCCAAATCTAGATGTTGCAGGAAAGAACAATGATGCAGTTAAAATTGTACACACACTTTTTAGCCTTCACCCCTTTTCCTGATGTTATGTTCCCCCTTCCCCTGCTCCTTGGGCTTCTGAGATTAGTGGTGTCTTGCTGGCGGGTCTGGTGGGGGCTATGGAGAGTCATGAGCATCTGAAGTTCTGCACCAGGAACATAGTGATGTCTGTGTTGATGGCTTCTTTGGCCTTACTCAAGAAACCACATGGGGTCATTTTTATGTTTGCAAACTAGCTTTTGCACCTTAGTCTTTCTTCACTGGCCTGCAGCTTCATGTTGCATCTGAATTTGCTGTGCATGGTGTGTACTGTCCGCGTTATTACCAGTTACTCCACCTGTTAGGCCTGGTTTCTCTGCTCTTGCCCCGAGCCCTGAAGCACCTTCTGCCTACCTCCAGGCCGCATGTCCTCACCTGCCCCTCCATAAACTGTTGACAGCTGGGGGTGGGGCTCTATGTATGGAACTATGGCTACATAATATGAAGATAAACAAGTAAAGCAGACATGCCAAGGACACCTGGTCTACTAGCAAAGCTGCTGCTACAACTGAACCAAGTAACCCAGAGCTGCCGGCAGGTCAAGAGAAGATCAGATTTAGCACGCTCAATGGACCTTGCTCCTGAGACTCATTACCAAGCCCATGGCCAGTCGATGGTGACAGCAGTCCTGTACCAGGGACACCCCATCACCCCTGGGCAGGCCAGACACCCCTTGGGGACTGTGGCGCATGGCTGCGGGAGGGGTGGTGGTGGTGGTGTTGTGGGTGGTGGGGACCACTTAGCTGGAGGGAAACCCCATCATATTTAAGTGATAGTGGGCTCAGCCTTCAAGTCTGCCCAGGTGCGCTGGGCTGGGCTTTTCCCCGGCTCTGGCCTCACCATGGCTGTACTGGCATCACCACCTTGTGAGGTATTGCTTCCCCTCACCTTTGTTTCCTTTATGCCTCCCTGCTTCAAAGACTGTTGAGATATTGCTTAGCCATGCTATTAATAATTTAATAACTCTTCATTCTTACTTCCTCAGCCAGTTCTCCCAGAGTCTGTTACTGCCATTTTCCTTTGAACTTCTCCCAGCTTCTCTATGTCTTGGGGGTAATAAGGTGCCCAAAATTGAATGGTGTTCAAGACATGGCCTTACCAACCACAAACCCACTAAAATCAATGGCAATGTGCCCACGGGCTTAAATTTACTTTGGGATCTGGCCCAAAGAGGAGAATAGTGCTTTTCAGCTTGGTAATATGATGTCTCAGCATGATCAACTCAAAATGACTTAGGGTGGTTTTTTGTTGGGATTTTTTTTTTGTGTGGTTTTTTTTTTTTTTTAACACAGACTTATCAAATTGCCAATTTGTGTGTATTTATTATTCAGCAAATTCTCCAAACTGCTCTGCGTGCTGCTTCTTCTCACAGTCCTTCCTCCCATCAAATTTTAGCCATTCACATACTTGTCCTCTGGCTTAATATCTTGTACTTTGCCACACTAAAATCATGTGATTTTCTGCCCAAGTTTCTAATCCTGCCAGACCTTCCTGTACTCTTGCTCCATTTCTGTGGCCAAAGTCCCCTGTGGACAAGCTGACCATCTCTCTTGCATCAGTAGCAGATGTGTGCTGATTTTCAGTTTTTAACTGAGATGAAAAAGTAACAACACAGAGTCTGGGTCTTAATTTTAATGTACCTTTCTTAGTCCTTGTCCAAACATGTCCAAAGGGCCTCGTTTTTAAGGACACCCAGCTCAGTTCTGCACCTGGTGTTCAGAAATGGACTCTGCACCCAGCAAAGCAAAGGCAAGCCACCCCAACATTTGCTTACATGCTAAGGTCAAGAGACTGGGAAAAATGTATGTAACAGCACTCAGGCTGCCATCATGCTCACACATCACTCCCTTGTTCTGGCGCAGTGTGCCTCTGTATTACAAATTGTATCCTTCCAATTCATGACTGCACTTTTCACCCAGCTTCTGCTAGATAATTAATGAGACTGTTCAATAAATCCATGACTAACTCAGATAGTGCATTACCAGTGATGTTATGGTAAGGAAGTAACAAAGTACCAGTTCCTCACTAATCCTATAGTGTGTTTCTAGGGAGAACAATTCCTTAATTCAAGGATATCCTCCCAGTTTAGAAGAAAGCAGGGATAAGTACAGATAACTGTAGAAACTCCTCTTTGGGAACAGGTTTTCAAATGCTTGTGAACTCACCTGATGGTTATTTCACCTAGATCCCATTATCAAAGTTTGTTTGGAGAAATGCTAAGTGAAACACTTTGAAACCTTACCTAAACCAAGATACGCCAAGTTTACCACCTGCCCTCCTAGGCAAAGCAAGAAATTAGACTGGTCTGGCATTTTCAGCATGACTTAAATCACCGTATGAACTGGTAGGTATTTGTAAACTAATTGTGTAATACTGTTTCTAGTCTCTTCATCTGTATTGAACGGGGCTAACTTATTTCCACAGGTCCTTCCTTTCTCTCTGGTTTTAAATGAAGGCGGTGTATTTATCTGTCTTTGGGCCCCTGGGAAGGAGGCTGGTCCTCAGCAAGATTTTCAGAGATTGCTTTGGCTCATTGCTGAATTGCTCTCCTCCTGGGCAACTGAAAAACCCTTGTTTGGCTACATGTTCTTTAACGTGATCTCGCTTTATTCTGGCCTGCCCCCAGTCTTGGCTTTGATACTGGGCTGCTCCTGCCTGCTGATTGCTACACTAGCTTCCCCCAGGTAATGGGTGAATCAAGGTATGGTCTCCCCTTCCCTCCCAGCCAAAACCGATGAAGGATGTAACCTGGTGCCAGCCAAAGCGGGCACCCGCCCAACCATAGCAGAGCCCTGCCAGTCCCAGGTGACAAGATGACAGTTATCTTTATCACGTCTTCAGAGCTGGGTCCTCAGCAGGCCCTGAAGGCTCCTGCCCAACACCACAGACAGCCCAACCCAGGTAAGGATCGACCAGCTGCAGTTTCCTGGAGGCACCATGCTTTATTTGCACACGGTGGGTTTATGCAACCTTTGGGTGTGCTGTTTTGGATGTTAACGCTGCATCGGACTGGGCAGGGAAGGGTCAGCTTCAACCGCGTAAGAAATCAGTACTGAGTGGAAAGCAGTCCCTTAAGCTGTGAGAGTTAAAAAAGCATTGGGAAAATCTGCTTTTATAGATGCCCCTTGTACTCATTGACAATTGCCTTCAGGTATGCATGGCTGATGCGTCCTTCGCTGTCAGTCTGAGTAACACTGTATTTGTTCAGAGCTAAATCCCCATAGGCCTTATTTCCCCTATTGGTGCCAATGAGATATATATATATGAGTATAAATATATATAAAAATATTTTTATGTATGTGATGTGTTTGTACATATATATACATATATATGAAAAAAAAAATATATACACGTATGTATATGTAAAGGCACTTTTTTCCAGGCTTATAGAAGGAAATGAGGCCAGCAAGAAAGTGTGGAATTATCTTCCAGGATAACCACAGTGGCTGCTCAGTGGTTAATGAGCTCACTTTAGCATGCAGCCATCCTTTTACACTCCCTGTCCCTCTGGAGCAGCTCAGCCATCCTCCTGGCCTTGTTATAACAACAGACCGATGCTCTTTTAATTGACGTGGCTCCTGTTGCTGCATAGATACTTATTTCTGTTGAATAAAGTATTCTGAGCTATTGAAAAGCATGATGTAATGGTGCTGTGCTATAAGGGACCCCAAATGCAGGCCAGGTTGTCTCTCGAAGAGTCACCTCTCACCTCCTCTTGCGGCAGTAGGGGTGACAGCGGGGCTGTGTTGCTGCTGTCCTGCACCCACACACGCAGCAGCAGCAGGGTGCTGGCACAGGCAGCACTGCAGCATCCATCCAGGGTTGCCCAAGAGGATGCAAAGCAAGGGGAACAGCCCCGAGGGTCCTCCATGGTGAGCTGCGCATGATTGCATGGCTCTGGAAACAACTGCGAACTCCTCTTTGCACATCTGAACTGTCCATGCTGAGAGGCCTTTTAAAACAGTGCCTAAATGATTGAGGAAATGGCAAAAATGATGCATTCAATCTTCATCCAGAGGCAGAAATATTTCTTTTGTTCTAATAAATGTTGGTAACTATAAAAAGACTACGAGATTTTTTTCCTGATAGTGGGACTGTAAGTGCTAAGGAGGGATCCTCAAGAAACGAGGAGGTGAGAAATCTGAGGGCAAAGGCTGAGCACAAGCAGGTTTTAGTATTAAACAATCTCTGTGTGCCTACTTGTGGAGCTATTAAACAACTGGTCTAGCGACCTGGCATTAAAAACGTACCTGGCTATGGATGAAACAGTTCCACTTTTGGCTATTTCTCTACAAGACTTAGAAATCTCTGTTTTCAGAGACACAAGGTGAACCATTTTAATGGAGGTGCCATTAATACAAATGCTGGCTGAATCAACATTTCAAGGGAAGGCCAGATTGAGACAAGTTATTTTAAAACTTAAGTGTTTCGCTAAAACGGGTTAGGAGCATTTATGGCACTTTTATGTTTAGCTGTCATGCTGCTGAGATGGGAACATTTCAGAATATGACTATGCATCAGAATTTAAGTATCAGTGCATCTTTATATTGATCTGAGTGCCTGGGATCAGTATCTATAACGGATAATGAAGCTTGTGATCCCAATGCACCATCAGGAAGTCACGGTATTTGGAATTAACTGCTGCTATAAGCAGAAGTTGTGGAGATAATTGTGAATACGAGGCCTGGCTCTTGAGATATATCCCAGTTGCTATAAAGAACTTGTTCTGTTCCTAAACTATAAGACTGGCACAAAGATGTATTTGTGGCATTTATCCGTTGACTCGTACCTGTAGCTAGATTTATTCCTTCCTAGAAATAAGTATTAAGGTTGACAGACTTGGCAGGATCCATGGCAAAGACCACTGGCCACCCTGCAAGACAGTGAGCCTGATTCTCATCTGACATTTACAGCTTCGCCAGAAAGCCAAACCTGTAAACCTGAACCATCAACTGGTTCAATGAGCCTGTGGCAAGTCCATCTTCTCAGCTGCCAGAGTCACATTTCAGTGAGTTTCTTTTACTGAAGGAGCAACAAGTCAAAACACCATTTGAATAAGAACTTATGTTGTCCATACCAGGACCAACACAGCATCTTTCTGCAAGCCTGGCATGCTCCATGCTGTTGGCTGGCCCTCCCCTGCCGGGCTCTCTCCAGCCAGGTGTCATGGGCTGTGCTCCCACCTGCGGCGATGCCCAGCAGGCACCAGCGGCGTGGCAGCACCCAATGGTAAGAAGCCTGCACGGGGACCCATGTAAATCAGACATTTCGGTGGTCTGAGGAGGGCAGCCTGGCAGTCCGGTTTGCTTCCTACACAGGAGCCCTCGCACGGCACCCACGGCTTGCTTTGCCAAAAGGGAGGATGCGCATGTGCTCAGGGGAGGGAGCAGAACTTGCATTTCAGAAGGATTAGATAAACTATGAGCTTACAAACGTGGGGTCACACCATGTCAGCCAGCTACTTTTGGTCCCACAGCAAAGGCCCCTGTCGCCTTCATAAACCCGTGGAGCACAATTTGACATCTTCGATTAATGAAGCTTCCTTAGTCCTAGTGCTCTGTGTACTCACAGCGAGTAACAGCATTGCTTCACACACAGCAGCAGAGATCCACTTACCAAGGACCCTAAAGCATTCTCAAAAAGAGGGCCAGCACCCCTATGGTCTGCTTACAGAGGGGGACACGGAGATGGGGGGCATTCATGAGACTTGCCAAAAACATATTTTGGATATGACCATGTTTGATAATTCTAGACAGGCTTTTCCAGCCCCGAAACACACATGTTCAGAAATAGATTTTGTGTAGTATTTTTATTTTCCTCCCTGGCCAGATTTTCAGCTGGGCATGAAAATGAATAATAAATTTAACTTTCAAGTTTAGAATGATAATTTCAGGGCTTTCAATGACATTGTAAGAGCTTATTTATTTGCTCAGTGAGTGAGTCTAAGCGGGTAGTCATACCATTTTTTCAGGTTATTCTGTTTACATGGATATTTGTAATTTATATTCCAGGACACACCCAGGATGAAAAAAAAATCTTGCCAATACAAAACTGTGATGAAGACCTCAGGCTGCAATGTGGCAGTGAATCAGATGTTAAAGATGAGGTGATAACCTCTCACAGTCCGTACTGAATGCTATTTCTGTATGAAGAAAAGTGAGTAGGAAATGTCTTCGAAATAACTGTTTTCAGCAGTGCTGTAGGTTGTTGTCCAGAGGCGTAATGGCACAGGGTCTTTGGTCTGATTGCCCCAAATCACTGGCTTATCTACAGATGGTGCCCTTTTTTTGTTGTTTTTCCCATTTGTGTTTAACAATTCATGGTTTTCCTCCTGCCCTTTAAACTCCAGTTTGCAATCCACTGCTGTGAAATTGTTACAAACGAAGTCTGACCTCGCACTTGAAATGCAGCTCAGCAATGATCAATCATTTGAAAAGTGTCTCATGTAATAGCGCTCAGCTAAAAACAGAAGGAGTGGAATGATGCGCAGCGGAACCAGGGGGGAACAGGCGCAGTAAGAGAGGACATGATGACTAATATCTATGACAGGCAACAAGATACTTTCCCATTAGAAAGCCAGGGAATTAGCCAAACAGTTTCTTCCAGTTTAGAAAGACATTAAGGCTTGTCCTATGGGAAGCCATATATACACAGAAATCCAGTAAAATTTGTCTTTACTTTAATTGCTGAAGTGCAGAAACATCTTAATAAGGACAGACATGGGGGGATGCTTTTTATAAACCTACTGTAGGACAGCAGAGAGGATTACAAATATTCTCCAAGTGCTCCATTGCAGACTGGTGGAGAGACATCTCAGGGATGGCTCACGGGCAAGTCAGGCTGCTGAGTAGTAGTTAGTAGTCCTTTCACTTCTCCGACACCTGTGTTATATCCTTGGCTTTTCTGGCTCATGCACTGGATAAACAGACCTCCAAATGGTCCAGCATAGACTATGCTGTTATTCTGTCTTGGTTTTTTTGTATCCTGCTCTTGCTCTCATCTGTGAATATACCCTGTGGTGCTTCAGTGAAACTTATGTGCTTAGATATCTTGGAGGATCCAGACCTTAGGCATGTAGATGCCCATGCCTTGCTGAAAGTAAATAAAATGTGGATGGCTAGGGGATACATTCATGCTGCCTGCCTGCTGGCATGGGAACAGAGCACCTACATGACCAGTCAGGGCTCCGTGCACAGTCAGCAGAGGAACAACACCCAATTTAGCTTTTCTGAAGCTGGGTACAAGTTACTTATTTGGGATCATTTCTGAATTCCCAAGGCTGGAGGGAGGCCATATTGTGTGAATCCTGGCCCTGCCACTCTGCTCACGCAGGGTTTGCCAAGGCAGGAGGGGAACTGTGTACACACACAAAGTGGCCCCACAATGAATACCAATGTTATTGTGGTGCCTGGGCAGGCACGTGAGGGGAGACCAGTAGCTTTATTCATAGGTTTCCCTAGCCAGATTTGGAAGTTTTCAAGTTCCCACACTGGAAAGCAAGATTAGTCTCGACCCAATTTGGATCAAGGCGGGATCCAGCTACACCGTCCTTTGTCTCCGTGTTTTGACTGAGCATGAAAAGACCCTTGCAGAGACTAGTGGAGGGAAGCAGTAGGCTGCAGCTGGACCCTGTAGAGGCCAGGTCCCTCGGGCAAACAGCAAGGCATGCTTTTAACTAAGCAAAAGTGATTTGCAAAATCCAGATCTGGGATGCTGACATATCCCTTCAAGCTAAATTTAGGCTTAAATGAAAATACCTTAAAGCTCATGCCCATTCTTAGTGATGCCCCATCATGACTTTGGTCTGAACTGCTACCCTACTGCTGAACTCACAAGATTTGCAGATCCACAAGAAATCCCATTTCCCATTGCCAGGACTCTGGTCTGCAGTTACATATGTGGGTCCCACCACTGTGGCGTCTTACCACCTTGCAATACTCCTGTGAGGATAGGGGGAGGGTTGTCATCACCATTTTCAGGTTGCAAACGGAGGCAAAGACAGGCTCAGTGATGTGCCCAAGGAGGTCACACAGGCAATCAGTGGCAGAGGAGGAACTGTCAAGTCCCTGAATAACCCCTGCATTAACAGCTGCTCCAGCTGGTCATACGTGCAGTCATGACCTCAGTTATATGTGGAGCACCAAAATGTCCTAAAATGCCAGTCTCCCTTCTTCATTTTGTGAGAGCAATAGCATCATGCAGTGCACAAGGGCAACAGAGCTGAGCAGGCTGTTCCTTCCTGTGGCCCCAGGACAGCAGCACCCTCTTAGGTGGAGATGTACAGGGCAGACGGGCTCTGTGATGATCTTTGCTTTCTGCCTGCTTTGTGACTGTGCCCCTGTAAACAGCTTCTTTTTCTTGACTCAGTAAAGTCACTTTAAATGCCAATATTGCAAAATGCCAATATTGATAAATGAGTGATTAGTGGGCAGCTCTGAGGATGGGCAACAGGATACAGAGACTTTCCACGAGAGGTCAGAAGACCTGAGTTGAGGCCAGGGCACTCTCAGTGACACTTAACACTTTGTGGCCTGTGTGGACACCTGCTGGGTTCCAAAGCTGGGTGTGGGGTGCAGCTGGGTGGGTGTAAAGGCTGTCAGCCACTCCTGGAAAGGACAGCTGGTGCTGAACTGGGGTCCAAAGTTCCCCAATGTTTTGCTGCCCCCCTCCAGTCAGCCAGCACAACTGCACGTGAGATGGTTCCCAAGCTCTCTTACCTCCCTCTGACCCAGTTTACCTCAATGCCCTTAATTACCAGTTTTTTCTAACTTTGAATCATTTTGATAGATGTGCTTCTGCTGGTGGATTGGGGGGAGGCAGTATCTGGCCATTGCTTGGTAGGTGGGGATGGTGCTCCCCCGATCTTTGGGGCAGCAACCTGGCCTGCTGCCACAGCCTTTGGGGCAGTCATGGGGGCTGCAGCTGCTCTGCGGCCGCAAGCCTTGACTCTGCATGTATTTCCTCACATCCCCTCATCTGTCCCACCTCGTCCTTGAGGCGCTGCAGAGCCACAGGGGCACTTCCCAGCGCCCCTCGCAGCAAGAGCCACTCTGGTTACAATGAACACCTACACCCGCATGGCCAAAAAACTGGGGAAACGTGGGTAATTTCCAGTTCCACCACATCCCATCAGCAGAACACACACATCCTCAGGGACTCAGAGCACTGGCACTGAGATCTGGATGAAGCTGATCAACTTTTGGAGAGAAAGGAAAGCTTTTGGTGCACCTTGAGGGCAGCCAAGAATGCAGTTTTGCTTCCCTGTTGAGGTTGCTCACACTTTCTCCCTCCTTCTCTGCCTGCTGCTCTGTTTCTCTCCTGCATTTTACCTTCTACTTCCTTGCCTCTCCCCACTGCTTTTCCAGCGGCTCCGAGATCCTGCTGCTCACCCGGTTTCCTCTCCCACCACATATCTCACTGCTGTTTGCCTCCCTCCAGCCTTGCCTGGCTTGTGCTGCTGCCTATGGGATGCTTCTGGGCGGCGCTTCTGACCTTGTGCCTGGACATGGCAGCTGTCTTCACATCACAGGTGGTACTAAAGTTGCTGGTTTGGGGGATTTCCCTCTCAGACATATTAGCTGCTTGAGGGGCTTTCAGGGTCATGACCACAAGGCAAAGTGCATCACCTGTGCTCAGTAAGCAGTATTCCCCATAACCTGCCAGCCAAAAGCCCTGCAAAGAGGATGTGCTTGTGCTCAGCGAGTATATGCTTGCTGGCAACGCACATGGTGAAAAGTGTTTGGTGTCTACTAAATGCCTGAAAAGTGTGGGCTTGCTAAAACTCTGTCTTATTTAGGAAGCAATCTAAAATAATTTTTGTAAATGTCCAGAGTGTTCCTAGTTGAATTCCTACTTATGCCTCCACCAGTTCATTGCAGGACTCACTAGCAGGTACCAACACTCACCCAGAGCTCCCACGCCCCCCAGATATACTGGATAGAAAGGGGGTAGCTATGTGCATAAATATACCCCCATCGCTGACTTGTACGTTGTCTCATTCCATCAAAACACATGAAGTCCAGTTGCTTGGTTCCTATGTTGCTGGGGATGTGGGAGGGGGAGTGTGGATATTGGCTGACAGCACTTCTCTCTTTATTTATGTCCATGAGGAATGCATGTGTATGTGTCTGCTTCTTCCTAAGCATTTCTGCAAATACATTTATTAATCAATGTCATTTCAGCCAGACAGTCAAGAGGATCGATAATCACTAGCACTATACAGCATTGATCCCCCTCTCTTACCTGCACAACATGGAGTAAAAGCTGAGTGTGTGTGGTAGCTGTTAGAAGTCGCCTTTCAAGCTATACATTTTAAAGATGCATGTGTGCAGCTGACTGATCTGAAGGATTAAGGGCTAATTCCTCCTAGACAGTGAGAATGGATGAGATGGCAGGTCATAATCTACTGACTGTTATCTGGTAGTGTATTTCCAGAACAGCATCGTGGGTGCAAAGGTTCAGCGTGAAGAGCGGCAGATGGAGAAACCTGTCAGGTCGGGGTTTTTTTTGAAGATGGGAGTAATAACTGCTAAGGGAGGGCCCTCCAGCAAAATCAGACCTGCTTCTGAGGGCGAGGACCTGTACAGGTGTCTTCAGCACAGAGCAGGAAGGAGAAAGGCAGAGATTTTTGGTACTGGTGTGTTTGACCACTCACTAGCGGTCACCTTGCAGAAAAGGCATGATTAATAGAAAAAAACTCTATATTCTAAATGTAAAGTTCTTTTTCAGTTGAAGCTGCTTTTACTACTACTTAGGGGACTTTACTGCCTGAAGGCTAGGGAAATAAAATTTGTCCAGAGCTAGGTGTGGACTACTGAGTGTCAACATTTTATGTGCTTATGCCCTCCTTGGGAGCTTCATCGCAGCTTTTCAGATCAATTGTAAATAGCTTCTGAAACTGTAAGCTAGGAGATCACGGTAGCAAAGACTGGGTAGAATTTCATGGCATGTGTTTTACAGCGAGGAGTAGGAGCTACCAGGAGGGCCTTGTCTGGCCCCCAGCAGCAGTGTGGAGAGGGTGAGGAAGAGTCTGTCAGGGACAGTACTAAAAGCACAACCTCTCAGCAAACAGGGCAAGCACTGCCAAACGTTATCACCAGCAAGGATATGGACTGGACACCTTAGGTCTCTGTTGCCTGTTATTTCTTAGGGTCTAAGAAATGCAAGTCATGCAGTGAATATGCAAAAGTAAAATGTTTTTATATTATAGTTATTTTAAATGTATTTTTACATATTAGAAAATAATACCTTTCTCTTGTTGTCTTCTTTCATAGGTTTAATGGCTTTGCTAAGTTTAGATGGCTAAAGACAACCCAGTTTCACTAACTCCATTGGGACCTCCCTATATGCAGCACCTATGTTGACTTTGAGGAGAGTCTTACACAAGGAAGAAAAGTGACCTTAGATAATACATTATATTCCAGAAATTCTGTGGGGGTTTTTTTCCTGCAATATATTATTGTTTTTTCCTCCAGTAACAGTAACACAGCTCTTGGCTCTTACAACAGACATCTAGAAACTCTGGGTCATGGATGCTGCTGACTCCAGCAGGATGCCTTTCAGTGCTGATTTTGCAGTGTCCCTCCCTTCCAGCTCTCAGGCCTGGTCTCGTACAGGCTTTCTGGTTGCCACCAAACTGATGGAATCATTAAATAATGCAAGTCTGACTAAGGAGCAACCTGAGGAGGGCATATAAGGTGTCACCAGTGGCACGCGTGGGGTGCTGAATGAGCTGAACATGATCCTGTGTGCTCAACTCAAGGCCCCAGGAGAGGGCTCAGAGGCTGGGATGAGGGGATGGTCTTCCCAGCACACACGCTTTACATTTAAATTACTTTCTAGTTTGTTGGGGTTTTTTTGTTTGTTTTGTTTTGGGTTTTTTTTGTACAAATGGTTTGCAGAACATCGCAGAACAGCTACAATGTGGGTTTTTCCTGAGCTCTAGTGGCTGACCCCTGCAGGGGTCCTTGGTCCAAGACCCACCAGCTGTGGAACTGCTCCACATCCTGAGACCACTCTCCCAGCAAGACACAAGAGGGGCCCCATCTACCATCATCCAACCCCACCATGTGCCATGGGTCAGGAAGCCCTGGAGCATCCCCATGCTCAGGTGGCCACCATGGACTGGGTTGGGGCAGGAAGCAGCTGTGGGGCTCCTGGCAGCCTTCATCCAGGTGCCGGCCATCATGTCTGGGCATCAGATGCAGACCCAAATGCCCCCGAGGGATAAGGGGACAGCGGGACATTTCTACCATCTGAGCCAGTGGTGATGACTCTCTTTTCAACTGGTCTGGGTGCTTTCTGAGCTCAGGTGACCTTTTAGCCTACAAAAGGTCTCTGGCAAGGCAGCCCACAGATTACCTGCAGATTATGTACACAGGTATTTTTCTGTCCTTTAAAACTGCTGCCTTACAGGCTCGTTTGCTGCCTAGTGCATCTTGGATTAGAAGAGACAGCTGGCAACTGTCCCCCACTGGCTTTCTTCCTGTCATTTGTGGTCTTACTGATCTCCCTCACACCAGCCCCACTCACCTCCTCTTCAAACAGAAGACCATTCCTAGACTTAGTGGTTTCTGGTGCAGAGGTCACTTGGTACCTTTGATTAGCCTCACTGCTGATGCACAGATGCATCCTGATGCGTCCTGATGCATCTTTGCATTTTTTTTCAGTTCTGCTGTAGCTTTCTGGATGTTGGGAAAAGCACACAGTATTCAACCTAAGAAACACCTCCTCCCCCTAAAATCAATGTATCTGTCCACCACAATATTAATGGTGCCTATCAGTTACTTAGAGAGCAGAAAGCAGGATGTATCCAGGAGGGGCAGACAACTATTCAATCTCATTAAAGCTCAATAAATAAATGATACGTTGCCAGGTAGAGCAATCTGGGCTATCAGATATCCTTTCATAATAAGGAAGTGTAAAGCCTTGTTTCTTGCTGGGACATGGTCCCCCTGCAAGCAGCAGTAACCTGCCTGGGGAGGTATTACCAGCTGCTGTGTGTCATTTTGCTGGGTCCTGATGGAAAACTTTGTCTCTCCCTTCCTATACCTGCAGTCCAACATGATTTCTTTCAATGAACTTCACACTTTTTCCAGGACATTGATGAGATATTGAGACACAAACCAGCATATTTGCTTTCTATTCAGGAAACCACTTGGTACACCACCACACATGCTCGATATGACTATGCCATGTGGACTGCGTGGAGAAGAAATGCTGTCCTCTGCTGTATAGTGGCATAGACTGTTTGAGAAGCACAATCCATGACAAGAGAGGAAGGAAGTTGACTTACTTTTTACTAGATATCCCTTTTCTGTAAGTGCATGGCTGTAAGCACTCGGCAATTGATCCCTGAGAACAGCGCCAGGGACGCCTCCTGAACATTGTCTATTAAAGTCGTTCACAAAAGTAGAACAAATCTGATCCTGTAGGTAAAATAAAACTGAGCTGGACTGAACTAGTCCAGCACACTTCATCTGTTTGTGAATCTATTGGGAAGAGACAAAATTCATCTACATGCAGGCATGTACTTGATGTTGTCAGAGTGACTGGTCCATCTGGGTTTTTCAAGAGAACACTCTCAGACAAGCTGCTCCATGATGCCCAGATTGGCAGAGGCTGTTTCCCATGTTTTCTCCCCTGTGTAACTTCTTTGATGCCTCCCGATGTGGTTTATCTCCCCTTGACACCCTTCTGCAGTGAATGCATTAACTTACTCCCTCTCCCTTCACTGTTTGATTGCCTCTTTTCCCAGCTGTGTTATCCTTGAGACATCCAGCCCTCTGCCAAGTGTGATTACATTTGGCAGCTGGGTTCAAATGTTATTACAGGTGACTGATAGGCAGCACAATTGCACAAGTCTCAGCTCCAGTGGAGACAAGGATAAAAATCCCCCAGAGAGAATAAAAAGGAGAAAAATAACCTGATTTAAGAAACCTCCAAGCATTCATTGGCTAAAATGTGGGTTGAGCAGTGCTTTCCCAGGCAACACTCTTCCTCTTAAACAAGTGGAAGAACATTCCTGCATGCAGACAGAGTTATCACACAAGGCTGGAGCTACAGATGTTGTATGGACAGATGTTATCTGCATATCAGCTAACAATAACCTGCAAAAGGCAAGGGCCTTACAATTATTCTTAACATAAAGACTGTAAAAAACCCATGAGTTTGGTGCCTCTGATGTCCATTTTGGAGTGTGAAAGAACGGTAGACCTCTCACTTAAAGATGCCTCAATTTCAAAGGGGCCCAACCTCTCCCAGGTTTCAACAGGCAAATCAGCTGCATGGAGGATTTTAATTTGTAGTTGCACATGCAAACCCCTGTACTTTTTTTACCTTATCTAACCCAAGCTCACTGGTCCTTGAACACTACACATATGCATGGGTGTGCATGTGTAGATGTAGAGGTACTGTATATTCATTCCTACATCAGAGGGGTACTTCTGCCAAGAACTAGCTCTTGTATCACAGGCCTTGTCAGATGTGTGGATTTGTCTTCTCAGTTGAGTGAATGTGACTCTGGAACCAGGGTCCAAAACACCAGAGCGTTTCTGTAGGAGAGCTCAACTTCTTGGTGACTGACTATTTGGGAGGTAGGTACCTCTGTTTCCAGCTGGGAAAAAGGACAGAAGATCTCAGATTCCTCCTGATACTGGATGAAAACTCACTTTTTCCATGCAACTGATTCTTGCTTTGTGGTTTTATTGCCTCTTCCTGCAGTGATGCCCTTCAGAGCGTATAATGTATTAAACCAAATCTTTCTAAAGGAATGAGATACCACCCCGGATAGTCTTAGAGTTCCTAACTGGCAACCTAAGCAACCCAGCATTATTTATAAATGAAAGCAAAGTAATCAATAGCAGCGATACAGACTTGGTATTCAGTTTCCCTGTCTGAAATTTCCAGCATTGCTGTACTCAGCATCGCAGCTTAGAGCTAGCTGCTGCTGGGTATTTAGCGAGCTAATAATTCAGCCAATATGAATTTTATTTTCATTCAGTATTTGCTGTCTAAATGGGAAGGGTATGTGCAGTATTTAATGATTAAGGGTCTTTTTGCTCCTCCAGAGAAGTCTGGCTTTAGTCAAGCTCTCTCTTGCTTGTTTCCCAACTTCCAGACCAGCTTCTTACATGCCAGGTGCTTGCCAGTTTTTCCCCTTTCATGATCTGTAATATGAATAGATGGACATATTATCACTTTCATTTATTCCTTTCCTCTGCTTCAGCCTCCAAGTGATGGCCTAATCATCTTCCTAGCAAGGAGGTCTGGCTGTCTCCTAGAATTTTTTTAAAAAATTATTTACTTCACTGACTTTGAAGCAACTCCTGTCTGGCTGCATGGAGGGTTGGTGAGAGGATTTTTAGAAGGCAATGACTGCATATATGAAACATTTCTTATGAATGTATCTTGCAACATGTGCCATGCATTGCTTATACTATGCCAGTGCCTCTGGACCATGATGCAAAATCACTGCTTCACCTAACCTCTGCAGGCTGGCAGCCACCACTACACTTTGTTTGCTCTGTTGGAGACAGGCAGGGCAGTGTGGTACCAAAACTGATTTCCATTTTGTACCCCACAGTACTTTCACTGTTGGGCCTGCCGAGCTATTGGAAGACTGCGACCACACACAGGTCACGCTGGTTCGGGGTCTTTGTCCCTGAGTAGGGTTCAGATCACCAGTGCCTGTAGGAACTGCTCCTGTTCTTGGCCAATGTCAGAACCCAACAAGACAGAGCTTCAGGCGAGAGATGAACAGCTCTAAGACAAGTGGAGCTGTAAAAATCCCCAAAACAATCTGTCGCACCCAAAGATGATAAGAAATAATTCAGGGCCTTGAGGCAGGTCTGTCTGCAATTATAGAGAGGCAATGCAAAAGATGAAAAGCAGATGAGGGAAGAGATGGAGCATGATCAGAAGCAGTGGTTAATAATCAGATCGAAGGCACAATTAAGACTGACTGTTCTGTGATGCCAAGAAAAGGAGGGGAGATAATCCAATCCCAGAAGTGCTGCCAGAACACCACAACACTCTGCCTACCGTTTATTTAGGCAGCAGGAGAACATGACCAAATGCACATCATAATTATAGAAAAGAAGCCTTAATTTCTCTCTTGTTCACTGTGCAATTAATTAAAAAGTTATCTTTTATTTGTAAGGTCACCATAAGGTTGGGGTCAATTTATGTCATGCTGAAAGCACAGTCATTATTTGAGGAGTTAAAATGCTGCAGCATTTATTATCTGTCTCCCTCCTGGCTCTCACTAAATCCTTCCTCTGGCATTCTCCTTCCTTTGCTTTGCCTTGGCCTCTTGGTCCCATATGACTTCTGTCCCTCACAATGTGTCCCTCTGTGCCTGTCCCCACATTTATACACCCTGAACACCTCAGAGGGTGTCCAGCCACTTGTGTTGTCTGCTTTGAGCTGAAGTCCAGGAGTGCCCCTTTGGCCAGGGTTCAAAAGTTGTTAGTGAGACACCTCCCAAAAAACACTTGCAGGCAGAATGACTGTTTCAGCCACATTTCCAGAGGAGAAAATCAAAACAAAAGCCTCCTGAGTAAGCCAGACATGGCCAACCTCCAACCCTGTTAAGATTTTCTTGTCTCATTTCCTTTCTTTTCATTTCTCTTTGTACAGCAGGCACCAGTCCTTCTAGCTATATGCATTCTCCTAAAGGTGTCCTTCATCAAAATGAAAAGGATAGAAGTTTCCACGAACAACTGTCAAATATAAATAGATGAGGAGGTAATATTAAGATTAAAGATCTGGCATCCTTGCTTGGTAGGGGAAGTGTAGGATGCTGTATACCAAGAAATTTTTAACACAATAAGAAAATTGCAGATTGTAAATCAACAAGTAGCATCTACTTAAAAAACTCAAAAGTCTGGATAAGAAGTAAAAAATGGAACAAAGTGCTCTAGGAAGGAAATGCTTTGTGTTTATTTACGGTGCACTGTAGTTGAAAGGGCAAAATAAATGGCAGGCATTTATGTTCGAAGCAGAGCTGAACACCCACATGCATTCACATGAATTGTCTGCTGATAGTTGGAAGTCTCTGAAGGCTGGGTTAGATTAAGCTTTGTTGTCAACAGGTGCCCATAATCTTCCAGACTGATGAAGGCAGTTTTGGTCATCTGTATGGAAGTCCTCTAGATTTATGAGGATTCTGTAGTAATTAAAATTTTTAAATGTTTGTGTTCAGAAAGAATAACCTAAAGACATCAGAAATTAGAATGATGTGTTGTTTTAGTTGACTTCTTTCAAAAGTTGCTTGCATTATAGCAGGAATCTTGGTCTCAGCTCTTGTTTTATTCCCATTGTTTATGCTGCTTTATTATAATTTTTCAAATTACATGTCTTTTTTTCCACCGAGGTAGAAAGTGGCCTTTAGTTTATCATGGATAAAAACCATGCACATGGGCAAGGCAGGAATCTGATATATATAAAATCTAAACTGTACCCCAAGCCATAGTAAAATGGGTGTTTGCCCATAAGCTGAAGATCCTACCAGTTCTGCCCAAATTGAATTCAGACCTCTGAAACAGAGGCAGCCCAGGGACTGCCATGCAGAGTGTATGGAGTTAGGCCTTCTCATGTGGCATTCCAAATGCTGCGTAAACTGAGGAGGGACCATGAATAGCAGTTTATAGCAATCCTATACTCCAAGATTCAGATACATCCCAAAAGGCTGCAGGCAGATGCCTCTGTCCATTTAGTCTCCTTTATAGGGCAAAAATTCCTGACCTTTGTTTCCAAAGCATCAGTGGCTGAGCACGTGGAGACTGTGGAAGAGATGGAGTACGTTGCAGCAGGACACTGTATTTTCGTGGTGAGCATACTCACCTGACGTAGGGCAGTTGTGGCCCATATGCCAGGAGCTATTTGTGCATTTTTCATTAAATACCAGCTGGATAAGAAACAAAATCAGTGCCTCCTTGCTGACCAAGGAAGTAATGATGGTCCACCTTCATTAGGAAATGTAAGTAGTAGCAAATGTAGTCCTCCCAAAGTACTGTTGGCCTAGTGAACACAGGCTGTCCTCAGAGTCTTCCCACTCCCCGAGTGAGCACTGTTGTGACAAAACTATTAAATAAAATGCGGTCACCACCATATTTTTAAAAGGCACTTGGGCTGAGGAGAGGTGCTGAGCTGCTCAGGCCAGGAACGGCCCCGGGGGTGAGCAGAGGTGGCATGCTTCTGCTGGAGTCAAGCAGGGACATGTCTCTGGCATTACCTGGCAGCTCCCTGTGGGCTTTTTAGGTCACAGCTTTGGCCACCAACTAGCCTCAATGTAGTTTCAGTTCCAACCCTTCAGCTGTTTCTTCTCACACTAAAAGACTATGGCATTTCATACTGAGTATAAACACTCAAGACCAACATAAAATGGCCAAAGGAACAGAAAGAATTTGGCTTTGTATGTTGGATTTTGCAGTCACAGTCTCAGCTGTAACACAGAACAACCCCAGTGGTGTTTCCCCTACCTTGTACTACAAACAAACCAAAATGGGGCTGAGTTTCTGCCTGGGGATGATTGTGCTGGCAACATGTTCCAAAGGCATTTAGGAGAAAGAAGTTCATCTATTTCTCCATCCCACTGTAGTCAAGGGCTACTGAGGACCTGAATTAACAGTGTGTCCACCGTTAACGGTGAGTACAAACCATAGCCCTGTGACACTCAGCTGCTAACAAGATAAGCATAAGATTTGGGGGAATAATTGCCAGCAACTTGCAGAGAGAGTCAACGTGGAGGTATGAAATGATGCCTGGCAAAAGAAGCTTTTCCAAAACCAGGTCTTTAAAAACACTCTGTCCTATATGTTGATCTTAAATAACTCTCACATTCATATGGTAGTTTACGAGTGGCTTCTGTTGGTGTTCCTGCTTAGTTCTCTCTGAGTGTGTTCAGGAAACCTGTGTTCAGTTTGAACCCCGAATACCATCAGTACTTCCCTTGTTCTATTCTAAACTGTGTGAAGTTCTGGTTTCCAAAGATTGTGACTTCAGGCTTAGCTCATTTGACTTTGCTCACCTGAATTGTGCCAAATTCTGACATCATGTACAAAAGCTTCAGTACAGATGTAGGAGGGGCCAGACTCAGAATCTTAAATTATCCTAAGTGTTCTGTCAGGGCAGGGAGCCCTTGGGTCTGATGTCACTTCTTTCTCCGCATGCCAGGCTGGCATCGTGCTTAGCGGGAACTTGCATAAAAAGCAGATGCAAAATCAAGGTCCATAAAAAGCAGACTTGGTTTAGGATGTAAATGCTCTCAAGTGACTAAAAAGTGATTTTGGAAATATACATTGTATAAATACACATTGTATATATATACATACATACATATATATACACACACATATATACATATATATATTGTATATATATACATTTGGAAATATACATTGTAAGCTCTGCTCAGAAAGCCTTCCAGGGACAATAGCCAAATGGATCACTAAACTTAGTTACTACTAAAGGAGTTATGTTGAGAGAAGAATGCCTTTACTTGAAGGAACCTGAATCAAAATTTAGGAGCCAAATGAAGGCCCTTTTGAAAGTTTTATTAAAGGATAAAGCAGAAAGTACCTGCAGCACTTGAAATAAGCTGCTATATACTAGTAGCTGTGATCGCATCTACTGACTCATTTGGACCTTGGGGTAAGTATTATTTAAAATAAAAGACATACATAGCATGTGAAGAGCTGGTTATTAAAATGCAGAAGGCAGCTATTTTAAACTAGGTCTTCTGTCTCCTTTGTGTCTGGCACAGCCCAGCAAATACAGGGAACCACAAAACTGCCCCCTTCCCCAAAGTCAGAGCTCTCTTTTGTGACTGTTGATGTAATTCAGGTTTACTACAAATTCCCAGTTTCAAGGTCTGTTGGTTTGTTTTTACTAGAATGAGCCCAGTACTAAACTAAATTCACAAACATTTCTTCTTTAAAACTTCTAAATGTGTAACTTCTGTTACATGTTGTTCATAACCTTTGTGTGGGTGAGATTTTTCATTTGCATAGATGCTCAAGAAACAGCTATTCTATGTATAAACACATATACCGATGAGCAAACAGTAGTATAGGGGGTATGTCAAATTCTTATTAAAATTAATCTTAAAAGGTTTGTTTTCCTAGGCAAGGTGCAGACGCACTGGGACAAGTGCAGGTATGTTTGTGCTATGAGGGCTGAAACTATGGGTTTGGGAGCCATAGGTCTCCCCTCAGCACGGTGAGGAAGTCTGATGTCTCCTTGCACCTCAGCGGGCATAATGCAAGCCTGAGGGTGTACAACACCACCAAGGGAGTATTCTGAGGGGAAATCCTTCATTCCTTCCTTCTGGGGCAATCCCATGCTATGACCATAGGCAAGCCTTGGAGGTAGATGACTGATCACACACAATAAAAAGAGAGAAACAATGAACAGATCAAGTGAATGGCTTATTTCTCATACTAAATTTTGTCCTCAGGATTAATTATGGCAAGAAATATATGTGCAGAGCTTAGGTTCAATTCACAAAGAGAGTCAAAGTAAATTTAAAGATTTACTATTAGCTGGAAAAAAAATCCTACTGGCTCTGAGCACCACTAAGAACTCATGTTTTTAAGAATCTAACACGTTTTAATGGGATGCATGAGCATATATGTATACATATTTAAATAGAAATAGATATGCCTATATAATAGAGTTATGACAGTGTGATAGCTTTAGCTATATGCAATTATATTTCATTCTCTAGGCATTTTTAAGGCCTCGCCTGCACCACGTCCCACTAACCTGTATCCTTTGAGCCCAGTTTGCACCCTATAAATCCCTGACACTTTCAAACTGCTGTTGCCACAGAGGCTGAACAAGTGATGCCCTCCCACTAGCATGAGCTCTCAGCAATTGTTCCCTTTAAGAAGATGGATCTTTTGCCAACTCTGTCTCCATAGCGCTTTTCTGCCTGTCCTCACGCCCTTCCCCATCTTTCCCAGTGACCCAGGCAGTGAGGCAATGTCACATCCTTTCCTGAAACAGTCAGACCTAAGACTTGAAATCTCAACAAGCAGCAAAGCCAGGACTGAAGGCTTTGTGCAAACTGAAGTAGAGATTCCCACCTTTTAGCTGATCTTCTGACAGATGGCCCAGCTCCTAAAACTGAGGTGGTATTGCACATGGAAAAGCAGTTTTAAATTATTGTCAGAGAATTCAGAAACTTACCACTTAGCTTCTCACGCTTTTTTGAGTCTTGTACCTCTGTACTAAGGCAGATGGCTAGAGAGTCATGTGAAAACTGTCAGCAGCATAGTTTCTAAGTATCTTTGCAAAGAAGTACCTACAGCAGTTTTTCTAAGACTGGTCTGTACCCTTTCGGTACTGCTTGGAGGTGGTATGTGTTAGGGTTGGCCTTTCTAAAACTTTCAGGCTTTTACCATATACCAGTTGCTCAGGCATTTGCTCAGTCATGCTAATAAATCTTTACTACTGCATTTCTATCAGGTCTTTCTCTATATATTGGAAAAATATAAGCTTATAAGTTTAGAGGACCCAGTCGTGCACTGTCTTGTGTGCAAAGGGCATTTGTATGTCTTAGAGACCTGCAGAAGCCCATGGGCCAGGCTGAAGTCAGAATAATTTTCCTATGGGTTTGCAGGATCTGCCTTCTTCACAGCAGGACCACAACACAGGTGCGGGGGGTGTCCATGGAAGCCAAAGAGATGAACTGTAGGGCAGGATGTTAAGCAGATGCCTACTAGGTTGCTGGATCAAGGTTTTCAGTATCTATTTGAATGGCTTTATCAGTAACAACAATAATTTTTTAAAAAAAACACTTTCAGATGAAAAATATATAGGAAATATATAGGAAATTAAGATGTTACAGAATTGTGCTAAGAGATTCTCTGTTTTATGGACTCAAAGTTTTACAGAAGATGGGGAGATAAAGCAAAACATAATAATAAAGGCATGCTGTTGACATGCTCTTTAATGGCATTTGTGACATAATAAATGGATCATATCAAGGTTGTTCTTGGAAAGGGAAAAAGACATAAATATTAGCATAAATAAACACTCAATATTGTATTCTTGTTGGAAGTGGCCAGCATATTTTTCTAAAAGGTCCTTGCATTATTTGCACAATAGAGGCACTGAAAAAAAAAAGATGTTTGAAGATGATTTATGAAAAAATTAGGTTTATTACAGCTTTATCTTATCAACATAAACAAAAGCTCAGTGTGCAGATAACTGAACACGCTCTTGTTGATCCTCAGGAAAAAGGGCCAGAAATCTGTGAATCATCTATTGCTGTTGCACATATGCTGGAACCAAGCAGATGTTGTTGCTGAAGGGAGCAACCTGAAAAATGATGCCTTGATCAAAATTTGGGAAGGAACTGAAAGGGGCCTTGGAGGCAAACCCATAACAGCTACTTACCACCTTAAGTTTACATTTGTTCAAATGAACAGTCACATGAGTGGACAAAGTTAATGTAATATCAGATGTAGACCATCATTCATAATCAGTGAGGCAAAAGGACGGCCTCATTTATCAAGGTATCTCTTTACTATGAACAGTCAGTGCATCTCCAAATATAACCTATTTTTTCCTTTAAAAGTCTATGAAATCAAGAGTGATACTGTATATCATTTGCACACCTACCTCCATAGGTGTTTCAGTGCATCCAGCCCACACAAGCTGATTGATTTCAAGTCTCTATTTTTTTCCCCACCCATATTTCAATGACCATTTTTTTACTGGCACTGAAAGAGTGCATGATGAGGAGACTGGTTTCCTGCTCACATTCTAGCTCTCTTGTCTGTCTGACTTTCACCTGTGCATAGGCAAAGAATGTCTCTTGTTTCGCTATGCAATGCTGTAGCTTGTTTGCTGAGGAGGAATACAACAGCTAATTAAAAGGTATCTGTCTTCAGTGGCTGCACTCAGAGAGTTTGAAACTCCTTCTGAGCAGCTACATTTTGTCACTTTCTGAACTGCCTCCCTGGGCTGTCATCCTCCAACTCCCCTGTACCACTGCCAACACCAGCAGGGCTTTCTTCCAGGCTAGCAGGCAGTTCTGCATGAAGGAAAGCAAGCAAGACAGAAGGGCTTTGGTTTTGTCCTACTCTTTCAGGATCACCGTCTTCACCTCTGCACAACCCGTTGCATCCAGCAACTTGAGGGCTCCGTCTGTGGGGGTCCACAGACAGAAAAGATGGAGATTTATTACTGGGGATGCAGGCCTTACAAATACCAGTCTGACTCATGGTCGTCCTAATCAAGTTTCAACATTTATTCATGGCTTAAATCTTTCCAGCCTAGAGAGGTTCCTCTGGAGTTCTTGTGGGTGCTGTCCTGCACTGCGGAAAATATTGTTCTTGTGGTCTAATGACATAAGGCACAGGGGCTCTGCTGCTTAAGTGACAGCTTTGAGATCAGGAGAAACGTCTATGACTGACAACTGAAGAAAACAAAAATTAGGGACAGAAGAAGCCTTGAAGTGATGTATGCTTCCTAGACTGAATTTATTGCTATTTTTAGCATCAGAATATGATGACTTCACAGAACACTTTGGACAACGAGGTCGGAGGGAAAAAGAGGAAGACATGTAACGTGGTCCCCTTAACCACTCTAAATATGAGGGCCTCAAAGCTGAAAAAAAGAGGGAGGGAGAAAGGAAAACACTTTTAAAAATCTTTGAATGTTGTTTTTTTCTATGCATTTTTTCCTTTGTGAAACGCTTTGGGCTGCAATGGCTCTGCGCCTTTTGCCCTCTACTTGGATGTCTAAACCTCCATGGCAGCAAGCCATAGTCCATCTCCGGGATAGTTAAACCTCCCCAGCAGCAAGTCATGGTCCACCAGGTACTTTTAACTCTTTTTCCCATATTGACAATTTATCATTTTAGAAAACAAAGTGCCTGGAAGACTCTAAACTGCTGCTGAAAGTGTCTTGGCCCTGAAGGTAGAGAATGCATTTTAAAACCTGTCACCTTTTTTTATTTCAACCCTACATCTCTCTTTTATCTCCACAAGCAGACCATGTCACCACATGCACCATTAATTCTGTTACTTTCAAATCAAGCAGAAGAAATAAACCAGGCTGTAGCCTTTCCTTTGTGCTGCCATAATGAACAAAGCTAGGAATCTGGAAGACAAAGTGCTGACATTTTAACTTTTAATTGAAGAATTTCTTCCCCACAGAGGTGACAACAGGGAATGGAGCATCGTCCTCCCTTTTAAAATTAAAGGCCAAGTTCCCCAGCTGCTTTGGAGCCATCATGGACACAGCCACAAGTGGGATGGTGTGAAGGCAGCCCCTTCCACGTCTGAAAGGCTCAGCTGAGCTAAAGCAATGGCCACTGTAAGTCACTCTGCTAACTAGTGAGACTGGTGGAGAGCCACCTCGACTCTGACACCCAGAACTCACTTGCTGCTTGCATATCCTGCACTGTCTCCAGCTAAATGTGATCCACCCCGTTCCCTGCCTTATTCTGCCAAGTAGCCAGGAATCCTCATCTCTCCAGTGTCACACAACGTCCTGCGGGAGGGCCCAGCCTATAGGTGAGGTTCTGTGGCCTTCTTTCTCTCACGTCTTTATTAAATCCTAAACACAAGCTTTTAAGAATTGGCAAGCTGCTTTTCTCCTGTGTGAAATAAAATGCTGCACTTGTCACCTTTTCAATGGATGTAAGCACTGTAAAAATGCTGAGACACTTGACTACAATAAAAGCCCACCACCTTATCCCCCTCTAAATACCCAAGTGGTTCCCAAAGACCCTTTGGGAGGGAGAAAGAGACCCACTCTACATTACTCGGATACCTCTCCACAGATGTGCATTTCCTTCTTGAGTGAAATTTGAAGGCTGACCCACTTGTGTCTGCTCACCCTCTCCCTCTGCTGTCTTCTTCCCAGTTGAGCCACACTACCACATGCTCCAAACTTCACTGATCTCCTAAGACATTTCAGTGCATGTCTGTATATTACTCTAATTTCATATTTAATTGCCCAGAGTTTCTGAAGATTACTGAGTTATTCAAGTTTAGGGAGTACATCAGTAAAACAAATAGGAGATCAGTCTGACAAACGTTGCAGTAGGTTGCAACTCTCGAGGGGGTTCTCAGTGTGAAACTTGGCCCTTGCCTCTCCCCAGTTTCCATTAAACTGTAAAACAGCCTGTCAAGGGAAAGGAGGAGAACCTCATAACTGAGACTTTAAAACCGAACTGAGCAAAGCCATTCAGAATATACTGAGGAACAACCCTGCATGGCAAGAGAGAGGTGCAAGGAGCTATTCTCCCTCACTGAGACTGTATTCTCTATTGTCCTTGACTTTAACAGTGCCTGCTATAGCAGACATGAAGGGCAGCTCACTAAAATAGGCACCAGCAGATATGAGAAAAGGTACAGGATGCCTCACTTACTTCTGGGCTTTAAAAAAAAAATGTGAATGGATAGTGTATTTCACTGAGCTATTCAAGGAATTTCTGAACATGCCTTGAGATGGGCAAAATAATTAATCAAACTTTATGTTTACTGCCCAGAAGTGTAATTGAAATTATGCCTGTTATAAAAATATCATTACCACACGTGTATTTCAGATCGATTTATTCTTTTGGTGATGGCACATTTTTGAAATTTAAGCTGCATTTTCTGGAGGAGTGTCTTCAGGCATTCCAAAAATTGATGATCTGTTCCTGTTTGGACTGGTATAAATACCTCTGTATATACATTCTTACCTATGTACAAATTAATGCAACAGTTCACAACACAAACTAAGGAGGTTTTTTTTTGTTGTCACACACATCTGTGCATTTCAAACTACCTTTATTAATCATCTTGCAGAGGTACATATCCAGCTTATATAAACTTAGGCTCTATCAATATAAGAATATTTCAAAAACAGGTACTTTTCTGAAAACCTTTTTTAACTTTAGTTTTCAGAGATTTTTTTTCCAATAAAAAGGCTTTCTGTTGGGCAGTGTTCACTGTAACACTGGATTATTCCTACCAATAGGAATTTCCTGACAAAGGTCTGGTATGTTATTTCTGTACCTCTCTCATACTGAGAGGTACAGAATGTTGACCTTCAACATTCATTGACCTACAACCACCCAGAGAAAGTCACTTTAAACTATCAAAGGAAGAGTTCAATTTTCAAAGATTTTATTTCTGTATTGAGTCAATCCTTCGGAAGGCACCTGAAAGAGAAGATATTCTCATATTTTACTGAAATCATGCTGACTATTCCATGAAGTAAGATTAGGGTGCAGCGATTTCATTTTGTTGTTATAGATTTATGCAAATCCTTAGCATGTTTCATTTTCATAGTAGCATATTCATATCATGGACTGTATGTCTTCTGATATTTTGTGTCTTCATGGTCTGTGTTAATGGGGACATATAATTATGATGACTCTGAATATGTCATATTTAGCGTCTTGGACAGTTATGCCTGTCTCCAAACCACCGCAAAATACCTTAATCTCTGCCTTTTGGTTACCCCTTGCATTTGGTTTTGTCTTCCTTTCTTAAATCCTTTGAATTAGATTAATTCCCTTCTTTCACTGAGTGATAAGATCTTCCTGAAGGAAGCAGCGTTGTCATCAGCCCAGCTAAGAGACAGCTGTCAGTCTTCAGCAAAGTCAAGTCCATTTCTCACAATACTGTTGGCTTGATATGGTTATGAGCTACACCACAAGAATGGTCTCCATACATATGACTTCTCATTATCCAGCTTTATTGAGAGGTATGTAACAATAATGACTTTTGGTATCATGCAGCAAATGTTTTTTTGTAAGGGCAATGTACCTTTCCTCAGGTACATTCCCTTATGACTCTAAATATACCTGACATTTAACTTGACTTTTATCTTGCTCTTCTCAGTTTGCTTCTTGCTCCCACTGGGATATCCCACTTCTTCACACTGCACACAGATACCAGTGGAGCTCCTTGTCACAATACGTTGTCAGCGCTGGAAGTTTATACAGTTCAAAAACTGACTGCACATACTAATGGGTGAAAAGTCTACTGAAGGCTGTTAAAGACTTTAAACCGCTTTTGACAAACATGTACCTGTGTGTCATTCACTTACCTCAGATGCCTCTGAACAATGTTATGAATTGCTGTACATTCTCAAGCCCCTTTTTAAGCTAGCAGACAGAGTCTTTTAAATCTTCTGCTAATAAAACCACACCTCACCACACCTTGGAAACTGGCTGGTGCCAGGAAGCAAAATTTTTTAAGTGAATTGTCCAGCAATTGTCTTTTAATAGCCAGTGACTATTTTAGTCAAATAGTCAATGGCCATTAACCTCAACCTCATGGCTACTTCTCTTGTCCCTTTTACTTCCTGCACGATTTCCTTATACTGCCCAGCTGAACTAAGGCAATGTATTCCTAGAGGGATTGTACCAGTAACCATGCCAATAAATACTATTTATAAATTATGAACAAAGGAAATCCACCTACCTCATTGTCATGACCCTGTGTGACTGGGCAAACTGGCTTATTAAGAACCCTGAGTTTAGCCTTAGCGATGAGTGGCTTACCTTTCTGTTGGGGATTCAAATAATGGGAGGAGGAGACGGGACCCAAACTTTTTGAGGAATACAAAATCAGTCTGAGTACTATGGTGAAGAGTTAAGAGCATTGGGGTAATTTAAACTGCTTTACACAGGCAGTATCTGACTGGATCTCTGAGCCTGAGCCTGGGAAACAAACCCCTGCGGAGAGCAAGAGCCTTGGAGGAAGGCTGGAAGGAATGGTTTTTTTCCTTTGAATTTTACTAAAAAAACCCTAAACAACCTTCCCCTAAAGACAACACCACCACCACCGAAAGCCCACAATGGATTTCCAAATGGGGTTACTGAGAAAATAACTCTTGCAAGAGAATGAATCCAACGTAACAGGACTTAGTCCCAGACCAGATCCTTTTACAGAGAAAGAGTATAAATGGCAATGCAACCGAAAGGATGAGAAAAGTAGCTGGAGAGTCACACCTATCAATGGTACTGGAAGATGAAAAGTACTGAGGTGCTTCCATTGTCTGGTACTATTCAATATGGTTACTGGTGGCCTTGGGGTATAAGGTATACTAAAGTTGCAGATGACATGAAGTTGGAAGAAACTGTTCAGTATATTGGAGGAAGTATGCTGGTAGACAGACTTAGCATTCAAAACTATTTTGAATATTGCCCAGCCGTTGGGCATCACCCTTAAAAACGTGTGGCCCACACAGAGTGTGATGACACAGAGACTAGAGGGAAGCAATGGGAATGTCCACTAGCCTCGAAAACACGGCCGGTGAGGAAAGATCAAATAGATTGGCCTTGTTTAAAATAAAGATGAAAAGACTTCAGGGACACCTAGGATTCAAATTTCATGTGTAACCAACCTCAGCTCCAAAGCATTCACCAGCATAATGATGACCTACAGGACAAAAGACAAAAACCTTCAAAGCTGTAGTGTGCCACATGAAAGGACCAAGGGCATCATGGAGGCCTTCAGGCCCAGTGCTAACAGGGTACTTTTAAAGTCAGAATGCAAAGATTATCCTGAAATATAGGCAATGTTCTATGCAGCACACACATTAGAAGAACTCTTAACAGCCTTGCCAGCCTAACCTTGGAATCTGGGGACTCTTTCTGGGCACAATTCTAGCAAATTATTTAATTTTGACATATGAGCAAGGTACCTGAGCCAGGCAGCTGAGAAACAAAGTCCTTAAAAATATTAATTAAGAAAATTTAGGTCCAAGTTACACATCAAAATGGTGAAAAAAATCATTTAACTTTAGAGACAGCCAGCAACATAAATATAAAATGAAGTTCTGCCACACTTACAATGCATTGAACTAATTAACAAGTATTAATTAATCATGCATCCTAGATCACACCTGTTTAGCAGTCTTTGCATTGGCATTGTGCAAGCACTGTTGGTAGTACACAGATCCCTCGTCAATTTCACTGGACTAGGGGGTATCCAAAGTTACACTAAAAGCTCTCTATGCTAGTTTTTAAGTGTGTAAGTTCCACCTCAACCCATTTCTAATATGCTAGCGTGCTCCTGTAGGCTTCAGTAAGAGCATTGTCTACCAGCTTGGTGATGGTCACCCGCTTCATAACCACACATACATTCTTTTAACATGACAACACCGGTGATCTTGCCTCCAGACTGGTCCCTGAGGGGCACCTCCAACAGCCTGCCTCTTTCAGTATCTTGGCTTCCCTTTAGCAATCTCCATACCTGACGGTGACCCACACTTGCAGCTGTCTGCTCCACGTTAAGTCACTTTCTCTGAAGGACTCAATTGTGTGTAGCATTATCCAGACAGATTTGCTTCACTGCATTGCTTTTGCCTCAGGAATCACTTACCTTATCAAAGATCTTGTTAGTCTGACATGATCTAACTTCGATGAACCATACTGTAGTTGAACCCATTTCTCACTAACCTCTAAGACTTTGCCCAGTCAAATTAATGGGGCATGGAGTTGCTGTTCCCCTCACCCCCTCTGCCTTTTTATGAGAGGTTTCCTATTCTTCAGTAACAGTGCTTCACCTGCAACTTGGCTGATTCACTGAAAACCTTGCTCAGGACTTGAAAAGGTAAGTACCAATTCTTTCAACATTTGGGGTGCAATTTTTCTGGGCCTGTCACAAGAAACAGCCAAAGTTATGCTCCCTTTTCACATCTGCTAATGTAATAATTTCCAATATCCTCACTTGCTTTAGGTTCTCTGCCAATACCCTCATGTAAACAATTCTTTAACTGAAAACTGAGGCAGTGTATTAATTCAAGATTTGGAGCAGCCTCACTCTTCTTCATCCCATTCCCAGCATTTACTGACCATATGTCTTCCTTCTCTGAATCGTTTTTGTTTATATAGTTGAAGAATTCTTTGTTGCCCTGTTCTTTGTAACATCTGGCTCAGCTAGATTTTTATCCATTCTTTCTCTCTGGTTCTGTAGTTTCTAACCCTGTTAACTGTAGTTCCCCCGTTTCCTTTCCTGTAGTTGTGCTCACTGCTTTAATATCCATTTTCAGGTAGTTACTTATCCACTAGGTCTACAATTGTTCTTGACTATTCCAACCTCTTTTAGGGGATGAAAGTGCTACACAGGATTTTTCATTTTGGATTTAAAGTGTGTCCATGATTCTTCCAAACTCAAATGCTTGAGTTTTTAGGTCCAAGCAGCCTCACCAATCATTTTTCTGTAGTTTCCTAATGTTTGCCCTCTGACCCCCAGGACTGTAGGACCAGATCTATTTTTGACTGTCCTGAGATTTGCAGTAAAAACCAGGCGTCATTCATCAAAGGTTATTTTCTATAATCAAATTGTTTTAAAAAGGATTTATTTTGTTTACTGAAAAGAATTCTACAGCAGCTTCCCCTTGGTGGCTGTTGGTAGAAAATGTTTATTGCCCATCACACCCACTAATATATGCTGCATATGGTATTTGTTTTCCAAACTGTCTGGGGAATTAAAGTCTTCCTCAGGCGTCCCTGTTATTTAGCGTTGATGGAAATCTCTGCTCATAGCCATCCCTGAATCTGAGGCTCTATACCAGATTTTGGGGCTTTTTTATAGGTCTTATCCACGGTCACTTTCTAAGAAATGTTTTATTTGTACCATCACCTCTTCTGTCTTCTCAGTCTGTTATGTCATTAATTTCTATTAATAATTAGTAATTAATAGGACAAATACTACCTCTATTCTAATTTTGTCTTTTCTTCAACCCCTCCAGGTTAGAGGATGTGAAGAGGAAAAAGTGGCTTCATGGCTGGCCTTAGCTCCTGGCTTATTTGGCTTCATAGACTAGGTGTGGTACCTGAGAAAGTTCTCTCTTTCCATCTCACCATTTTCTGGGGAAATCAGCCAAAGACTGAAAAAGTTATATATGTATACATGTACACATTTAGAGGTTTGAGCAAAAGAAAAACAGGAATGTTAAATAGAGCTGCGTTTGTTGCAAGTGGGAGAACACACTGTAGTGTAAGCAAAGCGCTTGGCATCAAAAACATTGCCCACAAAAAATGTTCTTATGTTCTCTGCTACGGGCAAGTCCTTGCAAAAGGAACAGCAGGCACTGCAACAGCACAGTGGCTGTTGGCTCGCTCTTCTCAGTTGTTCCCAGGCCCTTTCAGGCAGAAGTCACCCGTCCCTGCAGCCAGTAGCACTAGAAGCAGCAGCTAGCTCCTCCTTGGGTGGCAGCAGGACAAGGGGCAGGTTCTGCCGTGGGAACGAAAACCGGGACAGAAGGAGAGAGCCAGTGAGGCTGGGAAATTGGTAGGACACCATGTGAGAAAAAGAATAGCCCTACGCCATCTCTTGACTGTTGTCATCGTCTGCCTTAGCCTACGCCTACCTTAACCTTTGTCTCCGAGATGCCTGGTTTTGTTATTAATTTTATTAACATTTCTGGTTGCGGTGGTATTTAATTTCTGATTGATACTGATTATTTTTTTTAAAGGGAAAACTGAAAGGGAAGCTTGATAATTCTGATCTGAAACAGGTGAAAAATTGGTCCCCTCATAGGCCAAGAACAAATCAAGAAGGGCAGCCAAGCCTGGGTCACAGGTAAAGCACATAATGAATGGAATTATTGACCGCCGTGCCGATGAGGACCTACTCCACACCCCTGCCGTCCCCCCGCCCAAACGCCAGCCTGGAGATGGGGCGCAGACGGGGCGCACGGGGAGCGGGGCAGAGGCAGAGCCCGGGGACGGCGGGCGAGAGGCGGCGGGGGGACCCCGGGCCCCAACGCCCAGCGCCCCTCCCGCCCAGTGGGGAGCTGGCCCTTTCCAGGCCCTGGGCCAACAGGTACAGCCCTGGGCCGCTCTGTTTGACACGGGCCATGGCAGGCGACCCTCCGGCACCGGTCGAAGCCGAGGCCGCCCCGTTCCCCTCCCCGCCCGTCAGCCGCGGGGCTGGGGGCGGCACCGGCCGGTTCGGCCTTAGGAACCGCCTCGCCCCGCCCCAGCCCCCCGCCGCTCTCCCCCCGCGGGGCGGGCCCGCCGGGCCGCCCGCACCCCGCGGCCACCACCGCCCGCGGCGCGGCCAGGCGCGGAGCGGAGCGGAGGCGGCCGCGGGTGGAAGATGATGATGGCGCCGCCGCCCGCCCCCGCCGTGTCGGGTCCGCTGGCCGTGCTGGACCCCACAGGTGAGCCCCGGCACCTGCCCCGCCGCAACTTTCCTGCCCCGCCGCGGGTTTGAGCCCCGGGGACACGGCGGCGGGGCGGGAGAGCGGGAGCCGGCAGCCGGCTGCGGGGGCCGGGGGGTAGCCGGGGGCTGCCCCGGGGCAGTGCGGCGGCCCCGGCCTCCCCGCTTTAGTTGGGGGGCTGGAAGGGCGCAGGCGGGGGCTGTGCCCGGCTGTGTCCCGCAGCGAGGGGGCGGCGGGGGGCGTGGGGGGAGCAGCCTGAGGTGGCCAGCGAGGGTCGTGCTGTCGCTCACACTCCCGCTCACCCAGGTGTTTAAAAATATCAAATTTTCCTCTGAGCTTTCCACCGTGCTTAATGCATCACCGTGATAATTTATAGCTTTATACGGGACGTTAATAGAAAATTAATGCAAGAGCATTAACCCATACCTGCTGGATGGAAATGGCCGGTTGCTGTGCTGGGGCAGGTGGACGTGTCAGCGGGGTGCGGAGCTGGCGTGGGGCAGGCTGGTGGCCGGGACGGCGTGGGGTGACAGGCCTCTGAGCGGGCAGCATCCGCACCGGCTGGCAGCCCGGCTTCTTCCTCCTCTTTCTACTAATTCAGGGGTTCGTTGCTAAAGTGGTGCGCTGCTCGTATTTGTACGGCGTACGTCCTGGAAAATAAAGACCTACGCAAAAGAAGGGAGAAATGCTTCGTTCTTTTAGTGACATTCAGTAAAGTCGAGAAAATACAGAACTTACTGCTAGGAATTGCTCTGTCTAGTGTTTGAAGGGGTAAACAGACTTCGCTACCTACATACAGGTTGTGACAGCCAGTTAAAGAATGTATTCAATCTTAATTTTTGTCTTAAATCTGGAGGAAAAATGGTATCGGTGTTGAAGAGGCAGCAGCGAAAGATGTCCTGTAACTTAAGAATGTTTTCAGGTAATCAGCAGAAAAGGAAGAATCTGTATGCTAGCTTTAAACTAGTGGTTAGCTGCTCATTAAATTATTTATTAGGGAAACAATTGCTGCCAAAGCAATGAAGTCATAGTGATACTGCATGATATCACTTACTATAGCTATACTACATAGTGTCAAAGAAGGGTTTGTGGTTTTTTTTCAGCCTTTTTTTTTTTTAATAGAATGTAAAAGAGCACAGCAATGTTTCCTGTGGTCTTGAATATATAACACACTCACGGATTCTTCCTCAACAAATTCATAGTAAAGATAAGAGACTGATAGCTGATAAAATCTGCTATCTTGTGGCTTGAAATGAATGCTGTTGCATCTGGTTTAATTAGTTCAGCACTCTGGACAAGTCAAGCATTTAATCAGAAAAGGGAAAGTAGTCACCAATAGCAGGTGCAAATATCTCTTTTAAGCATCTCAGTCCATCACATTTAATTTTGGGAGGCAATGTAGGATTAATTCAATTTCACTGGCATAAACCATTTTTGAAAATACACTATGAAAACCATAGCCAAGAGAGAGATGGCACTGAAGTGAGCACTGCAGTAATTAAAAATTATTAATTTAGCTCCAAAGATCTTCCCTTAAATATATTCTCAGTAGCAGCAAAGCAGTGGATACCTTTGATACTGTACTCCTCTGTCTATGGTGAATTTCTGCTTAAATTATCTTATTATATATGGTTAATGCCACTCTCTGAAACATGTCACAATTTTTAGTAGTATACATTAGGTAATAAAATGCACTGTTTCTTCTGCTACAAAACTTTTCTCCCTTATTTTTTCTCATATTAGAATGCTAATGGACATTGGGCTGGGCCATTATTTGGGATAAGTGTTTCCATTTAGATCACCTTAACTAGATCAAAGAGGAAGGTATGAAATTGTGTGGTGCTAATATTCAGCAAATGTGAGCATGATCCCAGCAAACTGCTGCATCCGGCAGCGATTCTTTCCTTCCCAAAAATCATTCCATGCTTTTTAATAGGCTTTATGGTGTCTGGAGCTGGATTTTAAAAGGAACGGTGAAGTTAGCAAAGTATAGTTTCCTTGGTCTAAATGCAGAGGCTTTTTTGAGTTAAACTGCAGGTCATATGCAAGTTTTCTGGCATTGAGAGATGCTGTTTCACTCTCTTCTTTCTTTCCCTTGACCATTGAATGCATTTCGTACCATGGACGTTTTTCATCGTCAATTTGTTCATTCTCCTTTGAAACTCACCCTTTGCTTCATTCAAATCCAGACCCTACCGCTCACCAATAGATCTACCACTTTGCATTCTACCACCAATCTGATCTATACCCTCCCCACAAAAGCATTAATTTTCCGTACCCTTCCTACAAACTGAATTTATCCCCCAGCCATTGTGAACAGAGCATTTTAAATATCATTTGGTTTTCTGCAACATCATGAATGGATAAAATTTTTTGCTAAGTCCAGGAGAGCTGCTGAGTTGAGGCACTTCTTTGTACTCTCTGGAGGATGATCTGAATTTCTCTCCTCATGGGTCTTTCTCTGTCCCAGGGAGAGAGAAGTCTGGTGTCTCTCCTCCTTGTCCTGATAGCGTTCTCTTTCCTTCCATTGGGGTAGCAGGGCTGAGTGGCTCAAGCAGGTACATTGCCTGACAGATGTTTAGCAAGAAAAGCAGAGAGTGTTTCTGGAACTGTTCCTTTTCATGCACAGTTTAAGTCTTAGCCAGGCAGAGCACAAGCTGTGATGTAGAAGCAGCGTTACCTCTAATTTATCTCCCAACTTTTATTGTAGCACCCATTGCTGCAGTGTCAAAACTCAGTTAATCCTTTGCTGGCCAAAACTGCTGAAGAATATTGTCAGTAGAAGGTAATAAGATGTCCACACCCTCTGTTGACCCTGGCCTCAGGCTAATGCTAATAAAGATATGACAAGAAGATTTCTTTCTACGTGCTTGATTTTCGGTATGCTAGAGATATGAATTTGAAGCTATAACTAAATTGGAGTAAGGTCCAAGAGTTCGTATGTTCATACTGAATCACTGTTAAAGAATTAAAGGGAATAAATGTCAAAATTATTCTGAAAGTCACTTCAGTATTAAGAAAATTGGAAAATCAATAGCCTAGATTAACTGTTTCCTGCACTGCAGTAATGTTAGTGTTGGAAGAAAATTCAACCTAGAAATACTGACAGCAACATTTCCTCTGCTCTTTAACTGTTCTTCTTGTATATGGTCAGTCCTCGGTCCAGGCCCTGCCACAGAGAGTGTCAGGGAAGAAGACTGGGCCAGCCCTGCTGTCTGTGCTGTGGACAGCAGTAGGTAGGTACATTAAAAACAGATCCAAAAAAACTGTATGGCAACTGCTACAAACAACAGTAAACAAAGACTTGAAAAATCTTGGGAGCCACCATGACCGAAATAGCAGAAGGGAGCTAAAAGTAGCAACCCTTTGCAGCTGTAGCCTTTTTTGTCTGAAGATAATATGCTGCTTTACAAATATTACTTAGGCCTCACAATATGCTGGTGACATATATGTGTAATTACACACATTTTGATAGATATAGCAAAGATTTTTATTGATGTGACTAAGGAAACCCAGACAGACAGAGCAGAAACCGATTTAGACCTGAATTCTACCCATTTTCTCTGAACACATGGCAGTCTTTGAGAACAAGGGCTTGCATCAGTCTCTGCTCCAGAAGGGGCTTTTCTGTGCTCCTGCCTGTGAGTCATCTCCACTCAGGGTGGAGTTTATAGCTAACTGTATGTAGTTATGAGAGTTTCCAAACCAGGGTATGAAAAGGAAGAGATATCATTGGATATTTGTATCTGATTTGAGATGCAGCTTGTAATAGGTCAACAAATGTGAGGATTGAAGGGTATCCCGTACATACATTGATTATGCTTTCTGGCACATAGACATTTTGATGTTAAAATGTAGTCCAGTCCAAAATATGACCCTACAAATAATGACATCCTTTTCTGTTTTATCTCACTAAGTCCACATCCAATTTACTCCACTTACAAATAAGAGCATGCTTTTCCTAAGACATTTTCCAGCAAACTCATGTCTTTTCTTTTTTTGCACATCGTTATTGATAACCAAAACTCTGGAGGGCAGGTTGGACCCATAGTTTATCTCCATGCAATCTGATTAACCTTTGCTTGTACCATGTTACTTTGAGAAAAATGTGGAGGCTTGTCTCCTAAGGCACTTTTCATAAAAGCAGGCGTTTGGTGGTTTCAGAAACAATTGGCTGAGGGGCGCCTGTCCCATTGACAATCGGAAGGTTTGTGTTCCTACATCCCTTTAAAGTATGTCTACATTGCAGCTGCAGTCTTGTAACAGCAGATATATGAGCACACATACCCAAGCCACCTTTAGTCTAGCTGTCTTGTCTATCATAAAACCCATTCAGGTGGGAAGGTGCCTCTGGAAGTTGCTAGGCCAACCTCCTGCTTAAAGCAGGGTCAACTATGAGGCCTGACCAGGTTGCTCAGGGCTTTTTCTGGTAGGATCCTGAAAACCTCCAAGGGTGGAGACAGCACAGCCTCTTTGGGCAACCAACCAGTGCTTAACTGTCCTAATGCTGAAATTTTTTCTCCTTATACCAAGTCTGAAACACTTCTTGTGTTTCAGTGTATGTCCACTGTCTTTTGTCCTCCTGCAGTGCACCACTATGAAAAGCCTGAGTCTGTCCTTTTGACAACCACTTCATAGGCACTGGAAGACTGCTACTAGGCCTACTAAAAGGCATCTCATCCCCTGGCTGAGCAAGCCCTCTTCCCTCAGCCTCTTCTCATACAGTGAGTGCACCAGCCCCCTGACCTTCTTTGGGGTCCCCTGTTGAATTCACTGCAATTAATTGATGTATTTCCTGTACTGGGGGCCCAAAACTGGATGTAATATTATATGTGGTCTAAAAAGTGCTGAACAGAGGGGTATAGTTACTCCTCTGATATACTGATGATGCTCCTTTTAATACAGCCCAGGATGCTCTTGGCCGCCTTTGCTGCCAGGGCACATTGCTGGTTCATGTTCAGCTCATTGTCTGCCAACACCCCTGGGTCCTTTTCAAAAGAGCTGCTTCCCAGCCTGGCAGTCCCCAGCTTGTATCATGGCAAGGCATTATTCCTTTCTTTGCTGAGGACTTTGCATCTGTCTGTTAGATTCTGTAAGGTTTCTGCCAACCCATTTTTCCAGCCTGCCTAGATCCCTTTGAATAGCAGCCCTGCCCTCCAGGGTATCAACTGGCCCCCCCAGTTTTGTATCAGCTGCCAACTTGATGAGCAGACATGCTACCACTTTCTGTAGGTCATTGATGAATACATTAAATGGGAGAGGTCTCAAGACAGACCCCCACAGTACTCCACTTGTTAGTGGCCTCCAGGTAGAGTACAATCCATTAACCACCCCCTCTGAACCCCAACAATCCAGCCAATTTAACCATCTGCTTGTCTACCCATCCAGGCCATGACATCCCAACTGGGTTATAAGAATGTTGTGGGATACCATGTTAAAAAAGCCTTGCTAGATTTGAGGTAGACGTCATCCACTGCTCCACAAGTCCAGTCATTTTGTCATAGCAGGCAGTCGGTTTGGTCAGGCATGATTTGCCTCTGGTAAATCCATGCAGACTGTTGTCAATCACCTTTCCTTATGTGTCTAGAAATGTCTTACAAGAGGATTTGCTCCATATTTCTGGTCCCAGACTCCCAGGAACCAAAGTGAGGTTGATTGGCTTGTAATTCCCCAAAGCATCATTTTGACCTTTTTTAAAGATAGGTGGAGCATTTGTCTTTCTTTGCTTGTTGGGGATTCCGCTGTCTCCATGACTTTCCAGATATGACAGAGGGTGGCAAGGACATCAGATTTTTTTTTAAATCTGGTAGATATATTGAATGAATCATATTAGTTTATGGGAAGGGAAACTGATTTGTGGAGTGTCATGGTTTAGCCAGCAACTCAGCCCCACACAGCCACTTGCTCACTCCCCCACTGGTGGGATGGGGGAGAGAATCAGAAGGGTAGCGCTCATGGGTTTTGATAAGAACAGTTTAATAATTAAAATAAAACAACAATGGCAACAATAATGCAATGGAAAGGAAAACAAAGAGGGGTGCAAAACCCAGGCTGGGGGTGGAGGGCAAGGGGGAATGAACCACCAAAACAACCCACATGTGACGCAGCCGCTCACCACCTGCCAACCCAACACCACCAGTCCCCGAGCCGCAAGCTCCCCCCGCACACCAGCTGCCCTGGTTAATGTACTGGTCATGGCATCACATGGTATGGAATGAACATCCATTCATCCGACCAGCCAGTCGGGGTCAGCTGTCTTGGCTGTGGCCCCGCCCCTCCCGGCCCCCTGCCCACGTGGCAGAGCATGGGAAGCTGGAAAGGTCCCTGACTGCCACAGGCACTACAGTGACGAGAATTAACTTTCTCAACCAAAACCAGCACATTCCCCACCCCTTATTCCATACCATTTACACCATGCCTAGGTCCCATACCATCCAATACAACCTTACTAACCCCCACCCCATCCCTTCCCATCCTTTGACATAATACACAGACATCTTTCCCTTAGTTTATGGACCTTCCCTGTAAAATGTCCATAATAATGTCCATTGAGTTCACCCAGTCCATGACTCCAGGCTCCATCTGTCATATCAGTCTTTCAGGGCAGGAGAGATGGTGTGTGTGGTGGTGGGTTGCTACATACCAAGTCAGTCTTCATTCCATCACTGCTGCACTTTGCTTGTTTCATCAAAGTTCATCTTCCATGGATTGGGAAATTTTTACTATGATATCACTGATATGGCATATAGCAACCACAGAAGAGATGACATGCAATATTATATAGCAGTTTGCATTATGTCATTCAGTTCATTGGCTGTTTTCACCCAAGTTCAAATCCCCTTGAGGCACACACCAGACTCCTCCATCCTCCTGCATCACCTACCAAGTGCACACAGGTCCTCGAGCAAAAGCAATCCCACGAGTGGGTTTGCCTCTGCTGGAAGCAGGAATAACCCAGACTGTCTTCCCCAGCATATTTTTTACGTGCGCTACAGGGACTTTATCCCCTTCCACAGTACGTAAGGGTTCTGATTGGTCAAGGCCAGCTTGATTGGCAGATCCCCAAGTGTTGGCTAATCAAGTGGCTTTTGCTAAATGTGTATCCCAGTGTTTGAATGTTCCACCCCCCATTGCTCTCAGTGTAGATTTTAACATTCCATTGTACTGTTCAATTTTTCCAGAGACTGGTGCATGATAGGAGACGTGATACACCCACTCAGTACCATGCTCTTTGGCCCAGGTCTGAGGCTATTTCAGAATTGAGTCCCATTGTCTGACTCAATTCTCTCTGGGGTGCCGTGTCGCCACAGGACTTGTTTTTCCAGGCCCAGGACAGTGTTCTGGGCAGTGGCGGGGGGGGACGGGATATGTTTCCAGCCAGCCAGTCGTTGCTTCCACCATTGTAAGCACATGGCGCTTGCCTTAGCTGGTCTGTGGGAGTGTGATATAGTCACTCTGCCAGGCCTGCCCATATTTATATTTCAGCCATCGTCCCCCATACCACAGAGGCTTTACCCGCTTGGTTTGCTTGATTGCGGCGCATGCTTCACATTCGTGGATAACCTGTGCAATAGCGTCCATGGTCAAGTCCACCCCTCGATCACGAGCCCACCTGTATGTTGCATCTCTTCCTTGATGGCCTGAGGTGTCATGGGCCCACCGAGCTAGGAATAGTTCACCCTTATGCTGCCAGTCCAGATCCACCTCAGCCACTTCAGTCTTAGCAGCCTGATCCACCTGCTGGTTGTTTCGATGTTCGTCAGTGGCCCGACTCTTGGGGACGTGAGCAGCCACATGATGTACCTTTACAACCAGGTTCTCTACCCGGGCAGCAATATCTTGCCACAATGCAGCAGCCCAGATGGGTTTGCCTCTGCGCTGCCAGTTGTTCTGCTTCCAGTGCTGTAACCACCCCCACAGGGCATTTGCCACCATCCAGGAGTCAGTACAGAGACAGAGCACTGGCCACTTTTCCCGTTCAGCGATGTCTAAGGCCAGCTGGATGGCCTTTACCTCTGCAAACTGGCTCGATTCACCTTCTCCTTCAGCAGTTTCTGCAACTTGCCCTGTAGGACTCCATAGAGCAGCCTTCCATCTCCGGTGCTTTCCCACAAGGCGACAGGACCCATCAGTGAATAGGGCATATTGCTTCTCATTTTCTGGCAGTTAGTTTGTTATACAGTGGGGCTTCTTCAGCACATCACCTCCTCCTCTGATGATAATCCAAAATCTTTGCCTTCTGGCCAGTCCATGATCACTTCCAAGATTCCTGGGCGACTGGGGTTTCCTACTCGAGCCCGCTGGGTGATCAGTGCAACCCATTTACTCCATGTAGCATCAGTTGACTGGTGTGTAGAGGGGATGTTTCCTTTGAACATCCAGCCCAGCACTGGCAGTCGGGGTGCCAGGAGGAGCTGTGCTTCAATACCAACCACTGCTGAAGCAGCTCGAACCCCTTCATATGCTGCCAATATCCCTTTTTCAGTTGGAGTGTAGCGGGCTTTGGACCCTCTGTATCCCCAACTCCAAAACCCCAGGGGCTGACCTCAAGTCTCCCCTGGCGCTTTCTGCCAGAGGCTCCAGGTAGGGCCATTCTCCCCAGCTGTGGTGTAGAGCACATTTATTACATCTTGTCCTGCCCGGACTGGCCCAAGAGCTACTGCATGAACTATTTCTTGTTTAATCTGTTCAAAGGCTTGTCGTTGCTCAGGGCCCCATTTGAAATCATTCTTCTTCTGGGTCATCTGACAGAGAGGGCTTACGATCAGACTGTAATTTGGAATATCCATTCTCCAAAAACCCACAACCCCTAAAAAGGCTTGTGTTTCCTTTTTGCTAGTTGGTGGAGACATGGCTGCTATTTTGTTGATCACATCCATTGGGATCTGACGACGACCATCTTGCCATTTGATTCCTAAGAACTGGATCTCTTTTGCGGGTCCCTTGACCTTACTTTGTTTTATTGCAAAACCAGGTTTCAGAAGGATTTTGACTATTTTCTTCCCCTTCTCAAAAACTTCTTTTGCTGTGTTGCCCCATACAATCATATCATCGATGTATTGAAGTTGTTATGGAGCTTCTCCCTGTTTCAGTACAGTCTGAATCAGTCCATGACAAATAGTAGGGCTGTGTTTCCACCCTTAGGACAGTTGATTCCAGTGTACTGGATGCCCCTCCAAGTGAAAGCAAACTGTGGCCTGCACTCTGGTGCCAGAGGGATTGAGAAGAATGCATTAGCAATATCAGTTGTGGCATACCACTTGGCTGCCTTTGACTCCAGTTAGTATTGAAGTTCTAGCATGTCCGGCACAGCAGCACTCAACGGCGGAGTGACTTCATTCAGGCCATGATAGTCTACTGTTAGCCTCCACTCTCCATTACACTTCCACATGGGCCATATGGGACTGTTAAAGGGTGAGCAAGTCTTACTGATGACTCCTTGGCTCTCCAGTCGGTGAATGAGCTCATGGATGGGAATCAGGAAGTCTCGGTCAGTGCAATATTGCCACCGGTGCACTGCTGTGGTGGCGAGCGGCACCTGTTGTTCTTTGACCTTCAGCAACCCCACAACAGAAGGGTCCTTTGAGAGACCAGGCAAGGTACACAGCTGTTTAATTTCCTCCGTCTCCAAGGCAGATACACCAAAAGCCAATTTGTATACTTTTGGGTCCTTGAAATACCCCCTCCTGAGGTAGTCTATGCCAAGGATGCACAGAGCCTCTGGGCCAGTCACAGTGGGGTGCTTTTGCCACTCATTCCCAATTAGGCTCACTTTGGCCTCCAATACAGTTAGCTCTTGGGATCCCCCTGTCACTCCAGCAATGCTGATGGGTTCTGCCCCTATATAGTTTGATGACATTAGGGTGCCCTGTGCACCAGTGTCCACTAGAGCTTTATACTCCTGTGGGTCTGATGTGCCAGGCCATCGGATCCACACAGTCCAGTAAACCTAGTTGTCCCTTTCTTCTACCTGGCTGGAGGCAGGGCCCCTCTAGTCCCGATCATGGCATTTGCAACTCACTCATGTGAATCAAGAGTCTCTCTATTAAGCTCAGAAATAAAACCAGCACTTCTACTCCTCTGTCTGGGGACCTGCTCACTGGAAACTGGAGCAGCAGCTTTCCTGGAAGAACCTCCCTGAGTGATTGTTCTTCCTTGCAGCTCACGTACCCGTGCCTCTAGGGTTGAGGTAGGCTTGCCATCCCACCTCCTCATGTCCTCTCCATGGTCATGCAGGTAGAACCATAGGATGGCCCGTGGTATGTATCCTCTCCTTTGAGCAAAAGGACGCTTATTCCTAACAGCTGGGACACTACTCTGTAGTGGTGGGGAGTACGACATATGTTCTTTGAGTTGCTGGACCTCTCGGGATAGTTTCTCCACAGCAAAGACAAGGGAGGAAGAGATATGTGCTTCATAATCTTGGAGTCTATCAATCACATCCACCACTGTTGGTGCCTCATGAACATCCCATGGGCCAGTCGGGGTCAGCTGTCTTGGCTGTGGCCCCGCCCCTCCCGGCCCCCTGCCCACGTGGCAGAGCATGGGAAGCTGGAAAGGTCCCTGACTGCCACAGGCACTACAGTGACGAGAATTAACTTTCTCAACCAAAACCAGTGCACAGAGTTACAAGTCTGAAGTCTGTTTTCCTCTCCTGGCCATGTGAACTGGTTTCGTTAAAAGAACTTTTAACCCCATACCCTTGGTGAAGAACTGTGGTTGTAGCTCAGATATGCCACCAGAATAACAAGGTTAAGTGGCTTGAAGCAGGCTGAAAGCAGTAGATGCACCTGCTGTTTTTCACTTTGAGGTATCTGAATCCAAATCCCAGTGAGGATGAATGTATTTCACTGAGCAGCTACTGCTTAAATAGGTAGTCCCATATATCATTACCTGATCAACTGTATTACAACTTTGCTTCAGAGATGCAGATTGGTTTGCTTACCACAGCAAATATGAAGAGCACGTTCATTTCCATGATAGCATGCAGAGCTTCCACTAATCTTGTTTAAAATACAGATTTTTATGTTCTGTCCAGGTAGAGTCAAATTGACACTTCATGTAAGTAAGTGTGTAAGACCTGTAGGGTCTGATTTATGGATGTGAGCAACACTTAATTATAAATGTTACTGAAGACGAGGCATAATTATCACTGTCACTGACTTTCAGTTCAGCTTAATAAAAACGCACCTGATACATGTACGAAATGTGTATGCATTAAGCTATGCCGAGCTCTAGCTAACTGTGGTTTCTGATTCCCTCTGATGTCTGTCAGCTCTTCTCCTTAGTGGGAGAACAACAGTGGGTTAACAACAGAAAAGATTGACGAAAGAAAATAATTCATTTCTTTGTATTTGTTGTGCCATGATTGCAATGAAAAGCTGTATTTTTTTCCTTCCCACTCCATACAGGACAATTTGCAAAAAGGAAGAAGACTTCGCTTTGGTTCACAGTCGCTCTGCTGGTAGTGTCTGTTTTCATACTGACCATAGGTCTGGCAGCTACCACAAGAACAGAAAATGTTACCGTGGGAGGCTACTACCCAGGCATCGTTGTGAGTAAAGAAACCTATTTTAGATTATTGGGTACAACCAGATCAATTGTTATCAGCTGGATACGGGAAGCTCTGATTGATTTAAAAAAAAAATAGAAAGAAAAAAGATTCAGTCCTGTTGCACTTCACAGGAGAGAGATACTCCTTTGTTTTGATCTAGTTCTAGTGTGTGACGAGGTAGGGGGGTAAACTCTATTTCTGAAGTGCCCCAAAGGGGAGGCTGTTAGGGGGCAGAAGGGGGTCAAGGTTGCATTGTATGCTGGGCTCAGGGGCCCATGTGAGAACCTGTGCTTTGCTTCCTACTGGTCTCTGTTAAATGGGGGCATATCAATGACTGGACAGTAGCACAGGATAGTTTTAAATGACCTTTTAGAGGTTTACCACATTGATGGCAGAAAGAGCCACTCCACTCTTGTGTCTGTGTGCCAGGAATTCTGCTGGGTCCATCTCAGGGATGGACCTGTGATGGACATTGCAAGAACGCCCTGCAGATGGGCATATGGAAGCTTCTCCCTGGAGTCTACCTAACATCTTGTGCAATCTTGCTGTCAGTCCTCTTGCACAAGATCCCCTTCTGAAATCCTTAGCCTTGTTTTTGCATTCGGAACAGACCACTTAAACATGTTGTTGCACTAGGGACAAGGTTCAAGTTGTGTCTGCTTCACCCTGTGGTGCCTCTGTGACTTCTGGGGAAGGGTAGCCCTGACAGCCAGTTCAAACCCCATGGCCCCTTCTGATCTCAGAAGAAGAGACCAATCTTATCCAAAAGGGTGGAAACCCCTGGAGTCAAAAAGTGTTTTAAGATACCTGGGCTGAGTTTTAAAAACAGACGAGTACGGGCAGCAAATAGATGAAGGCTCCTATGCCCCGTTTGGTCTCCCCAAACCAGCCAAGAAGAGGCAGAGGGTGCAAGGTAAAGAAACAAACTCATGTACTTAGACACCTGCTTAGGTATGTGGCTCCATCACTACCAAAATATGTTGTAAGGCACTGTTATTTCTTGTTCTCTGTGGAATGAAATGCCCAGAGAAGAGGGATATGTATCTTTTAATACTGTGCACATATTTTTGCATTGCCATTAATAATTTGTGAGTTAGAACTGTTCCTCCTAAGCAAGGCCTCTTACATCTTAGTGTCATGCTGAGAACAGGTCTTTCAGAAGGATAATTTTGGGATAATGATTTATAAGGAGTGGTGTTTTAAAAATAGAACAAAAAGTAGTTCCAAGAATAAAACCTTAAAAGAATGAATTTTCCTTTCATTAAGCTAAAATAGATAGATTAATACTGATCAAGGTCTCTTCTTCTTCTGTAATTTGAATTAAAATCTTTTAGAAGACCGTATTAGCTGCATTCATTCCCTTGAAAGAACTTTCATTTTTAAACTGGTGTCTTTAATAAGTGTAATAGGTAATAAACCCACATGCACAAACCAGTTTATTTCAGCATTTAATATCTTTTAGAAATAACACAATGTCTATTCACTCAGCTGAAAAATATGATCTACTAAATAATATTTTTTTTAAATCTTGGAGTCATTAATAGGCAGATAGAATAGCTAGAATTTATCAGAACACTTTGAAAACAAACCTTTTTTTTAATAATTTCCCTCCTCAAAAGATTTTTGGAGGTAATTAATTTTCATGAAATTCAGAATTCTTCTTGTGCACGTGATGGGTTATTGAAATAACTGAGGAAGAGTGATGGGTAATTGTCAGTGTAAACTTCCTCAATACACTAAATATCCCAAACGCTTAGCAAGAGTTAAAGGTGCTACACAAACCTTGCATTATATCATGCCAAAAGCCTGGTCAGAGGTATATGACAGCACTGCTGTGTTCCTGCCTCATTGCTAGAGGTTATTGACTCCAGTGCAGCATTGGCAGATGGTCTATGGGATGGCCTCTCCTCCACCTCCATGCAAAGTCAGCCACCTCTTTCAGAATAGCTGAATAACCCTCAAAAGCTGCCTCTTTTTTCCACTGACAGTAGAGGGACCTTAGAAAACCAATGTAGCACTGGTCCCAAACTTTTAGATGCCTAATGCTAGAGGAGTGAATTTGATACTAATATTTAACTGTTGGGCTCAAAGAAAAAGAAAGATTGTGAGGACAGACGGTGTTAATTACAATTGAAAATGAGGTCTAGTTCTCATAGAATTCAGTAGTAAAATATTAACTTCAGAGCTGGTAGGTGAGATCTCAACCTCTACCAACCTTAGGTAAGGGATTTTGGTCTTAAAAGCCATGTAGAATTAGGCCCTACCTTCCAACCACCTACAAATGTGAATAAGACTATCCACTCACATGGACTGACTTGCATCTAGAAGCATTTGCAGATCAGGGCTTTAGGGCTAGATCCATAGTATCATCTGGGCTTCTGCTTAGTTACCATTGGCTTCAAGAAGAGTTAGGTGTCTTAATTTCTCTGCATATGTGGTCACTTGTTATTTGTTTTGGAAAAAAGCATTTTTCTAAATACATCTTTATAGTGGTAGGTATTATCTGCATTTATGCAACCAGAGTAATTTAACATAAAATTTTTCTGTGTGTAGATGAGTTAGTTTAATGTTACGCTTTGCAAGGTGTCTGCATTTAGTAGATTACTGCGTGATCATCAGTCTGGATTTAGGGCTATCTTTGAGAACAGGCTGCAAAGCCAGAGTTGGAGCTTCTTCTTATCCTAAGTAAGTTTGCAGACAACACCAAGTTGGGTGGGACTGTTCACCTGCTTGAGGGTAGGAACGCTTTGCAGAGGGATCTGGACAGGCCTAGACAGTGGAAATGGCCTCAAGTTGTGCCAGGGGAGGTTTAGACTGGATATTAGGAAAAAATTGTTCACCAGAGGGGTTGTCAAGCATTGGAACAGGCTGCCCAGGGCAGTGGTTGAGTCACCATCCCTAGAGTTATTTAAAAGACATGTAGATGTGGTGCTTAGGGACATGGTTTAGTGGCGGACTTGGCAGTGTTAGGTTAATGGTTAGACTTGATGATCTGAAAGGTTTTTGCCAACCTAAGTGATTCTAAGATTCTATGATTCTTCAACCTCACTTCCTTATAAATATTGTTTATACTTAAATATCAAATGTCACTTCTCTATGACTACCACTTGTATTATTTTCATTTGCTATTTGTGTAATCTTTCAACCAGGAGTCTACAGGGTCTGATTGTCCCAGGCACCATACTGGCCTGGACTCCCAGAGTTCCCAACCCAAATAGCCTATTGTCTAAACAGACAAAAAAAGCAGCACATGTGACCCCAAACCAGTCTCGTGATCTCTGTCTGTGGTTTAATTGCCATTGTTCTGTATTTGCTAATTTTTTCTTCACATAAATAATATTACTCCGCTCTGTGTCCCCTGCATCAGCCATAAATGGGACTTTATGGATTGTTCCCATTGGGATGAAAAATGGGGCTTGGAACCAGGTGTCATTCTGATGTAGTTATCTTAATTTACAAAGTTGCTGTCCCCTGAACAGAGTGTCCTTGCTCACGGTTCCAAGTCTGTCTTCTATTCAGCTGTCAACATGGATGGACTTGCGTACTCTTTCAAAGTCTCTGCTTTTAGTCCTTGTGCCTTCCTTTCACATAAATCTCCCCAAAGCACTCAAAAGCAAATCTCCTTTCCCTACATTTGCTTTCTTGAGAGAGAGTGACAGATTCCTGTTGTGATACTGGGAGAGTAAAGTGCTTGCAGGAGATTTGCTTTCTGCTCTGAGCAGTTGTGCATAACAGCAAGGAGTTCACGGACATTGCTCAGGCCCTTGGCTGGGACGCATAGTCCTTAAAAACTTAACTTGTGCTGGGAGGAGCAGCTCTGAACCAGCTTCAGGGACCTCATTCCAGAAAGGGGCTTAGATTTCTTAGCAGAAATGTCATGCCCTGTCCATGGGGTGGGTTTGGTGGGAGCTGATGGGGTGACTGGGCATGTGTCTAAGCAGGGAGGAGTGTCAGCCATAGTGAAGAGAGGAGCAAGGAGCATGGAAGTGATGCATGACTGAGACTGAGGTGACCACAGGGCAGTGTGTGGCCAGGCAAGGCAAGGAGGGAGCTCTATGGAAAGAGCCTGTTGACACCTGCACTCGAGATCTGGCTGCTTCCTAGTCTGTGGCCAGCTACGTCTCAGGTGTGTGGCACCAAGGAGACCCCTTTTCTCCAAGCCCATGTGAGCCCAGTGGGAGTCCTGACTCCGGGAAAGTCTGATGGAAGGCTGGTCTCACCTGTTGCTGCTTTACCTCGTATTAACCATGAACCCAAGGAGTTTCTACCTCTCAAAACCTTCATGGGCCCATCATAAGGAGGGAGCTTTTCCTGCCATTCTGGTGTTGAAGCAGCACTGGTAGGAACAGTAAGGCCAGCTTACTCCAGCATCCCTTCTTCCTCTCTCTCCTGTGGCTGTTGGTGCTGCAGCTGTAGTGTGTTGAAACTAACTGTGCTGGTCCTTTTGGCATTTTAGCAAGAACTTTTTCTGGGATGTGTGATAGTGTTTAGTGATGGAGTTCATTAAAAACAAACAAACTCAGCCCTAAGTGTTTGAACTGGGGTCTATTGCGTGGCAGCAATACATCCGTTTTTTGAGGAAAACCATTTGTCGGAAGTTGCCTAAAGCTTTGCAGTTTTCCAAAATAATGATGTATGGGCTAAATGTAAGTGTTCTTTTCTCCTACTTTGCTTAATCTTTGCTTTATGCTGTGTAAAACTATATGTGTCTATGGTAAAGTAGCTAGGTTCTAGAAGAGTATGCCTGTACAGGCTTCCAATTACTACATTACAGTTTTGCTCTGAAATATCGAAGAGCTGCAGTTCTGGTCATTCCCCACCACATTATATGATTTATGTCCAGCAGTAGCTTCTACCCTTTCCGTTGACCTACCCCAGTTAGCCCATCTATATGATACATCAGTTCAGATATCACTGTAATGCTTTGGTATGTTGACCAAATAAGCTGACCTCATGTGTTTCTGTTGGTTTTGTTCTTTGTCTTAGCTTGGCTTTGGATCTTTCCTAGGGATTGTTGGCATCCACCTGGTAGAGAACAGAAGACAAATGGTAAGCGACAACCCTTTTTATTTTCATTTTTTCATATCAGAATGTCTTAAAAATGCCAAAAGTAGTGATTTCCAGTTGACTTGAAACTGCTGCATCTGCCTCAAAATGTTAGTCTTTTAGTCTTTTGTTTCACCATTTCTGATAAGTTGCAGAGAAATATGAATTGGTCTGTGACTTTATCTGTACAGGGCAAGGGATGGCTTCACTTCTGACAGAAGCAGTCTGGTTTTTTTTACTGAATTACTTTCCTGCTGGTTTAATGAGTTGAATCAGCCCAGGGAAGGGTCAGATGAGTGCCAGAGTTTGGCCAAGATGACATAACTGGGAAGGGGATGGGAGGAGAGACAAAACGCATAGGTTGTGGCAGCTTAGGCAGCAATGAGCCACACAGTCAGATCAACCATAACAGGTGATCTCATCCTGAACAAGAAGTTTAAGTCAGGAACGCTTTCCTGAAACTATATGTTTTAGAAGAAGGAAAAACCCAGAGCTCTTGCTATCAAGATTCCCTGGCTAGGTCAGACAGGATTTCATGACACTGCATGGTTTGTTTTCAGATTTAGCTTGGTTTTACAAACACCTTGCTTTTATTTATGTGAGGAAGTCATAGAAAGTCTTTGGGGGTAAAGGAAAGTGTGTAGGACTGGATTTGTGGAAAGTCTTACACTTTCCTTGCTCTTGGCAAAAAATAGGTGTATCTTGGTTGAATAACAGCATGCCCAATGTGCACTTTACAGTAGACTGATTATAGTCAAGCATCATGAAATATGATTAATTTAATAATGCAGAGCCTTCACTGGTATAAATAAAGAGTGGTGTTAAGCTCAGAGGAGGAAATGGTGGATTTACTTTGCTTTTTACTAACAAGTAACTACTTTACTTACAAGTAGTCTGTTGTGCTTTCCTCTTCTTCATAAACTTACTTTTGTTGTCACTGTAGGCAAATTTCTTTCATGTCACTGTTTTTACATTGCCTTTAAGTTTCAGTGATGTATTTGGAAGTATTCCCCTGTTTTTAACTTCTGTTTCTAGCTGGGTTTCCCAAAGGAATGAGATTTATAAAGCCATGATGTCTTTCTGTGTCTTTCTCTGTTCCCCATTTCACTTTTTTCAACATGTTGACCAACTTCAGGCAAATCCAGCAGGGAGGTAGAGACTTCAAAGGTGTGCAATTCCTTCAAGTTTTCTGAAAATTCACAAGTGGATAGAGGAGAGGATTATGAATTAGTTCCCCCATGGTGCTACAGGCTGCAATGTCAGCTCACCTCTTATTAAACACTAGAGAATCCAAATGGGACATGACCTGTGAGACAAAAATCTGCACCAGGCCAGGCCTCATTAATTTTGCTACTACCAAACCAGCTTATTTGCTTTGAAGAACTATTGCCCCTGATTTCCACATCAGAGACCAGGATGAACAGCAGGTTCCAAGTTGCAGACTCAATGGTGGGCAGATAAAAATAGCTTTGACTTCCACAGCATTCATGCTACTTTACTAACAGGCATAACATTTTAGGTTGTTTTATCGTTCAGTTTTCCTTTAATCTGCCTCTTAGTTTTCTATTGCTTCTTGTCCTTAGCAGAAAGTAAAATGGCTGAAAAGGACATAAGGTGGGTAAGCAGCAGTTAAACCGTGTAATAGTCAAAGTGTTGCATCATTTACACAAGGACCGTGGAGAAATAGTGTCCAGTATGTTTGGTATTAGTGCCTGTTTGCATTTCCCAGCATGGAACAAGGAAAACTGCTTTCTGCTAATAACACTTAGTGATGATCTGGCTGTTGAAAGATTGGATTTCTGGGGAACAGACCAATAAAACAACTAGGACGTTTAATTATGCTTCTTGCCTTGAGTACCATCCACATTGGGCTAAGACTTTTAACACTCTTTTGCTAAGGCTTAGCTGCTTGTTTTCAGATGTTACAGAAATGAGATTGAAAGGGTTTATGTCATACTACAACTGAGAGCAGTAATTATTCCCTGGGGTGTAACCGAGTATATTCAAATGAAAGGGTTTAGAGCAGCTTTAACAAATTTGCAGCCATCAGTAAGATTGTAAAGACTTACATAAGCACGGATATGTAACAGAAATGTCATATTCCTGTAACTAAAAATTCTGTGCATTGCAGCAGGACAAAAGGGAGTGGGAAGGAAAATAAATTGTTTACTCAATTGCTTCTATTTTAACTGGACCTCCTTTGAGCAGTTACTGCAGTATAATTTGAGTTCAACCCAGTGTAGCTCTGACAGTTGTCTGGCCCCTGTAATGACTCAATACTTAATTTTTTTAAAATTGAAAATTAATATAGATTCAATTACACTAGAAAAAAAACCATCTATTTTAAATTGACCCTTTCTCCATAAATCTTTTCTCTTTTTGTCTTGAAGTTCTATTTCCTTGTGACCTATCCTCTGTAAATCCAGATTTATTCATGGTTGATGAAATGTGAAGTGTAATATAAAATATGTAATGCTTAGAAGAACTAGTCCAGCAAATATCCAGCACTCAATAAATGCAAGCACGGGGTTTGAGAAGGAAAACACAGTTTGGCAGAATGGACAATGGTTTGTTCTTAAAACACAACATTAATAATGTTGCACCTCTTTGACCTTGTCCTTGGCATCCCAGGGCCCACAGTGGGAGTTCAATGTGCTGACCAAGGTATAACCCTTAATTCAAAGGAACTGCTGTCCGCAGAAGCCGGCTCTGCCTCATTGACTAGCATGATTTCACTTCAGCTCTTAGCATTCGTGCTTGGCTCTGCTATTGCAGAACTTTGCAACAGTGGAACAAAATTTCCCTTTGACTAAAGATTTGCACTGATTTGGGGATGTTTTTAACTGGCAAACAGAAGAAATGGAAGAACAATGTGTTGCTGTCCCTTTTTGCCTCTCTCGCCTCCTGCAAAGCAGGTCATAGATCGAAGAACTGAGTATAGCTGTAAGTTGTTTCGTTCCAAAGGCACACTTAGTCCAGCCAGATGGGTGGAAAATATGATACTGCTCAAACCAAATGGATTTGTTTGTAAGACATGAAGGGTCCTTGCTTGTTTGCTCGCTTGCCATCTCCTCACATTACACTACAAAATATTTCCAATTAGAAAACAAGCTGAAATGCTTGCTGAAATTGCAATGCTGAAATTGCATACAGAGGTGGGGAAGGCTGGATCCGTGGGGGGTTCATGGCAGCGGAGCTGAGCTGAGACCAGTAAGCAGTTTTGAGGGTGTGCTGTAAAAGGTTTCATCTCAGATAAATGTGGAGGTGGCATGAGCTAGCACCCAGAAATAAAGCACTCGTTAAATGTGCAATGTTGATAAGACACCATGCATGTTGTTTTAGCTAACCCGATGGATAAACCAAGCACTGGCTCACAGTTTCCACTCACACATCTTTCCAATGCCAGTCTCATCAAGCCATTCACAAGGCTGAAAATGAGCATGCTGAAACTGTGGTGCCTGAAAGAGTGGTGGAGGTGCAAGGGGACCATAATAACTGTCAGGGTTTTGAACATTTGCAGCATCACAGTGATGCCTGTGAGAGCTCCTTGGTAGGGTCGTGGGAGTCACCCTGACAGCAGCGCTGCTGCAGCAGAGCGGCAAAAGCAGGAAGGGCGTGGGAGGAGGTGCAGGAGCATAAAGGACACAGAGAGGATGGGAAAGGGTGAGAGAATCCGGAGTGACCCCTCTTGAGGTGTCAGTGCAAACCTTGGTACTACTTACGATGAAGACAGTTGTCTGCAGCAGGTCTGAGTCTTGCTTGTTTTTTCTTCATGCTAATTTTCTTGCTGACATGTCTAGGACATACTCAGATATAAATCTAATGCTTAGCTGGCTCAACCTGGTCCTTCACTTGTTCAAAGAGATGGTTGTAGTGATTTTAGCTGAGGAGACATTGCTTCTGACAAAAGTGGAATTTGAAAAAATAAGGGAGGTTAAAGCATGGAGTTCTGCACACAAACAGAAAAAGCAAAGCTATTTCTTCAGACTTCTCAAGGGATGCTAAGTTTAGGTGCCTTAATATGCTTGCTTCCTGATATCTGTCAACAATAATTAGATTTCAAATTAAGTGCTGAAAAGTAACTATAGCAGAATTTGGAGAAACAAAGCAATAATTTCCTCTTCTGTTTTTAGTTGATAGGATTCCCTGACAGTGCATGTGTTCCTACCATGTGTTGAGATATGTGTGAGGTAGTGTTTCAGTATTACCTCTGATTATTTTCTTGCCACTAGAATTTGCATCTGTTCCAGAAGAAAAGCTCTTTTCAGAATTATAAGTGCCAAACCTCTTTCACTTTTCAATCCTGATATGTCTTGTAAATCAATTGTGTCCATCAGAAAGTGCCCACTGGACATCTTGTGTAAAGGTGGTGGTTATTCATACATACACCAAAACAAGATATGGATACCTACTCTGCTCTGTTCAAACATACTGTGCTTCATCTACTTTTTCACGCAAAACAAATATATGAATATCCTGGAAGAAACTGGCTTTAGTGCAGATTTTGATCAAAAATGCTAATTGCTGATAGATTCCATATCACATATTAAGCTAATTAAAGCAGCTTGTTTACATAAAGAGAAAAAACATTACCATTCTGTAGACCTCCTGAGACTATCTTTGATGTTCCTGCATAAATAAATGGAAGAAGTCTTTATTGTAGTGCAGGGGAAAAGCAGATAATGTAAAGGCAATGGCTGTCATTACCAACGTATTATTTCTCTGTTGAACTCAAGCTTCAGAGAAAGTCAACAGCAGTTATTTTTTTCAGTGATTATTTTTATGTGCTCATATTTCACAGAGTTCAGGGAAAAACAATTAATGCTGATATAAAAATTATAATAATGGAACAAATTAGCGATCGTCCTTGTCTTGTTTAGCACCTTTATAATCATTAAAACTGAAAAGACCTATTACTGCCTTTTCAGTCATCAATGTGCACTAGATTTTGTGGTGTGATCTAACTGTGCATTTTAGAAACAGACAAGGAGATTTATGTGAAGATACAGGTTGACACTGACAGTTGTATGAGCTCGAGCATGGCTCTTCTTAGGATGTGCATTCCTTTCAAAATACAGCAGCATCTTAGCTGGAAGATGAAGCAGTTTATTCTTTGAGCTTATTCATCTTCCTGCACTTTTGTGCCTAGCTCTTAGACCCCTGGAATGTGGTGCCCTTTGGAGGCATCTCGTTCTCTCCTTAGATTCTGGAAAGAGCCTTGAAGGGTGATTTAGACTAGACTCTGGAGTTTTAGACAGCTAAAATATGGTAAGAAGAACCCCATATTTATATTTCTCTTCTACAATACTGAGGAGATTACGAAAGATATCATACTATAACTCTGCCCGGTTTTGAGTTCAGAGCAGAGCAGCCTATGTATAGACTGTCCAATCTCCTTTTATGCTATAAACGTGGTGCAGTCTTGGGTATTAGCTGCCTTATTTGGCACAAATCAGCTTTGCGACCCCCTTTTAATCCTTTTTGGGAAGGATTTTGAATGGGGTCTATGCATAGTAGGTCTGGGAAATCTGTGTTATTCCTTGTAATGCAGGAGGATATTCAGGAAAGTCCTGGATAGAAGCAAGACAAATACCTGGAGATGTTTTGAAGGCTCAGTTGTTTCAGCTGCGGAGGAGGAGGACAGGTGTATGTCTGTGGGTATGAAAGCACCATCCAAAGTGAAGGCAAGTGAAAACAAAATAAGTAAATTCTATGGCCCATAAAAATGTAAATACTTGAAAAGTTGTTTATAATTTATTTTAGTTAGCATAATATTGAGGGACATTTTGCTGTTATAAGTGTGATGTATTCCATAAATGTGGGACCAAGTAAAATATTTGGGATTTTTTAAAATGCAGTTCTTTGACCTTGTGCATTTAAAGTGAGGATTTCCAATTTCCAATAAATATAAATATCCACTGACACAGAGAGGTCTTCCTTTCTCCTCTTTCCTCCTTCCTCTTTCTTGCCAACTCCTTCTTCTCCTCTTTCTTGCCACAGCCAAAAATAGTTTCCACTGGATTAGTGAGTTAAAAGGTTCATAGCCAAGTGAGCATCAGACACAGCAGAAGTAAGTGGTGGGTGCTGCATGGCTGAGAGTAGAGAAGAGTCTGTAGGAGGAGGGAACAGGACTTGTCCCTTTTGCTAGGAATAAAGTGTTATGTCAGCTCACGATGCTGTGAAACCATCATCCAAGTGCTGTCAGGGAGTTAAATGCCTGAAGTTAAATAGTATAAATTTCCTCACAGTGTCTTGAGAACTTTGACATTCAGGGACTCAAAGACAAAAATAAATGCTCTCATGGTGTGAATTACCAAAGGAAGTGTGGGGGATGTTTCAGCTCTTCTCTGCCTAGTTCCTTATGGATTGGCATTTCATGTCATGTGTCTATAGGTCTATGCTTTCAGATTTTACCAGAGCAGATTCATCACCTAGTCATGCAAATACTTTTTTATATGTAAATATTATAATACATAAATGTACTATGATATTAGAACCATATAATATATAACATGTAATAAATGTTCACATATACATATGTATTTACAGCTGACATGTGCTGGCAAATACCTGGCATAATGACAAAAAAGTCTATGCCACTATGCCACTGACATTGTCTTTATTGTGCAAAGTGCTTTTTGCCCTCTTTATAGATGCCATCTGCCAAGATGTTTTCGCTAGTAAAGCTGTAATGGGAAATACAGTCAGGTCTGTAGCAGTCTTTCTGTTCCATCATCAGGGCTGTGTCTGGCTGACATACCTAGAGAGATGCCACCAAGTATGTCCAGCTACAGCCTAGAGTAGTTCTTTCGCTCTCATACAACCCTATGCTGGTCTGTTGGTTGTATCAGTCCTAGGTCTTGCCCACCCAAGGTCCCCTAGCTTGTGACCCAACACAGCATTAGCTCAGTCTCAGATAACATGTTTTCACTGTTACCATTACTAGAAAGAAACGGAAAATGGATTAAAAAGGGAAAAATTTAGCAAAAGGAAGACTTTGGCTTCTATTTGGAGGAGCTTTCTTGGCAACCAGAATGGCTTCAGTTTGCTCTGGAAGCTTAAATTCTATAAAAACAGAAGGAAGATACATATCTTTATACATATATATATATCTATAGATATATGTGTATGAATATATGCATGCACCAGCACAGCCTATTTTTGACACTCCAGTGTTTAAAGGCTGGCGCTGTTCTTTTGAGTCAGAGACTCAAGCCAGCAATTCAGTTTAAATCCTCCCATTTTATTAAGTAAAGTCTTTTGGGATGTGGTTCCTTTAAAACCTGTGCTTGGAAACAGCACACAGAATTAAATGCATAATGGGACACTTTTTAGCGGCCAGTTTGTTTTCTTGTGCTGTTTATGTAATGAAAGCATTAGTGTCACACAGCTGAAAACAAAAGTAAACTTTATGACCTATGAAATTTGTTTGTGGAACAATAAATAAATCGATTACTCTCCCTAGCAAGCAGGAGCAGGGGATAAAGAGTCTTGATAAGGAATCTGAGAGAAGTGCTCATGTGTGCAAGGTGCAGAAGGTGAGGTGGGGTGTGCCCTATGAAAAGGACAGGCATTTTCCAATTCTCTTTTTGAAGAATGAGATAAAATTAAATGGGTGAGTATCCCTGTTGGCCAGAAAGAATCTTCTACTCTCTACAGGTATAACTTTACTACATGAAAGCTTGTAATTTAATTGTAATGCATTTCTGATAAAGAGTATGTGTGAAACCAATGCAGTTGCTGTAATGTGAAAAGATTTGTAAAGATGCTAACACACTTTGGTGTAAAAAAAGTTCCTGCCGCTAAAACAGTGTCAGCTGTAGTAGTCTTGATCTATGTCAGTTCCACCATTTTTTACCAGGAAGCATAAACTTTGATGGCACATCGTGTGCTATTTATTTCTGGTTTATTGTTCTCATCCTGCTCTGAACAGCTGCCTCTGTTTAAGTGATGAAATGAGCTTGTTCCATTTGAATCAATAAAAGAGCATCCATGAAAGGAAGTATGTGATGGGTTCCTCTAAAGTCAGCACTGCTGATCAGTGAATCTCAATTTATGTTTCACTTTCGTCCCCTTTCTTTTTAATGCTGTATTTAGTTTTTGCTTCTTGACTGTATTTGCTACTCTTAAATCTGTAATAACTTTTAACCATTCTTAGATAAGTGCTTTTGTTGATGTTTGCAAGGGGCAATTCTTACCCATTTGAAGTGCTTATTGGACTAAGGCTTGCTTAGGCTGGGTCCAAAACCATTAACATTCGTCCAGCTGTGAAATCCAGCTGGTTATTTTTTCTTCTCTGTATAATATCACTCCATCTTTATAAAATCCCAGGCATCCTTCTCTCTTTCTACATTATTCCCCTCCCTGCCTTGCAAGCCAGGCAAGTGACTGAAGGAAAGGACTGAAGTAAAGAGAAAGCAAATATCAGGGCAGCCAACATCAAGGGGATGAAAGAAGTATTGACAAGATGTTGGTTTTGGCAGCACAGATACTTCCTTGTTTAGGCTCCTTCTATAGCCAGCAGGAAAAAAAAAAAAGATATGATTGGAAGGTAATTCATCCCATTCTACAGTAGGTGTAGAGGGTATCTGGAAGCGTCTGGCTCTCCGTTGACTAGAGAGGAGTGCAGATAACCACCTGAGACAAATACCTATATTTTAAGTAGCTGGACTTATGTATGATGAAACCTGCCCCTTAGGAGAGTTTACTTAGCAGCTTCACCACATTAAAAAACCCACTCTTGGTACCACCCAGCAGCATGGATAGGAAATACTGCTTCACTTTGATGGAGCACTGCAACGTTTCCCTTTCAGAAATACATATTGAGGCTTCACTCCCTTTTACTTCTACTGAGCAGAGCCTAGCTGATTCCTGAATACAGGCCCATCTGCTTTGTGAAGGCATGCTCTTCCCGTTTTTGGTATCCCCCAGTCTATACTTATATCTGCACAAATTAATCAAGTCAAATGCTCCACTAATTTTGGACTCAAAAGTATTCTGGAATCAGTTTGTGTGATTTGCCATAGAGTATGGCAACACATCCCTATGAAATGAAAAGCTAAAAATCATAGAGACATGAAAAGATGGAAGTGAATGAAAAAGTACGTTGCCAAAAGACAGCTCCTGAAACAAAATAATAATCTGGGGGTGACAACTCTGACAGTAACTTTGGAATAGGGAGACAAGGACTCACAAAACCAGGAGAAGATGGTAGAGAGCAGAGTTGCCTTTAAAAGCACCCTACATCTGAACTGCCCTTGGGAAGCCTCAGTGCCCCCCTACCTACTACTAAGATGAAACAAGGGGAAGGGATTAATCATGTAGCCAGTACCCTATCTGATGGGCTGAAAGAAAAATAGAGCAGCTATTTAAACAAATCTCTTTAAAAGCAGCTAAAACATGGGTGGAGCAGAGCATATGTATTACACCTGCTCAGACAAGAGAGGGTCAATGATTAGGGTGGTTGTTTCAGCTCAGACTAGGAGAAGATACAGCAGTGCTGTCTGAATGAGTTGAGATGTGATGCTGCAAGAAGGAAATCTGTAACTGTCTGTTAACGTCTACTGGGATATGAACAGGGGTCCTCAGATACTGTGGGGGCTTTAATGAGCATTGATAATAAAATTAACCCTGCCCCAGGAAATTTTAAAAAAGGGACTGTTTTGCGTTGCCTTCTGTTTCTTGTCTTGGAAAATGTTCGGTACAGTTCAGTCTTTCTTCCAGCATTGTTTTAGCAATATCTGCTGGACTCCAGTAGCTGGAACTCTCCCAGACTCCCAGGGGACCTGACAGTGCACCATCACTGGTGACAATTTTAACTGAATCAAGACAAGCATTTACTCATCAGTGAATGAATTATCTTGAATTTAATATGTGTTCATTTACACGTATATCAAATTCATTCTAGGATACTAGTGTAGCAGTCACTCCAGTTTTGAAGTCTAAGTGCACAGAAACTGCCTGGTATAGGTTATTTCATTCAGTAGGTAGGTCATTATAGTGAAGATTTGCTCATAAAACAATTTGAAATAATTTCCTGGCTGTTTTAGGTCTGGTTTTGTAGCTAATATTAGATTATGAGAGAAGAAAGAATATATTAATCAGGTAACCCTTCTCAATAACTTTGTTTCATGTTTCATAATGGCTATTGATTTAATTCCTGGCATTCTTACATTGCTTGAAGATAAAAATACAGGAAAATTAATCTTTATTTTTTATAGCATCTTTCACAGAAAGTATATCTCCAAATGCTTTACCAGGTTAAAAGGAAAGATAGGATAAATCACAGAAAGAGTAGGGCAAAGTGGATTGGTATAAATTAAGGATTAATGCACAAGAGAGCATTTCCAGAGGGTGAAGTCAACTGAGAGACCTAGACTGGGGAACTATCAGAGTTAACATACATGGTTTTTATTTGGACAGTAAAATGTTAAGGCAAAATGTTTCCATGCCACTTTTCTAGATGAAGAGTTGCAAAAGAGTTAAGCTGCTGTAATCAACACCTGTGAGGACAGCACAGCCGCTGCTAGCTGTCAGGAGCGGGGGAAGGAGGATGGGAGAGATGCTCTATGCGTGGGTGCCTGGGGAAGCCTTGTGGGGAGCTTAACAGCAAGGGTACTAAGGAGCAGTTTTGAACCATGGGTTTTCAAGTCCTAAAGAGAAATGGCAAGCAAAGATGGCTGCTTGGGAGTGGCTGATTCATATAGGGTGATACCATTATGTCCCTATTGGACAAGGCAGTATGTAAATAGGCCATAAAGGAAACTTTCACAATTCTGAAATAAAAACAAGAATTTAAAACTAATAGAGGCAGGGAGAGAGTAATGAACATGCTGATGGATGCAGAAGTAATAATAGATGGACACTTCTGGAATAGGATGCTGGATTGTAAAAACTATTAAGAAAACCAAAAGTGATGGAGGAAGAAGTTGAGAT